>NC_134401.1:101372977-101689446 GCF_050003625.1 Haematobia irritans | reverse complement strand
TTTCAGCTGGTGTTTATGTCTTTCTCCTATGGATAGAGTTCAAAATGGGCAGACCCGATTCTAAAGTGAAGTATACTTCCTTCGCCTGTGCTTTAAGGTCTTCTACTATGGACAGAGTTCAAAGTGAGCTAACGCGATTCCAAACTGAAATAATTGGATGACTGTCGGCTGATGTTTAAACCTCTCTCCAAAGTGAGATACGTTGAAGTCCTTTGGCAGGGCTTTCAAATCTTCTCCTATGGACAGAGTTCAAAGTGACCTAACGAGGTTCGGCTAGTGCTTTAGTCTTTCTCCTAGGATAGAGTAGGCTAACGTGATTCCAAAGTAAAATAAGTGACCGGCCTTCGCCAGGGGTTTAGGACTTTCTCCTATGGACAGAGTCCAAAGTGGACGAACTCGATTCCAAAGTGATATAAGTGGATGTGCTTCGGCAAGGCATGAATACCTCGTCCTATGGACCGAGTCCAAAGTTGGCTAACCCGATTCCAAAGTGAAATAATTGGATGACTTTCGTCTGGTATTTAAGTCTTTCTCCTATGGATGGTGTCCAAAATGGGCTAACGCGATTCTAAAGTGAAGTAGATGCCCTTCGGCTGGGCTTTACGATCTTCTAAATATGCAAAGATTGCAGATAGATAATAACGCAACTTTGAAAATCTAACGACGCAAAGTGAAAACTTGTACTAATTCAACAGCGACGCAACTGCGAACAACGTAAAACGAAACGATGCAACCCGAGGTCTAGGTGTATATGTTTGCTTGGACGTATTTATTGCCAAATCCACCTGAAATTCTATATATTTTCAAGTAACCCGCTACGACGAAGAGTTTTCAAAGGAAACTCTTATATTTGATTCATGGTGGTGGGTATTTAAAATTCGGGGCGGTCAAACTTAAGGCCGTATGTACTTGTTTTTAAGCAATTCTTGGATGATGCGTACTGAGTGCGTTGATGCAGGGTTCTGTTTGAATGTCTATGGTCTGCAACCGAAATGTTTATCTGCTCAGGGCTGTCTTTAGGACATTTCCCCATAATGCAAATGAAGCAATTGCTTGGCTCTTTTCATTATAGATTAGGTTATGGAGGATGGAACCAGTCCGTAGCAAAAGGGTCTGGTTGCCACTTAGACCATGTTGATCCATTGTGTTTCCTCATAGTTGTTTTCTCTCCTCTTCATCAATCGTATTCGAGTTTCCAGACGAGTTCGAAAAAAAAAGAACTTTCTAGATCTTCTATCCCGAGGGCTTGATGAAGGCAAGTATATCCATCAGATTGCAGATCCGTACATCCGTTATATCCTGAAAGAAAAAGGAGCCCAATATCTTGTTTCTTCTAAAGGATAATGCTGGACACTGGCACAGACATTGATTGGAGTCTTCTGTTGCCTCCGGACAGACACCATCTACAAATATCGTCAGTCATTAAGCCAGTCCTTATCATGTGTGTTATTTCCTTTTATGATGCCTATTAATGGTCTCAAATCATTCATCAGAAAAATCAGAGTTCTCACAGCTTTTGTCGTTCCATAACAGTTCGGTTTGCTCGTAGTTCTCAGACAGACCCCAACGTCCATTCCATAAATTATTGTATTTGACATTGATCCTGTAAGTATATAAAGATAGCGGGGGAAAGCATCTGTAAAGATCTTATTCGTCCCGAGTGCGCCTTCTTTAGTCAGCACATCCTCATTACCCATTATTCCATAATGTCGAGGTACAGAGTGATATTATGTTGTTGAGTGAGAGCTCTAAGCTCTCTACGACAGCGGCTGTCTACCTTCGACATAATTTTGCTGCCTGACTGTCGATGAAGAAGCTGATATCGCTTCTGAATATCGACCTCATCAACATTAGTTCCGCAGCTTTCGTAATCGCTAATAACTCTGCGTGAAAGATGATGCACCCACCATCTATTTTGTATGAATCCCTAATTCCCAACTCTTCGCAGTAAATACTACTGCCTTCCTCCGTTTTCGAACCATCCGTATAAATATTCAGGTTTCCAAAATGTACGCGTCCCTCTTTTCACTCCTCTATACTTGCTATAATCAATTTCAACTGGTCCTTACATACCTGCTGAGTCGCTATAAAGTCTGTCCTAATATCTCGTCCCTCTCCTTCGCTCCTACCCGACCAGATATCGTAAATTCACGTACCCTATATTAATTTCACAAACTACCCAACTTCACTATTCCCCATCTTCCACCAGACATCGAAAAATCATGTACCCCGTATAAATTTAATCATCTTCTCCCAATTTCAAGTAAATCAGAGAAGGTTACATTTTGTTCTATTTTTTGTAAAGGGACGCCACTTTCTCTGCAAATTCCAAGCAAATCTGTAAACTTTCCTTGAAGTTTCATAGTGTAGGGCAAGGAGAAGGTTCCCGTCCAAATACCCAAAAATGAAGTACACCACACTCATAGAAAAAATTATGAACGGCGTGCTCATTTCAAAACGATTCGTTCATGAAAGTGAATCAACGCACATGTGGTGTCGAACGGAGAACAGGCGGTGTCAATTTGACAACGATAAAATGACACCATGCGTTGTCGAAATAACAACCAGCGTTCACGATCTGATAACGTTATGGTTACGCATTTATAAACAAAATTAAAAAAAGATTTCCGCTACCGTGACTCGAACCTGTGTTTTCTGCACCATACGCGTTAACAGTCGCCTTAGCATATTGCACTACCGAGGGAGTTGCCATAATAACGTCTAACGTAGGTTAGGTTAGGTTAATCTAACCTAACGTCTAACGATTATTTTAAGACTTTTCATGGCCAAAGAAAAACGAATGCCGTTCATGAAATCGTGAACGCCCGTGGACGAAATTGTGAACATTCCGTTTTGATTTTTTGTGAACGTTTCCGTTTCATTTTGTCACCGTCAGTTCACGATTATGGAACGTATTTTTTTCTATTAGTGCATATTGATTTCATAACCTTCCTCTAGGGCCTTTGTAAATTTCAAGTAAATTGGAAAAGTTTAATTGTTTCACGGTATGGACTTGAAGAGAAAGGAGGTCTCCCTGTGCCCTTTTATTTTTCCCCGACCAAGTATTAAATAATCATATACCTCATATAAATTTCATAATCTCCCCCAAGTTCTCCGTTAAATATCAGTAAGTAGACAAATTTTAGTTTTTTTTTCACTGTACTTTAACAAAAAATGTGGGGCAAAGGTGAGGCCCGTTTTGATTTTTTGTGAACGTTTCCGTTTCATTTTGTCACCGTCTGTTCACGATTATGGAACGTAATTTTTTCTATTAGTGCATATTGATTTCATAACCTTCCCTTTGTAAATTTCAAGTAAATTGGAAAAGTTTAATTGTTTCACGGTATGGACTTTAGGAGAAAGGAGGTCTCCCTATGCCCTTTTATTTTTCCCCGACCAAATATTAAATAATCATATACCTCATATAAATTTCATAATCTCCCCCAAGTTCTTCGTAAATCAGAACTTGGGGGAGACAGTAAGTAGCCAAATTTTAGTTTTTTCACTGTACTTTAACAAAAAATGTGAGGCAAAGGCCCCCTCCTCGACCAAATATCGAAAAATTAAGTAGCCGTTCTTTGTCTAGACGCCCCCTTCAACCTTCCCTGAAAATTTCAAGCAAATCTGATAATTTTGTTCCAATTTTCAAAAAGTCGGGCAAGGGGGAGGTCCCCTTTCCCATCTAAATATAAAAAATAGGGTTCCCCACAATAAATTCATAACCTCATGGCGTGTTCTCTGTAAATCTCAAGTAAATCAGAGAATTTTTTACTTTTTTAAAGTACTTTAAACAAAAGTCATATAAAGGGGTTGTCCACCTCCGCAACCATTGTCAAAAATAAAGTAACGGGCCTTGGTCTAAACATCTCCCCTAATCTTCCTTGGAAATTTCACCCAAATCGGAGAACTTTGGCCCAATTTTGAAAAAGTCGGGCAAGGGCGATGTCCACATCCCCGACCAGATATTAAATAAATTTTTATACCCTCCACCATAGGATATGGGTATATTAACTTTGTCATTCCGTTTGTAACACATCTAAATATTGCTCTAAAACCCCATAAAGTATATATATTCTGGGTCGTGGTGAAATTCTGAGTCGATCTGAGCATGTCCGTCCGTCCGTCTGTTGAAATCACGCCAACTTCCGAACGAAACAAGCTATCGACTTGAAACTTGGCACAAGTAGTTGTTATTGATGTAGGTCGGATGGTATTGCAAATGGGCCATATCGGTCCACTTTTACGTATAGCCCCCATATAAACCGATCCCCCGATTTGGCTTGCGGAGCCTCTAAGAGAAGCAAATTTCATCCGATCCGGCTGAAATTTGGTACATGGTGTAAGTATATGGTCTCTAACAACTACGCAAAAATTGGTCCACATCGGTCCATAATTATATATAGCCCCCATATAAACCGATTCCCCGATTTGGCTTGCGGAGCCTCTAAGAGAAGCAAATTTCATCCGATCCGGCTGAAATTTGGTACATAGTGTAAGTATATGGTCTCTAACAACCATGAAAAAATTGGTCCATATCGGTCCATAATTATATATAGCCCCCATATAAACCGATCCCCCGATTTGGCTTCCGGAGCCTCTAAGAGACTCAAAATTCATCCGATCCGGCTGAAATTTGGTATATTGTGTTAGTATATGGTCTTTAACAACCATACAAAAATTGGTCCATATCGGTCCGTAATTATATATAGCCCCCATATAAACCGATCCCCAGATTTGGCTTGCGGAGCCTCTTGGAAGACCAAAATTCATCTGATTCAGTTGATATTTGGTACGTGGTGTTAATATATAGCCTCAAACACCTATGCAAACATTGGTCGAAATCGGTCCATAATTATGTATAGCCCCCATATAAACCGATCCCCAGATTTGATCTCCGGAGCCCGTTGGAAGAGCAAAATTCTTCCCATTCGGTTGAAATTTGGTACGTGATGTTAGTATATGGTATCCAACAACCATGCATGAATTGGTTCATAGCAGTCCATAATTATATATAGCCCCCATATAAACCGATCCCCAGATTTGACCTCCGGTGCCTTGTGGAGAAGCAAAATTCATCCGATCTGGTTGAAATTTGGTACGTGGTGGTAGTATATGATATTTAACAACCATGCCAAAAGTGGTCCATATCAGTTCATAATCGTATATAGCCCCCATATAAACAGATCTCGAGATTTGGTTTTGGATCCTCTTGGAGGAGTAAATTTCCTCCGAGTCAGTTGAAATTTGGTACATTGTTCTAGTATATGGCCGTTAACAACCATGTCTAAATAGGTCCATATCGGTCTATAGTTATATACAGCCCTCAGATAAATCGATCCCCAATCATACAAAAATTGATCCATATCAAGTTCATAATTGTATATAGCCCCCATGTAAGCGACCCCCATATTTCAATTCTGGCTCCCTACGTACCGTGCAAAAGTCCATATCGATTCGTAATTATTTGTGGACTTACATACCTTTTTGTCTAATATATACCACGTGTGGACTAACTCACAATTTAGAAAACGATTTAAGATACCACAACCCAAGTAATTCGATTGTGTATAACAGTCTTTCGTAGAAGTTTCTACGCAATCCATGGTGGAGGGTACATAAGATTCGGCCTGGCCGAACTTACGGCCGTTTATACTTGTTTATATTAGATTCCCATTATCATGTTTGAATTAAATCACGAATAATTTTATTTTTGAATGCAATAGATCTGTCTTTGTAAGCTTTTAAACAATAAAATGAACTGTCACTGGAATAAATCTTACAGGAATCAGACGAGCGGAGTTGATATTATAGCAACTTGAAGTTGGTTGTAATACAAATCAGCCACCCTGTATAGGGCAATCCCTCTATTACAGTTTAACTCTATTACTAAACTCATATGAAAATACTTCGGGGCTTTTTGATATTATTATGAGCTGTCAGTAACTGTCATTTCTAGCTTGTCACATTTACCAAGAAGAATTTGGTAACACAACGTATCGGTTACTTTGTATGTTTTGCATAGTCTGAAATTTGATGTTTCAAAAAGGTGTTACAACTGAAGCGATAAACTTATTATACTCTCGCCCTATGAATTTGAGCATTTCACTAATAAGCTATCTAGATTCTCAGAGTTCCCAAAGCCAAACATAGTGAATGACATGGGTTACCTGGGAAAACAATTTAACTGGCAATTATGTACATTTAACCTGAATCCACTCGAAAAGTTCCTCTACCGTGACCTTTCTGTACGTAGGTGTAATCCATCTCTATTTGTATACAATAGCATCATCCCTGATTTTTTTATTAAACATAATTGATAAACGTGTGAACATGATCCCTTACATACACCCTCAGAAAAAATCGCTTCTCTAACATATGTTCTAAACATATTTTGCAGGAAGCACATATATTAGTGGATACTGCCGAAACATTAATATGTTTGTTTTATGTGAACATATATGTTGTGAAGCATTTTGAGCCCAAAAATATTATATGCTTGGAAGAATTTTCCCCAAAGAAGATTGTGCTCATTCCCTCACATAATTTTCACTTCCACGAATTTTTTTAGTTCTTGGCACCTTTTTCTGTAATACAAATAATGTTGAAGAAATTATTCAATTTTATAATTTTACCTTTCGCCTGGACTGAGAATCGAACCGGGAACCATGCAATTTGTAAGCCAACACACTACCACTGGGCTACGTAGCTGTTATAGTTACCAATAGACAATTATCGTTATAAGTTACATTTATATAGCATAGTTTGCAGCGCCCACGAGCCGATGCAAACAAAACATTATTCAACAGAAACATATATTTGTTGACCACGTGGAGCAGTGGTTAGCATGTCCGCCTTGCATGCAAAAGGTCCTGGGTTCAATCCCTACTCCGACCGAACACCAATTTTTTTTTGAATTTTTGTATTTATATTTTTATATTATTAAATGAAATTTTTACAATGAAACTTCGAAATGTGTGTTATTAAAGATTTACAGTCAGAAAAGAACAGTGCTTGATATAAACGAAATGGACTGAGCTTTTGGATAATTTTTTTTATTGCAAAAATAACAATTTTGTAGCAAAAAACTGTTTTTGGTATAAAAGCTTGAAATGTTGGAAGGAATTCAAAAACTCTAACAAAAGGAGAACGTGGAGTCGAGTATAAACATACATAAATAATTTTATAATATACACATAAATTTAGTTAGCCGTGAACAGTTTTTTACTAGCATTTAACACCATCTTAAATGCATTTAAAACTTATCGTGTTTTGTATCTAATTTCATTTTTACCCTTAAGGCCGGTATTAAGTTGGCATTATCGTTCTAAAATGCCTTTTACTTTTCTTTAATAATTCATTTTAAAGAAAATAACCTTTTTCAATTTTTTAGCAAAACTCGAACTTAATGCCCGCTTCCGAATGTCTATTCTCTTTACACGAGTATTCAAATTAAATAATATTTGGACTTTCCGAAACAACATACAAGCAGTTTCACAGAAATTGCTCTCTTTTGATTCTCTCGCTGTGTTATGTTGATATCTTTCGTCAACCCTCCCGGTTTCCATCTCTATTTCTTTCTCTACACACTCTCTCTCTCTCTCTCTCTCTGTCGCTCTCTGAATAAAATATCACAACATATATATGTTTACTCGAAATTTGTAAATTTATATATGTTTACATTCACACATATTATTTTTATGAAACATTCATGCCCCAAACATAATATATTCTAACATATTAACATATGTGTCCCAAACATTTAGTGTTAGTTTAGGAACATTACATGTTTGCACTTAAATATATTGTGTTTAAAAATTGTGCCCGAAACACATTTTGTTTATATCGGAACATATGAAAAACATATTTTTCTAACAGTGTAGTTATTGTGATTTTAGGACACATATCCTTGAAATATATCCCCAGAGTCCAAACACAAAGGATAAATCAGGCACAGATATTCGTTCCCCTGGTGAGTTTGTTGAAGGTGTGACGGGGGGACGCATGTCATACTATTACATTTTGCATCCTTCTGATGACACGTTATGCCGATGAATATTCAATGTGTGTAAATTATCAAGTGTCTCATTATAATTAAAATAAAGCCCGCCATTAAAAATTGATGTGAACATTGATACCTGGTACCACCATCACTGCTCTCCCCTCTCCCCTCTCCCACTCCCACTCTCTCTCATTCTTTTTTCCTCATAATCATCAGTCCCACACGTATCATAGTAGTACATGACTCTGACATAGCATAGCTGACTCCTTGTCATGGGGAAATAAAAAAAAACACACACACACAAAATGAAAACGACACCCACAAACGCATGAAGAAGGGAAAATCCTTAAAAAACAACAACAAATATGTTTAAACATAAAAAAGAAATCGTATCTTCTTTATCATTGTGGCTCATCACCCATTCCACTATCTCGCCAGTTTTTAAGCTATCATGCCATATGCATATATATCACAACCTATGCCGGGCAATAGCATTGAAATTTAAATGAAACCGTACTAACATGATTTTTTTTTCCAATACTTGGCAACCCTATATCAAAATAAAAACAAAACGGTTAAAGCTGAGTCATAACATTAGACCGTTACACTGTGGGGGTAAATAGCTAGGTGTGTGTGTACGAGTGTCATACGCACCGGTTGCAAAACAGGTAGAGTTAGTGAATACAGGGATGGAAAATGCAGTACTATACCACTGTTTTCAATACTCTTTCACTCTGGTCAGTACCGTTGTATCCCCGCGAATGATTTTGTACCTTTTGTGTAGACATTTTTGAGCCGATATAAAATAATATATAAGATTTATGGTACAATAGTTTTGTCAAAATATTTTAACATTTTGAGAAAGTCTTTAACAAACTTATTTGCTAATAGTCTTTTACAAATTTGGCAAAACAGACAAGTTCATGGGGGAAGAAAATCTCAATTTTGTAAAAGCTATAGTCAAAAGCACTATTTTATTGAATTTATTTTTTTATTTTATTTTTATTTTTATTTTATTTATTAATCCACGAAGTAATACAAAAGCCCTAGGGCCAAAAAAAACGTATTACATAGCAAAACAAAATACCTGAATTATAGAAAATAATTAAATTCAAAAACTTAAAATCTAGACTACCTACATTACGAAAAAATTACTTAACCATAGTATATTTGGCTCCCCAGCCAAAATGAACACTAAAATATGCCCAATAATCCATGTTAAAGCAACACAAAAATAGAGAATCATTCAGTATCACCCGAAAAATGTTGCAAAAGCTTACGCCTAAAAGCATTATTAGAGTGTGAAAAAGTCTGTAATTCAATAGGCAAATAATTCCAACAACGTGCCACACGAATCAGAAAAGATCTATTGAAGGTACTACACCTACTCAGAGGAATATCAATGTGATTAACCGTTGCAGACCGAATAAAAGAAAATGCATTACACAGTGGTAAAACTACTCCGCACTTAAGCGTCCTACAGATACACTGCGCGAATCTTAACGAAATCCCAGAAAGAACATCCTAACAATTCTCTAACATAACCCGATATATGTTCCCTTCACCTAACGCCAAAGACAAATCTCGCCACAGAATTAATAATACGTCCAAGTAAGTCAATATTGTAGTGCCCGAATAGACCTCGAGTCCATATAGTACCTGCGGCATGTGTAGCGGCCAAGCTATACGATACTTAGTACCAAGTGGCAAATAAATGTTAGTAGAATAAATCCTTCGTAGAACACTCAAGACCTTACGCTGGACAGATTCTATGTGGGACAAAAAGTGAAGCTGCTCATCTAGAATAACTCCAAGACAATTAAATTGACTAACAAACTCGATAGCAGTCCCATCAATAAATAATCCATAATTGAAATAACGACTCGAAGAGCAAAATGCGATAGCTTTAGATTTGGCCGAATTAATGGCCAACGCATTCACTGCCGACCATTGAAAAATCCGATCGAGGCAAGATTGTATATTATCACGCAATAAATCAGGGCAATTCCGTGCAGAACTAAAATGTAAAAATATGTCGTCCGCAAACAAAAACGGGGTACAAAATCTGCTATCCACACAATCAGGGAGGTCATTTATATACAAAATGAATAAAAGGGGTCCCAGGACAGTGCCTTGGGGTACACCCGATGATAACCCCAGATTGCTAGACACAGCACAGTTCATCTCTACAAATTGCGACCTACCAGTCAAAAAGGACCATATCAACTTACACGCTAAATTAGAAAAATTAAAGTTATTCCTGAGCTTATTAATCATCGTAATATAACAAATAGAATTAAAAGCTTTGGTTAAGTCCAGAGACACAAGAATAGACAACCTGTTTTCATTCTCACACCTTCTAGCAGTGTCCGTCAAGTGCACAAGAAGAGATGTAGTATTGTGTCCAGCACGAAAAGCATATTGTGAATTGAAGATTGCGTTTCTAGTTTGCGACAATACTTGGTCCTTTATTAAGAGCTCCACTATCTTCGAAACTGCCGGGAGTATTGATATGGGCCTCAAATCTTCCGGACCCCTAACTCTGGCCGACTTAGGAATCGGAACAACCCGCGCTTTCTTCCATAGAATAGGAAACGTCGAAGTAGTAAGTATCGAATTGTCTAAATCTAACAAGACAAGGGTGATAAATGGATACACCAACTTCAAGAAGTGAATAGGTATCCCATCTGGGCCAATACAACATCGTATTCATCAACACTTCTAAAAGAAAATAAGCCATCATCTCCATCCGGAAGATCAAAAGGTAGTTCTTGTGACGTTATTCAATGGCGTTCGCACAAAATGCTCATTCAAAGTCTCAATATCACAGTCAAAAGCCACATTAACCGATCTCGAGCATCCAGCCTCCTTAAGCAGTCTCCACATACCCGAGGTGTCCAAGCTGGCAAATAATTTTGCAAAATGTCTCCTTTTCTCCCTTCTGACTACCGCTTTCGCCCGATTCCTATATTTGCAAAACACCTTCCAGTTATATTCAGATGGATCGGCCAAATATGTAGAAAAAGACAAGTCCCTCAGCGACCGCGCATAAATAACAGTTCTCAACTTCATCCAACAATCATCAGTCCTTCGTACACATCTTCTAGTCGGCACAAAACCGAACAAGGTGTCCATTAAAGATGAGAACAAAAAACATTTCGAATTCACATCCTGTTCATCCAAAATATTTGAAAAATTGTAGGAATCACAAAATCTCGCAATCCCATCCCAGTCCATCCTCCTAGATTCCCTGTATTCAACATAGTCATCATTGGCTGCCGAATTTAAGGCAAAAGAAGCAAAAACCAGCGCATGGTGGGAAATACCAGGGCATTGCACCTGGGAAGAGAAATTTTTCAAAGATGGGTTACTGATAAGAAAAAAGTCAATTAGTGATGTTGACTTATCTTGCACATCATAGTGTGTGGGAACTGAATTGTGACAAATGGACAAATTATTCCTAGTACAAAACGAACGGACTGAAGCCGACTTAGCCAAGTCAAACTGGTTAAGATTAAAGTCTCCCACAACAGTGATGTTGGAGTAGTTCAAAAATAGTTCCGAATGAAGATCCTCAAATGAATGTATGTCAGCTGGTGGCGGCAGATACACCACACCAAACAAAACCCTAACGCTCCCCAAATGTAGCTCTATAAAAACAGGCTCCGTAACTGGACTTGAACTTCGGAAAACAACCTTAGTAACAAATTTGCGTGAAATGTATATACCCACACACCACCCCTGCGAGTACCAGACCGATCATTCCTAATAAACGTATAGCCAGGTAACTCAACAGCACAACTCGACACATTCTCATTTAGCCAAGTTTCAGAGATGCCAATGGCATCAAAACCCGAACCTCCGAACACTATCAAACTTAGAGGTATTATAAGAGGGCCTAATACTACAACAGTTCATATGTGCAACAGAAAAATTGCCTATGTAAGGACGCAGAACGTTCGAGAAATATGTGTTGCCATTAACAATTGGGCCCAAGTTAGGGCTAATTGACATTGGATATTAAACACAACGGTACGGTGGGGAACCAAATGTACCGGTACAAGTATAATGGCACAATGTAATCGCTATACATCATGGACCTAGAAATTCATTTTTCTAAAGTACAGCTGATCAAAGCAGCATTAGAGATCAAATAAAATATACTTAAATATAATACAATAGTTGGAGCATAGATATAATGATCATTAAAAAGAAGAACAAAAGGAATTCATTAGACATTATATCACAACTTCACAGACTTATTTAAAAAAAATGTAGCATATACTTATAAAGTAGCAAACAATCAAACTAATTTTAAGAGATAGGTGAGTTACCATTACGAATCGCAGCACATCCATCCACATTATAAACAAAGGTTTCTCTTCCATCCAATAATAATAGCTTAGCACTAAGCTTATCAGCATTAATAATCTTGTATTTCGAAATCAAACCATCCTTTAAGAGGCCACGACAGGCAGCATTAAGTTTACCAGCTGCCGGTGAGTAGTGGTCATTGAGGAAGACCCTATCACGAGGATTAGTATTCACATCGGATGTCTCACTATCCTTTACGACATCTCCAATAATATCACGTCTCCTCAAGTTCCGACTTTTGAAGTATGCACTCATGATTTTATCTCGTATGAATACATTGCTGAACCTCCCCAATATCTGTCTTTTTTTGTCGATGTAGCAGACTTGGCCTATATCTTGCCCGGCAACAGGAATGTTAAAAAATGCACCCAGTGCAACCCCATTTCAAGTATGTTTTAGACGAAAAAATGTGTTTCCACATTTACGCTTCCACACGGACACTTTCTAGATGAGAAGTTATCGATCGCATATTAAAATAATGCGAACCAATAAAAATTTCTATAGAAAATTTTGTCAAAATTTTATTTCTATAGAAAATTTTGCCAAAATTTTATTTCTATAGGAAATTTTGTCAACATTTTATAAGCCGGCTATCAATGTAAAACCTTTTTTCGGAGGGTTCAAGTGTGGTTTTTGTTGGGTTTAATAAACTGCCTGAATTTATTCTGATAATTGGTTGATAGTTTTGCTGCAAGTAGAGGATGCTGATGAGGAATGTGGTAATTCCGAAACGTGCGTCCATCCAACCATCTTGCAGTCTATAGGGCTTTGCCCAAATAAATTTGACAAACATTCTTTTCCTCTGTTGGTTAAGCTACACTTTTAGTTTAGTCAATGTATGGTTTTAAGCTTAAATCAAAAAAAAAAAAACAACAACAAAATTTTATTTATATAGAACATTTTGTCAAAATTTTATTTCTATCGAAAATTTTGTCAAAATTTTATTCCTATAGAAAAAATTGTCAAAATTTAATTTAATATAGAAAATTTTGTCAAAATTTTATTCCTATAGAATATTTTGTCAAAATTTTATTCCTATAGAAAATGTTGTCAAAATTTTTTTCCTATAAAAAATTTTGTCAAAATTTTATTTCTAGAGAAAATTTTGTAAAAATTTATTCCTAGAGAAAATTTTGTAAAAATTTTATTTCTATCGAAAATTATGTCAAAATTTTATTTCTATAGAAAATTTTGTCAAAATTTTATTTCTATAGAAAATTTTATCAAAATTTTATTCCTATAGAAACTTTTGTCATAATTTCATTCCTATAGAAAATTTTGTCACCATTTGATTGGTATTATTTCCATTTGATTTTTACTATTTCTATGGAAAACGTAACTGTGTGCTAGAAAATTGTGTCAAAATTTTATTTCTATAGAAAATTTTGTCAAAATTTTATTTCTAGAGAAAATTTTGTCAAATTTTTATTTCTATTAAAAATTTTGTCAAAAATTTATTCCTATAACAAATTTTGTCAAAATTTTATTCATAGAGAAAATTTTGTCAAAATTTTATTTTGATTGAAAAAATTTTATTTTGATTGGTTGATAGTTTTGCTGCAAGTAGAGGATGCTGATGAGGAATGTGGTAATTCCGAAACGTGCGTCCATCCAACCATCTTGCAGTCTATAGGGCTTTGCCCAAATAAATTTGACAAACATTCTTTTCCTCTGTTGGTTAAGCTACACTTTTAGTTTAGTCAATGTATGGTTTTAAGCTTAAATCAAAAAAAAAAAAAACAACAACAAAATTTTATTTATATAGAACATTTTGTCAAAATTTTATTTCTATCGAAAATTTTGTCAAAATTTTATTCCTATAGAAAAAATTGTCAAAATTTAATTTAATATAGAAAATTTTGTCAAAATTTTATTCCTATAGAATATTTTGTCAAAATTTTATTCCTATAGAAAATGTTGTCAAAATTTTTTTCCTATAAAAAATTTTGTCAAAATTTTATTTCTAGAGAAAATTTTGTAAAAATTTATTCCTAGAGAAAATTTTGTAAAAATTTTATTTCTATCGAAAATTATGTCAAAATTTTATTTCTATAGAAAATTTTGTCAAAATTTTATTTCTATAGAAAATTTTATCAAAATTTTATTCCTATAGAAACTTTTGTCATAATTTCATTCCTATAGAAAATTTTGTCACCATTTGATTGGTATTATTTCCATTTGATTTTTACTATTTCTATGGAAAACGTAACTGTGTGCTAGAAAATTGTGTCAAAATTTTATTTCTATAGAAAATTTTGTCAAAATTTTATTTCTAGAGAAAATTTTGTCAAATTTTTATTTCTATTAAAAATTTTGTCAAAAATTTATTCCTATAACAAATTTTGTCAAAATTTTATTCATAGAGAAAATTTTGTCAAAATTTTATTTTGATTGAAAAGATTGTTAAAATTTTATTTCGATTGAAAATTTTGTTAAAATTTTATTTCGATTGAAATTTTTTTGTCAAAAATTTATTCCTATAAAAAATTTTGTCAAAAATTTATTCGTAGAGAAAATTTTGTGAAAATTTTATTACTTTATAAAATTTTGTGAAAATTTTATTACTTTATAAAATTTTGTCAAAATTTTATTTCTATAGAAAATTTTGTCAAAATTTTATTTCTATTGAAAATTTTGTCAAAATTTTATTTCTATAGAAAATTTAGTCAACATTTTATTTTTATAGAAAATTTTGCCAAAATTTTATTTCTATAGAAAATTTTGTCAAAATTTTATTTCTATAGAAAATTTTATCAAAATTTTATTTCTATAGACAATGTTGTCTATAGAAATTTTATTTCTATAGAAAATTTTGTCAGAATTTTATTTCTATAGAAAATTTTGTCAACATTTTATTTCTATAGAAAATGTTGTAAAATTTTTTTTCTATAGAAAATTTTGTCAAAATTTTATTTCTATTGAAAATTTTGCCAACATTTATTTTTATAGAAAATTTTGCCAAAATTTTATTTCTATAGAAAATTTTGTCCAAATTTTATTTCTATAGAAAATTTTGTCAAAAGTTTATATCTATAGAAAATTTTGTCAAAATTTTATTTCTATAAAAAAGTTTGTCAAAATTTTATTTCTATAGAAGATTTTGTCAAAATTATATTTCTATAGAAAATTTTGTCAAAATTTTATTTCTGTAAAATTTTATCAAAACTTTATTTATATAGAAAAGTTTGTCTAAATTTTATTTCTGTAGAAAATTTTGTCAAAATTTTATTTCTATAGAAAATTTTGTCAGAATTTTATTTCTATAGACAATTTTGTCAAAATTTTATTTCTATAGAAAATTTTGTCAAAATTTTATTTCTATAGAAAATTTTGTAAAAATTGTTTTTCTACAAAAAATTTTGTCAAAATTGTATTTCTATAGAAAATTTTGTAAAAATTTTATTTCTATAGAAAATTTTGTCAAAATTGTATTTTTATAGAAAATTTTGTCAAAATTGTATTTCTATAGAAAATTTTGTCAAAATTTTATTTCTATAGAAAAATTTTGTCAAAATTTGATTTCTATAGAAAATTTTGTCAAAATTTGATTTCTATAGAAAATTTTGTCAAAATTGTTTTTCTACAAAAAATTTTGTCAAAATTGTATTTCTATAGAAAATTTTGTAAAAATTTTATTTCTATAGAAAATTTTGTCAAAATTTTATTTCTATAGAAAATTTTGTCAAAATTTTATTTCTATAGAAAATTTTGTCAGAATTTTATTTCTATAGAAAATTTTGTCAAAATTTTATTTCTATAGAAAATTTTGTCAAAATTGTATTTCTATAGAAAATTTTGTCTAAATTGTATTTTTATAGAAAATTTTGTCAAAATTGTATTTCTATAGAAAATTTTGTCAAAATTGTATTTCTATAGAAAATTTTGTCAAAATTTTAGTTTTATAGAAAAATTTTGTCAAAATTTCATTTCTATAGAAAATTTTGTCAGAATTTTATTTCCATAGAAAATTTTTCAAAATTTTATTTCTATAGAAAATTTTGTCAAAATTTTATTTCTATAGAAAATTTTGTCAAAATTTTATTTCTATAGAAAATTTTGTCAAAATTTTATTTCTATAGAAAATTTTGTCAAAATTTTATTTCTATAGAAAAATTTTGTCAAAATTTCGTTTCTATAGAAAATTTTGTCAAAATTTCGTTTCTATAGAAAATTTTGTCAAAACTCTATTTCTATAGAAAATTTTGTCAAAATTTTATTTCTATAGAAAATTTTGTCAAAATTTTATTTCTATAGAACATTTTGTCAAAATTTCGTTTCTATAGAAAATTTTGTCAAAATTTTATTTGTATAGAAAATTTTGTCAAAATTTTATTTCTATAGAAAATTTTGTCAAAATTTTATTTCTATAGAAAAATTTCGTCAAAATTTCACTTCTTAAGGAAATTCTGTCAAAATTTCATTTCTATAGAAAATTTTGCCACAATTTTATTTCTATAGATAATATAGCCAGAATTTTGTTGCTACAGAAAATTTTATTTCTTTAGAAAGTTATCGCATTTTTTTTCATTTCATTTTTATTGAATATCTACGCAACAAGATTAAAATCTTATAATTACAGTGCAGGATTATAAATGTTAAGACATCTTCCACTCATAATAAATATATATAATAATTAAATTTTTAAGATAAAAAGAAAATAAATAAAAATTTAAGTAAATAAAATAAAAATTAATATTAATTGAAAAAATATAGAAAACTAATTTTAATATTCAAATACATTGCATTCTTGATGAATGAAATTGTAAGTTAATATTATATCTACAAGCAAAATTTTAATATTAGATATTCTAATTGTGAAATAAATTTTGAATATTATTTTTAAAAGATGATGCGTTGCTGATGCATTGTATATCGGGTGGTAGAGTGTTCCAGAGACGTATTGTGGCAATAAAGAACTGCCATTCGTATACAAGACCTGTCCTTTTAAAGGGTATTATATTCCTATTTCTATCAGATCTGGTAAACCGAATTCTGTCATAGAGATAGCTTGGTTCTCGTTTGTAATAATACATTTATGTAAAAATACTAACGACTTGACATTAAGCAGGGTATTAAGACTAAAGCCAAAGAGGGAGTCTGTAACATGCGAAACATGATCGGTCCTGCATAACCCATACACATAACGAACTATACTATTGAATGCCACGTTAAGTCTATTTTTGGTCACAATTTGCGAAGAGTTCAGATCTGTAAATTAAACCCGGTATAACATTTTTACAAAATTTCCTTTCTATACAAAATTTTTGCATAATTTTGTATTTATACAAAAATTTTTTAAAGTTTATTTCTGTACTAAATTTTGGCAATCTTTTAGTTTTATAGAAAATTTTGAAAAAATTATCGATTTGACGAAAATAGACTAAAATCAACCAAATTCCATTTGGTCTGATCATCGGACCAAATTTAAAAATTAATATTTTTTTGGACCAATTTTGGTCCGATCAGACAAAAATGGCAATCCTGATGCAAACACTCTCACAGACATTTGCCAACTCACATTATAGCTTCTTGTCATTGCAGACATTTTCAGGTAAAATTACCGTTAATTTAAACAAAAATAATACCTTCAACAAACAATACTCAATTTCCAATAAATTCTTGTAGCGTAATTGTACGATGGCTATGGACGGGGGAGTGGAAATGTGCGTGCAGTATAATTTTCTTTTGTTTTCTCTTCGTAGTCCTTTAGACCCGCACTTACATGTTGACATTTAGGTGTTTAATACAAAAAAACAAAATGACCTTTCATTTCATTTTGAATGTGGACATTAGATTACCTTATATAATAAATTAATGATAGAGCATGATAGTAAACTGGCATTGGAACACCAACACAAACAACTGATACAATAATTTTGCGTCGAGCAATCAAAAAATGTTACTATGGCAACATTGTGTGAGAGGGGAATGGACTAGGTGGAAGGCTTATAAAATAAAAATACACTAATATCCTTAAGAATCACATACATTCACATATAGACACGGTGGTCATACGAGAACATGTATTCATTTCATATTTATTGATACTCTTCAGTTAGTCTTTATCTATTGGTCTCTCTTCTCTCAATTTCTCTCTTATTGCTTAAACAGCTGTTTTTGTCCATCAGTGTTGCTAATGCTACCTATAAATTAGAATGAATTTACCATCAGTATGGCATTAATTTAAGACAACGTTAAGAAAAATGTCCCTGTTTTCGAGTTTTGATATTTGCGGACCAATTTTTTTGTGATTGGGGATCGATTTATCTGAGGGCTATATATAACTATAGACCGATATGGACCTAGTTAGGCATGGTTGTTGACGGCCATATACTAGCACAATGTACCCATTCAACTGACACGGATGAAATTTGCTCCTCCAAGAGGCTCCAAAACTAAATCTCGGGATCGGTTATATCATATACTACCACTACGTACCAAATTTCAACCACATCGGATGAATTTTGCTTCTCCAAAAGGCACCGGAGGTCAAATCTGGGGATCGGTTTATATGGGGGCTATATATAATTATGGACTGATATGAACCAAATACTGCATGGTTGGTGGATAACATATACTAACATCACGTACCAAATTTCAACCGAATCGGATGAATTTTGCTTTTCCAAGGGGCTCCGGAGGTCAAATATGGGGATCGGTTTATATGGGGGCTATATATAATTTTGGACCGGTTTCGACCAATTTTTGTATGGGTGTTTGAGGCCATATATTAACATCACGTAACAAATTTCAACTGAATCTGATGAATTTTGGTCTTCCAAGATGCTCCGGAGGTCAAATCTGGTGATCGGTTTATATGGGGGCTATATATAATTATGGACCGATGTGGACCATTTTTTGCATGGTCATTAGAGACCATATACTAACACCATGTACCAAATTTCAGCCGGATCGGATGAAATTTGCTTCTCTTAGAGGCTCCGCAAGCCAAATCGGCGGATCGGTTTATATGGGGGCTATATATAATTATGGACCGATGTATACCAATTTTTGCATGGTTATTAGAGATCATATGCTGACACCATGTACCAAATTTCAGCCGGATCGGATGAAATTTGCTTCTCTTAGAGTCCCCGCAAGCCAAATATGGGGGTGCGTTTATATGGGGGCTATACGTAAAAGTGGACCGATATGGCCCATTTGAAATACCATCTGACCTACATCAATAACAACTACTTGTGCCAAGTTTCAAGTCGATAGCTTGTTTCGTTCGGAAGTTAGCGTGATTTCAACAGACAGAGGGACGGACATGCTCAGATCGACTCAGAATTTCACCACGACCCTGAATATATATACTTTATGGGGTCTTAGAGCAATATTTCAATGTGTTACAAATGGAATGACAAAGTTAATATACCCCCATCCTATGGTGGAGGGTATAATAAAATAAAAAAAAACTAAAATTAAAAATTTCACGCGCGGTTATTTGAACCTGTGTATTTTGCTTTGGTCACTTCCCGCTCGTATTATAAATGCCCCCGGTCCTGGTCAAAATAAATGCCGAATTCTATCCGGAAAAACTTATCTGCATTGGGCAGACAATCATTCCTGTCGCAGATCATGAACATTCCAAAAGCACTCAAACAAGTCCCCAAAATGAAAAATAAAATAAGCTTCCAAAACTGGGGACTTGTTCCATTATGAAATAAATCCCCAAAATATGTTATGAAATTATACCCCAAAAATTTAAATAAATCCGGAAAATGAAGAACCCTCTCAGATTCCTTTCCCGAATATATACCGGAAATTTTAGAACCCTCTCAGTGGCCTGTCATTTGAAGTTTTTTACTTAAAAAATCTGGCAGAAGCCTGTGCAAAAATCATAAAATTATGTACCGAGTTCCCATTTATGGACAACCCTATACTTTAAATTTTCAAAAAAATCGGGCAAACGGGAAGCCACTCCTCGCTTTCGCTTCACACCGACCAGATATACCTTATATTCATTTCACAAACTACCCAACGGTCCCCATAAATTCCAAGTATATCGACTAATTTTATCGATGAGCTCTTGCATGTTATGAAACTTCAATGGCTTTAGTCCAAGCTCATTTTTCAATATCTGTTGCACCCATTCTCGCGATATAACATATTCAGCCCATAAGAGCAGGTACCCCATGTAAATTGCCTAACATCTCCTAGTTTCTCCGTAAATTTCCAGTAACTGGGGGGATTTTAGTTTTTTTTTTTTTAACCTGTAGAAAAGAGGGGCAGAGGGATCTCCCTCCCTCTCACTGAACAAATATCGAAAAATAAAGTAGCGAATCTTTTTCTAGACGCCCCCTTCAACCGTCCTTGAAATTTTCAACGAAATCGGATAAATTTGGTCCAATTTTCAAAAAGTCAGGCAAGTGGGAAGGACGCCCATTGAAAATTTCACCCAAATCGCAGAACTTTGATCCAATTTTGAAAAAGTTGGGCAACGGGGTGGTGCCCTCCCCCACCACATATATGAAATGAAGAACCCTCTTTTCACCACATGATCACCCTATACGTTCTCCGAAAATGTTAAGTAAATAATTTTTGCAATCAAAATCTAACAGGATAAGTTCCCGGTCTGACCATAGATGGCGCCGCTAGTAAATGCATATTATTTTTATATAGTACCAACTTTCAAATGATTCGTGTCAAAATTTGACGTCTGTAAGTCAATTAGTTTGTGAGATAGAGCGTCTTTTGTGAAGCAACTTTTGTTATTGTGAAAAAATGGAAAAAAAGGAATTTCGTGCTTTGATAAAATACTGTTTTCTGAAGGGAAAAATACGGTGGAAGCAAAATCTTGGCTTGATAATGAGTCTCCGGATTCTACCCCAGGGAAATCAACAATAATTGATTGGTATGCAAAATTTAAGCGTAGTGAAATGAGCACGGAGGACGGTGAACGCAGTGGACGCCCGAAAGAGGTGGTTACCGACGAAAACATCACAAAAAATCCACAAAATGATTTGAATGACCGTAAAATGAAGTTGATCGCGATAGCAGAGGCCTTAAAGATATCAAAGGAACGTGTTGGTCATATCATTCATTAATATTTGGATATGCGGAAGCTCTGTGTAAAATGGGTGCCGCGCGAGCTCACATTTGACCAAAACAACAACGTGTTGATGATTGTGAGCGGTGTTCGCAGCTGTTAACTCGAAATACTCGGGTGTATTTTTCCATCGATATGTGACAATGGATGAAACATGGCTCCATCACTACACTCCTGAGTCCAATCGACAGTCGGCTGAGTGGAGAGCGACCGGTGAACCGTCTCCGAAGCGTGGAAAGTCTCAAAAGTCCGCTGGCAAAGTAGTGGCCTCTGTTTTTTGGGATGCGCATGGAATAATTTTTATCGATTATCTTGAGAAGGGAAAACCCATCAACAGTGACTATTATATGGCGTTATTGGAGCGTTTGAAGGTCGAAATCGCGGCAAAACGGCCCCATATGAAGAAGAAAAAAGTGTTGTTCCACCAAGACAACGCACCGTGCCACAAGTCAGAACGATGGCAAAAATTCATGAATTGGGCTTCGAAGTGCTTCCACACCCACCGTATTCTCCAGATCTGGCCCCCAGCGACTTTTTCTTGTTCTCAGACCTCAAAAGGATGCTCGCAGGGAAAACATTTGGCTGTAATGAAGAGGTGATCGCCGAAACTGAGGCCTATTTTGAGGCAAGACCGAAGGAGTACTACCAAAATGGTATCAAAAAATTGGAAAGTTGATATAATCGTTGTATCGCTCTTGAAGGGAACTATGTTGAATAATAAAAACGAATTTTGACAAAAAAATGTGTTTTTCTTTGTTAGACCGTGGACTTATCAGCCAACTTGTTAAAGAATCTGGATTTTTATGGGAAACTATTTATGTATGCGGTGTATGCATATTTTATCCATATAAACATGAGACAGTGCTAAGACCATATATGGAACGAGATGCAGCATTGATTTTTTAGTTTATTCGTATAAATAGACTCTTTATTAATGAGAAGAAGACAAAACTCATTTTTGACCACATGCACTATAAATTTAGGTGGTAAGATAATAACAGAAATAGATTCCGTTAAGTATTTGGGATTGTATTTATAGTCAAATTTATCCTGGGATCAACATATTCGTAGGGTGGAGACAAGACTATCGCCAGTTTTAGGTATGCTATACAAATTTAAATACAAACTTAATCAAGACACGAAGCTTTTGATATATAACTCCTTAATTCAGAGGAGCAATAATATATGCTCATAAGAAAACATCTGAACTGAAGTCACTACAACGCCTTCAAAATAAATCCTTAAAGACCGTTGCGAATTTGCCTCTAACTTTTCCTACCAAAGACTTATACGTTGATGTTTTTCCCCATGTATTACCTATATATGGAATATATAAATTACATTAGATTAAATTACAAATTAGATCACATCTAACTATTTCTGGATTCAAAAAAAAAATGTTAAAGACCACATTAAATCACAAATGGAAGTTATTTTGTCGTAATTTTCCGTGCTTCTGATAT
The DNA here is from genome assembly GCF_050003625.1 of Haematobia irritans. Taxonomy (NCBI): domain Eukaryota; kingdom Metazoa; phylum Arthropoda; class Insecta; order Diptera; family Muscidae; genus Haematobia; species Haematobia irritans. Next base: position 101,666,558 of record NC_134401.1, on the reverse strand, counting down.
ACTTTGCGTAATGTAAGTATTTATTATTTTTTTATCTTTTTTCAATCTAAAATATTTGTTTACCATATAGTTACTTTTGTTTAATTACATGAGATGAATAGTTTGCCAACAAGCCTCTATCATGCCTCTTGGCGCTGAGGCGCGTATATAACATTATTTCCAAAAAAAAAAAAAAAAAACAAAACAAAAATAAGCAATTCCCTCTGAATATTCATTACCAACAATATGTCTATCAAAATTTCTCTAAATAAATGAGCGATTTGGCATTGCTGACCACCATGACAGAAAACGCAAACTTGGCAACACTTTCCCCAAGCAATTTGGCGTTTGTCATAAAATCCAGTAAATTAGCAACAACCCTCAAACCGATGACAGTTACTACAAATAACGGTAGTTGTGACATACAAACAAGCATTCGTATTAAAATAGAGAGTGCATAAAATGAAGAGAATAAATAACATGAGAACGAGAGTGAGAGAGTCAAAGAAAAAAAGAGAGTAGCTACAGGGTATTTGTAATAGTCTTAGCGTTATTGGAGTCACAAATAACTGTTATTCGTTGTTCTCCCGTCAATTAGTGCGCATCCATTTGTCGTACGCTGGATTTTTAGAAAACGGTTTTTAACAAAACTCTTTGTAAGCAAAAGGAACAAAACAACAAATATAGCATTAAAACAAGAAATATTCCACAAAAAGGAAAATAGGCAAATTATAGTGAAATAAAATGAAAAATACATATGCTAATCCCTACGGATATATCATAAAGATGTTAAAGAAGTGTTGTATAAAAATTCAAAGAAATCAAGAATGAATGGAAAAAATTCTCGATAAATATATGCAAGAGTATTAAATGGAAGATTATGCTCCAGAATTATTGGCAACGGAAATCGAAAATGAAATAAATTTATGATTACAAGTGATTGTGTGAGTTTAGATAATAAAAAAAAACAACTTCATTAGAAAAAAAAACAAGTGTGAAAATCTTCAATTTCTAACAACGAAAAATCTTCAAATTACGAAATAAATTTTAAACCAGAGAAAAAACGAGTTTCTTTCCAAAGTGAATCCCCCCAAAGAAAAAGTAGAATTGTGCTACATCAAAAGTGAGTAAATCAATAATGACAAGAGCAAAGCAAATTTGAATATGAAATAGTTTTCTATAGAAATAATACTAACAAATAAAAGTTGCACAGAATTCTTGTTGGAAAAGTTCTTCATGCGCCCCAAATAAAGTTCCATAGAGAATATGAAAAAGTTTTTGAAAAGTGTCAAAGAAAATTTCTTGTATTTTGTGTTGGCAGTATATTTTTTTGTTTGTTCTTTTATTCTTCTACGACGTGAATGAAATAGTAAAAAAGAATGAAAGAAAAATACTGTCTTATCCCATGCCTACACTGTTTTTTTTTATGTTCATACACTCACATCTCTTGGCTATCAGTAGCAGAGGAGTACTCCACTCATTCACACACAGGAGGCAAAGTCTGTTGTTAGTGTACTAAGCCAAGAGTAAATACTCACTCACAAAAAGGAATAACAAAGAGCGAATGAAGGAATTTCATGGAATAGATGTGTGTAACAAAATTCGAAAGAATGAAATGGGGGAAATATTCAAGAATAAGAAGAAGAAGACTTGCCAAAAATTGGAATTACCACTTGTGTACATTTCTGTAACACGAAGATGGCGGCAATCCCCCACCACACCACACCAGGTTGCAAAAAATACTAACCATCCCCCCTCGTTTCGGGCTACTTCAAACTTCTGATTACCAATATTGTTGTTGTTTTTGTCTTCATTTCGTTTGAGTCCTTTTGTTTTTGTTGTTATTTATTCGTTCGTTGTTGTCGCGTTTTTCGTGTTCGTTTTCTTGTTTTTTTTTGTTGAATTATAAAACCGTTGTACCATTAAAATTTACTACCTACAACTGCTAATGTTGTGTGTGCTACTGGTGTCCACACACTCACACTATTTTCTTGCAAACACACACACACACACACACACGACACGCAAGTTGGATTAAAGAGCTACATTTTGGGGGCTCAGTGTTGCCAACGTATAATATTGTAATACGACATTTTACCAGACTAGAGTGAATGTGAATTAGATACCATAACTAAATTTTTAAAAATTTAAATCTTTCGAGGATGGTGCGATAAATGCTTGGTGTGCAAATAAAGAACAAACATTTAAAAAAAATGGCAATTTATTTGTCAATATATTGTATAAGACGGAAGGTATGACGGACTGAAAGAAAACCAAGTACTCGTTTATCCAAGAGTGTGTCCATATAGTAAATATGTGCAAGCTGATTAAAACCAATCACTGAAATCAAGTGAAATCTTATGGTGTTTTCTTTTCTGAAAAAAGTGCTTTGCCGTCATTTTGTCTGTACAGAATGCGCATTTTTAAAATGTTACCAGCAACCTAAAAAAATGCTATCATTTCAGCGGGCAGAAAAGAATCCAAAGAAGGAAACAGGGCAATCGCAGCACTCTCGATTGTTGGCAGTGCTGAAAATGCCCGTAATTTGCCTCTATGCGTGGCACTATTTTCACAACAGAATTCGAAGCCTTTTCGCACTTTTGCCTGTTTTTTTAGAAAAGAACCTAAAAAGTACATTTTGCGGGCAAAATGCAAAAAAAGTGCGCATTTTTTACAAGAAAAGAATACGCCATTAAATGTGTATAAATTGCTAAACGATATTTACACACCAAAAAATTTCACGAAAATTTTTCCAATTAAAATTTTAATTGAGTTTTAAAAAATATTCAGTTAAAAATTTAATAGATTCAACAAATTTTTTTAAATTGAAACAAAAATCAATCACAAAAATAATTGTATCAATTAATTTTTTAATTGGATCAATTAACTTTTTCATTGATATTCAATTAATTTTTTAATTGATACTATCATTTCTGTGATTGAAGACATTTCAATTAAAAATTAATTGGATCAATTAATTTCGTGATTGAATCAGATTTTTTTTGTGTACTATTGCACACAAAAAAAACTTTTTTCTGATTTAATCACGAAATTAATTGATCAAATTAATTTTTTAATTGAAACGTCTTCATTCACGAAAATGATAGTATCAATCACAGTTTCAATTGGGCATACAAAACATACTTGATTAAAAAATTAATTTATTAATTGATTTCATTAGCAAATTTCAATTAATTGTTTAATTGATTCAATTAAAAATTTAATTGATGTTGATTGCAAAATTCAATTAATTTTTAATTAAAAAACGTAACTTTTTTCAATTAATTTCTTAACTGGCTTAGTGTTTTTATTAGTTTTTTTTGAAATAAATGTTTTAAAAAGTTAATTGTATTAATAAATTTTTTAATTAAAAATTTAAAAAATGTTCACTCATTGACTTAATTAACTTAATGTCTCTATCTTAATTAAAAAGTTAATTGTATCAATTAATTTATTAATTGAAAAAAAATTCAACTTCAATCAACTTTTTAATTGGAAATATTTTGGTGATATTTTTTTCTGTTATGCGACTATTTTTGACACATTACCTCTTTTAATTGCATCTTATTGAGTATATTAATAACAACAAACAGTTATCTTAATTTACAATTAATTATTATTCGAGATTTATGGACAAAGAAGATTAACGAACTTGATCAATAGAGTCATTGAAAAAAAACTCCAAATACAAATCTATCCACGTCTTACTGTATATGGTTCCTTTCGGGCCAATGAACTTTTCCACAGCCTTTAGTATAGTACTGGTTGGGATAACCAACTCAATTTTTGGTTCTGTATGCTAACTTTTAGTGGAGATAACATATAGGAATTATTCGTTTACAAATTTAATCATCTCTACTCCCAATTTGCATCATCGCTTCATATAACTACAAATCCCTTAATCTTGTATTTATTTCGTTTTATTACTGCAGTAATGCAACAACACGCAATTTAATTTTAGAAGCTACTAGCCGAACACGCCTCACTTCGCTGCGCTTTCTTGATTTTTTAAAACTGAGATACTATTTGTTAAATATATCTGATGTCTAAGGAACAACCATATCATTCACAGAATATTTCGAAGGCAAGAAGAAGAGTCCCCTCCTGGACAAATATCAAAGTATTACGTACTTAGTTTCCATATAGGGACCACCCCTACCACCCCCTACCACCCCAGCACATTTCAGGAAAATCAGAAAACTTTAATTTTCAAAAAATGGGGCAAGGAGGAGGTGTAAATCTTCGAACAGATATCGAAGAATAACGTACCCTAAGTTAGGTTATAGTGGCAGCCCGATTATGTTTCAGGTTCACTTAGACTATTCAGTCCATGTGATACCACTTTAACTAAAAGTACCTATTACATATGGGCACTTTTACTTTTAACCACTGGACCTTCTCTATTATTTTCTTTTGTTGAACCAACCAGATTGTACCAAAAACATTAACAGACTGCTTAAGTTAACGCTTAAGTAATGCTTAAGTAATCTAACGCTATATGCCCCTAAAATTTGCTTACGCCTTACACAAAATGCAGGACACTCACACCAGAGGTGTTTAATTGATTCCTTTTTCTCCGCATCATGACAGCTTATACAATAGTCATTATACTTCGCACCTATAGTTTTTGCAAATTCGCCTAAATGGTGATACGGTCAAAATTTGGTCAATATAAACTTGACGTATTTCTTTCAATTTTTCATTTAAAAAACCTGAAGACCCCTCATTTTGAAGGTGTGTGTGTGTGTGTAGAATGTTGCTCCCATTATGATTTTGGAATTCACTCTTCAGTTGTCAATATGCCGCGCATCGCGAAAATCCGAGCTACTCGCACGCAAAGCTGGCAAAATCGCTAAAAGTTGCCAAATCAACCCTTACAAATGTAATTAAAGTGTTTGGGGAACGTTTGTCGACAGCCAGGAAGTCTGGATCGGGGGGAAATCGAAACCCGGAAGCCGCTGAGACGACAAAGAGAGTTGCCGGTAGTTTCAAGCGAAACCCTAACCTCTCTCTCCGAGATGCCGCAAATAAGCTGGGTGTATCGTCTACAACCGTGCATCGAGCAAAAAACGAGCCGGACTATCGACTTACAAGAAGGTAGTGACTCCAAATCGCGATGATAAACAAAATACGACGGCCAAAGCGCGATCCCGGAGGCTGTACACGACGATGTTGACAAAGTTTGACTGTGTGGTAATGGACGACGAAACCTACGTCAAAGCCGACTACAAGCAGCTTCCGGGACAGGAGTTTTATACGGCAAAATGAAGGGGAAAGGTAGCAGATATTTTCAAGCACATAAAACTGTCAAAGTTCGCAAAGAAATATCTGGTTTGGCAAGCCATCTGTACCTGTGGCTTGAAAAGCAGCATTTTCATAGCTTCCGGGACTGTCAACCAAGAAATTTACGTGAAAGAGTGTTTGAATAAACGTCTGCTGCCTTTCCTGAAGAAACACGGTTGTTCCGTACTGTTTTGGCCGGATTTGGCATCTTGCCATTACGGTAAAAAGGCCATGGAGTGGTACGCTGCCAACAACGTGCAGGTGGTTCCCAAGGACAAGAACCCTCCCAACACGCCAGAGCTCTGCCCAATTGAGAAATACTGGGCTATTGTCAAGCGGAACCTAAAGAAGACCAAAAAAAAAAAACTGCTAATGACGAGCAGCAGTTCAAGGCAAACTGGCTTTCTGCGGCGAAGAAGGTGGACAAGGTGGCTGTACAAAATCTGATGACAGGTGTCAAGCGTGAGGCCCGGCAATTCGGATTTGGAAAAAAGCCTAACTGAATATTTTTCCTGAATTTTATACTAATTGAACTTGAAAAAGAAATTTAATTTGATTTTTTAAATAAACGATTTCACCGATTTGCACGCGTTTTCCCTTGACCAAATTTTGACCGTATCACCCATGGCTGAACAAGAAGGTTAAATCATAGGCCCATATGATTACAATTTTTTTATTTCGACAAAATTTTAAGATGTCAAAATCATATGTTTATGGTGATTGCAGCTTTCCAAATGACACTGCATAGCAAATGCATCTCAAACAAACTCGCGCATTCATAGCTGGAGAATTGTTCAAAGATGACTTGAGTATCTTGATAACATATTCCAGACCCAAAATACCACGCACATCAGTTTTTAAGCTGCATCATAAACTGTTTTTGTTAATAGATGGCAAAGATCCATTTGACTGACTTCAATTCTTAACTTTGGTGGATATTATAGCCTTATTTGCCTCATATCGGCGTTCCTCGGATGAATTATCCACTTCACAATCACTCATAGGTGACGCAATTAAATTTGAACCTTTATTTTTCTCTGGATTTGAATTATTTTTTCAGGACAATGAGAGAATAAATAATTGCCACTTTTACCAATGCCATACGATTCTTTTATCAGCTGATTTTGACTTCTTAAAATTGTAAACAACATATTGAAATTTGTTGTTTTTGTTATCGTGATTCAACCTCCTTATTCAGCCATGGTATCACCCTTTATCAGCAGCGACCCGTTATAGCAGATATCAGAAGTGATCAGAAGTGATATCTGACGCTTTGAGAACACTAGCATATCTAGTGTGCGGTTTAAGTTTAAATGGGGCCATATTTGCTTGGTGTCGTTACAACCCTTGCAATTCTCCCATCGGACATTCGCCATCATGACGGCCTTCTCACGCAGTAAAAGCTTGCATGTAGCCAGCGGCATACCAACAGATTCTAGTTCCCCTGGAATATATAAGGCAGTTCCTAGCCTTGCTAACTCACTCGCTTCGCAGTACCCCGGTATGTTCCTATGGTCAGGCACCCATATTAGGTGAATATTGTACTGCTCAGCCACCTCGTTGAGAGATTTGCGGCAGTCGATGGCCGTTTTCGATTTGAGGAACACACAGTCCAAGGATTTTATTGCAGGTTGACTGTCGGAGTATATACTAATGCCAACATTTGTTGGAACAATACTTCTCAGCCAATTCGCCACCTCTCTTATTGGTAATATTTCAGCCTGAAAAATACTACAGTGATTAGGTAATCTTTTCGCTATTCGAATTTCCAGATTTTAGAATATACTCCGAAAGCCACTGGTCCATCCAAGTTGGAGTCATCAGTATAGAAATCTATACAACGTTTATTCCCTGGGTTCTGTGTGCTCAACGCCTTATTGTTGGGAATTAGAGTTTCAAACTTTTTGTCGAAAAGTGGTTTCGCCAGAGTGTAATCTACAACGTTTGGCACATCTGACATTATTTTGAGGACCGAACTGTGACTGAACCTTTTTTTCGACCACAGCGATAGCTCGCGCAACCGCACAGCCGTTGTTGCAACTGACTGTTTGGTCAAAATGTCTAAAGGCAATAGATGCAACATGACATTAAGGGAATTTGTTCCTGTCTTACTGAATGCGCCTGAAATATACAAGCACGCCATACGCTGAACTATATCTAAACTGCTGCTTAAGTGCCAGCCACCAGACTACAATACCATATAACATTATAGGTATAACCACTGCCGTGTATAGCCAATGCACAATTTTCGGTTTTAGTCCCCACTTTTTTCCAATTGCCTTGTTGCACGAGTAGAAAGCTGCCGTGGCTTTTCTCGCCCTTTCTTCAATATTAAGCTTAAAGTTCAGCTTCCTGTCCAAAATAACGCCATGGTATTTTGCAAACTCACCAAAGGGAATTTCAATACCTCCTAAGGATATAGGCTTAACCGTGGGAGTTTTGCGTTCTTTGTAGTACATGACTAGTTCTGTCTTTGAAGGATTTACCCCAAGACCATTCTCTTTCACCCATTTCTCAGTCATTCGGAGGAATTTTCCCCTGACTGCTAGAGCCACATCGTCTGCGTATGCCACCACTTTTATCCTTTGTTTTCCTAGGGTAACCAAAAGGTTATTTATAGCAACATTTCAAAGAAGAGGTGATATAACTCCTCCTTGGGGAGTGCCTCTGTCCACATACCTTTGTATGTTTGCTTGTCCTAGAGTGGCTGAAATACGTCTCTTCGTTAGAAGTTCGTCTAACAGCGTAAGTATACCTGGATCAACATTCAGATTTGTCAGTCCATTTAATATCGAGTTCGGATGGACGTTATTGAATGCCCCTTTGATGTCTAGAAACGCCACGATTGTGTATTTATTGACAGATAGTGAGCTTTCAATAAAGCTAGTTCATGCAATGCGATCTCAGTATAAAGATAATAAGCAGTCGGTGGGTGAAATCGGGGATGCCGCAACAATCCATGATAGTAAAGCTGACATCGCTATAGCTGCCGAGTGCGACATTCCGACGTTAGAGAAAGGAAATAACTGTTATACCGATGCGTCGAAGATGAGTGAGAGGACGAAACAGGGTATATATGTGGAAGACCCAGACACCAAGGTCCTATTCCGATTACTGGACCACAGCACAATCCTGTAGGCAGAAGTGCGTGGTATAACGGAATGTTTTAAATGGCTCGAAAATAACACTAGGCCACAAAGCATAAGAGTATTGAAGTCAATAGCAGACATTGCTTAGCGATGGCGAACTTTATGGGAATGCAAAAGCATAATTAACAAATACCCGAAAACCGACAGGATACGTATCTTATTTGTGTCGGGACATGCCAGAATAAGAGGTAACGTACAGGCAACTGACGATAAGGACTATTATACATCGGGAAGTTAACCTTGAGAACGCAAATGAAATAGAGGCAACGCGAGTTGGATGAATGGGCACGGGCGACACATTAAGCGATGTTGACGCAAGGGCGACAAAAATACTCCATGACACTGACAAAAAAGGACTGGTGAACTATTGTAACGCAAACAGGGATCATATTTATGTTCCGAAAATATACAAAGGATCAAAGGAGTAGCAGATTAATTGCCCAAGGAAAAATAAAATGTTAATTTTGTAATAGCAAGCAGCAAGCACCAACTTAATTCAATATCGCTCCCTGTTACCTAAATAAACACCGCTTTCTATGTGCGAAATATTGGTTTCTATAATTTTTTTCACAAGAATGAACATAGTACCGGCCTTAACCTAACATATTTCGATCAGACTGAAATATATTGTTTCTTTGTTATAAACAAAATACACATGTGGACAGAAAAATAGGAGTATTATTTTTAAACGAGCCCATGGTTTTTATATTTTATGCTTTTCATTGAATATTTCGGATTAATTTATTAAGTAAACTTATTACGTGTACCTGAATATGTTGGAGACAGTTATGCTACCATACGCCGAAGAAAATATGCCACTTGTTTTGAGATTTCAGGAGGATAACGACTCGAAACACCCATCAAAGTAGGTGAGCGAATGGTTTCGGGATCATAATTCGAACGTTGTTGAGTGGCCAAGTCAGTCCACCGACCTCAATCCCATTGACAACCATTGGGGGCGAACTCTAGAGACAACTCTCTATGATTTCTTGCAGCTTCAAACAAGTATATATGGCCGTAAGTTCGGCCAGGCCGAATCTTATGTACCCTCCACCATGGATAACGTAGAAACTTCTACGAAAGACTGTCATCCACAATCGAACTACTTGGGTTGTGGTATCTTAAAACTTCTTAACATCGTTTTCTAAATTGTGAGTTAGTCCATACGTGGTATATATTAGACAAAAAAGTTATGTATAGGTAAGTCTACAAATAATTACGAATCGACATGGACTTATGCACGGTACGTAAAGAGCCATAATTGAAATATTGGAGTCGCTTATATGGGGGCTACATAGAATTATGAACTTGATATGGACAAATTTTTGTGTGATTGTGGATCGATTTATCTGGGGGCTATATATAATTATGGACCGATGTGGACCAATTTTTGCATGATTGTTAGAGACCATAGTTATACTAACATCACGTACCAAATTTCAACCGAATCGGATGAATTTTGCTGTACCAAGGGGCTCCGGAGGTCAAATCTGGGGATCGGTTTATATGGGGCCTATATATACTTATGGACCGATTTCGACCAATTTTCGCATGGGTTTGAGGCCATATATTAACACCACGTACCAAATTTCAACTGAATTTTGGTCTTCCAAGAGGCTCCAGAGGTCAAATCTGGTAATCGGTTTATATGGGGGCTATATATAATTATGGACCGATGTGGACCCATTTTTGCATGGTTGTTAGAGACCATATACTAACACCATGTACCAAATTTCAGCCGGATCGGATGAAATTTGCTTCTCTTAGAGGCTCCGCAACCAATATTTGCATGGTTGTTAGAGACCGTATACTAACACGGTGAATATACAGGATATTAACGACCTGGTTTGATGCTTATTGCAAATACTAACTTTTTTAAAATTCGGCTCAGATTTGGACGAAGCCCCCGTATATTTCGATTTGGGTAAAAATGGCTAAAATACCCACATTTTCCTAGTAACATCGCTACTGCTAAATCGAAAACTTATAAAAATGACTCAAAATTTTCCATAACTCTAATTCATGTTTGTCGACCGGTAAATCATAAATGGACTTTTGGGAAGTTACCTATAAATTGCTTTGGATTTAAATAATTCCCATATTTATACCCACCACCATAGAATGGTGACGGGCATGGCTGAATAAGGAGGTTGAATCACGATAACAAAAACAACAAATTTCAATATGTTGTTTACAATTTTAAGAAGTCAAAATCAGCTGATAAAAGAATCGTATGGCATTGGTAAAAGTGGCAATTATTTATTCTTTCAATTGTCCTGAAAAAATAATTAAAATCCAGAGAAAAATAAAGGTTCAAATTTAATTGTGTCTCCTATGAGTGATTGTGAAGTGGATAATTCATCCGAGGAACGCCGATATGAGACAAATAAGACTATAATACCCACCAAAGTTAAGAATGGAAGTCAGTCAAATGGATCTTCGCCATCTATTAACAAAAACAGTTTATGATGCAGTTTAAAAACTGATGTGCGTGGTATTTTGGGTCTGGAATATGTTATCAAAATACTCAAGTCGTCTTTGAACAATTCTCCAGCTATGAATGCGCGAGTTTGTTTGAGATGCATTTGCTATGCAGTGTCATTTGTCGAAATAAAAAAATTGTAATCATATGGGCCCATGATTTAACCTTCTTGTTCAGCCATGGTGACGGGGGTATAATAAGTTTGTCATTCCGTTTGTAACACATCGAAATATCGATTTGCGACTATAAAAAGTATATATATTCTTGACCAGGGAGAAATTCTAAGATGTCCGTCTGTCTGTCTGTCTGTCTGTCTCTCTGTCTGTTGTAATCACGCTGCAGTCTTCAATAATGAAGCAATCGTGCTGAAATTTTGCACAAACTCGTCTTTTGTCTGCAGACAGGTCAAGTTCGAAGATGGGCTATATCGGTCCAGGTTTTGATATAGGCCCCATATAAACCGACCTCCCGATTTGGGGTCTTGGGCTTATAGAAATCGTAGTTTTTATCCAATTTGCGTGAAATTTGAAATCTAGAGGTATTTTATGACCATAAAGAGGTATGCCAAAAACGGTGAGTATCGGTCCATGTTTTGGTATAGCCCCCCATATAGACCGATCTCCCGATTTGGGGTCTTGGGCTTATAGAAACCGCAGTTTTTATTCAATCTACCTGAAATTGGAAATCTAGAGGTATTGTAGGACCACAAATACGTGTGCCAAAAATTGTGAGTATCGGTCCATATTTTGGTATAGCCCCCATATAGACCGATCTCCCGATTTTACTTCTTGGGCTTATAGAAACCGCAGTTTTTATTCAATCTACCTGAAATTGGAAATCTAGAGGTATTGTAGGACCACAAATACGTGTGCCAAAAATTGTGAGTATCGGTCCATGTTATGGTATTTTAGGACCATAAAGAGGTGTGCCGAAAATGGTGAGTATCGGTCCATATTTTGGTGTAGCCCCCATATAGACCGATTTTCCGATTTTACTTCTTGGGCTTCTAGAATCTGAAGTTTTTATCCTATTTGCCTGAAATTGGAAATCTAGAAGTAGGTTAGGTTAGGTTAGGTGGCAGCCCGATGTATCAGGCTCACTTAGACTATTCAGTCCATTGTGATACCACATTGGTGAACTTCTCTCTCATCACTGAGTGCTGCCCGATTCCATGTTAAGCTCAATGACAAGGGACCTCCTTTTTATAGCCGAGTCCGAACGGCGTTCCACATTGAAGTGAAACCACTTAGAGAAGCTTTGAAACCCTCAGAAATGTCACCAGCATTACTAAGGTGGGATAATCCACCGCTGAAAAACTTTTTGGTGTTCGGTCGAAGCAGGAATCGAACCCATGACCTTGTGTATGCAAGGCGGGCATGCTAACCATTGCACCACGGTGGCTCCCAAATCTAGAGGTATTTTCGGGTCATAAAGAGGTGTGCCGAAAACGGTGAGTATCGGTCCATATTTTTGTATAGCCCCCATAAGAACGATCTCCCGATTTAACTCCTTGGGTTTCTAGAAACCGTAGTTTTTATCTGATTTGCCTGAAATTGTAAATATTCTGGTATTTTAAGCTCACAAAAACGTGTATCGGATTAAGTTTTTATCGGTCCATTTAGTAATGCCTCCATATAGACCGACTTCACTTCTTGAGGGTGTAGAAGGCGCACTGATCATGAAAATTGCTTGAAACTCAATGTAAAATTTCCAGATTTTACTTCTACAGATTTAAGATTTCAAATCAAGACGTTATTTTATAATTTTCTTGCACACTTACAAGAGATGTTAATGATTCATCTAAAACTCAAATAAAAATGGTTCTTATAAATCTAGAATCTGATATAGTCCTCATAGGTGAAATCTTTAAATTTTCTTCGGGAAGTGTCCTCAAGCCCTCCTGAAATTTCAAAGGAAATCCTAATATTTGGTTCATGGTGGTGGGTATTTAAAATTCGGCCCGGCCGAACTTAGTGCTGTATATACTTGTTTTTTATTAACATTGTGGCCAGCTCCAAGGCATTCGCTTATTTAAATGTTAAGCCTAGCGATTTTGTAGCAGTCTAATAAATTTTTGATGGTATCGAAAATGTATATCTACAAAGAGGTAAAGGTCGATTCCGTCCGACTTTATACTTTCGTTACTTGTTTCACGGTAAAATGTTGTCATTTTCAATGTGATTACCCTAAAACTAATCAATTGGTCAATACCTGAATGGAAAAGTATAATGATACAAAAATTTGCAAAAGCCCCACAAAACATTCAGGTTTTATATCCTATTATAAAGCTTTGGCTTTGATTTATGGAGGATTTTGTCAAAAATTCAAAATCAATCATAAAAAAAAAAACAAATTATCAATAAATTTGATATTTGATATTTCACTAGCGACCAGAGAATGAAGCCGACCCATTTTTGTCGGCGGCGGCTGACATTAAATTTTTGCATCCGGCGGCGGCGGCTTGACGGCTAAGCTGATATAAATAAGTCTCTTCGGCGGCGGACAATTATTCATTATAAAATCAATTTGAAGTTATTCGAATGGTAATGAGATTAGTTGTACAACCAATTTTTACATTTCATTCAAATTTTCTGTGGTAAATTTTTGCAAAATTATTATAACACTTTGAAATAGATTGATTGGGGGTGAAAGGCTCAAAATTTTGACTAAAATTACTACAATTATAAATAAAGTTTTTTGATTTAAACTAATATTTTTGATTAATTAGCGGCTAAATTTGAGTTGAGATGAGCCGACATATTCGGCGGCGGCGTCGACTGGCAAAAAATGGCCGGCGGCGACTGAAATCGGCGGCGCGACTCGGCGGCTTCATTCTCTGCTAGCGACTACCCAATGAATGTGTATTGTTTTAAAAGTCAATAATTTGAAATAAATAATCGTTAGAGTCGGTATGCATGGCAACCGTAGTAGCAATTAAGCGAAAAAATTCCACTCACAATCCTAGTGAAATTGCTAGTAATTATATCGTTATATATTTTTCGTTGTTGTATTTAGTATTCAATTCAATTTGACTCTATTCTGACCATTTCTTTAAATTTTCACCTTTTAATTTTGTTGCTCTCTCTCTCGCTCTCTACTACTCTCACTTGCCCTCCCAATGCATACAAAAGTCTCCCAATAATTACGAGTTGCCTGCTTATAGTACTACAATGTCTGCCACCTTCAGAAAACTTTGTCGGCTCAGGACTGTTATTCGTACAATGTACCCACTCACAATCTCCCGTATACATGAAAACAAATAAACATTCGCCCTTACACACTTCCATACCCCCAACACTCAAACTCAAAACTACAATTGTAGCAGTACACGTTTTAGACACACACCCACACGCATCCATACACCACATTTGGCTTTACCAAAAGACCACACTCACTTGTTTGTGCTACTACAAATGCGGCGAAATACGAGGGCTAAATGGCGGTAAGAATGATGGTGGCATTGGTGGAGAGCTTTTACTTACAGTGCGTGCCATGGGAATGTTGGCATTTTATGATTATTTTTATAATGATTACTCGGCTATGAAGATGACGACTGTGACGACAGCAGAGGCGGAATGTAACGGAATGCACGACGAGTAATTATTTGTAATTTATTTAACAATCAAACGGGGATTGAACACATAAAAAGCTGTTGATGAAAGGATGGATAAGCAGAGCTCTCTCTCTCTCCCTCTGCCACTCTTTCTTTCACGGTCTCTTTCTTTTGGTCTTAAAGGACAAGGCTGTTTTGCACACTTGTCTGCACTTGATCTGTGCCCCACTATGTGCTTGTGTGTGTGTGTGTGTGTGTGTAAAAATACAAAATTATAAGTGTGTCTGCGGGCTAGAATGATGTTATAAACTTAAGTGGAACCAACAAACAACTGTGTATGCGTGTAATACTTTTGGCCAAAATGGATGAATGAGTCTTTTGCCACTTGAAAACTTTTATGCGAATTGTGTTTAAGTTGGGTTTTTGTTTCTTTTTGTCAGCACATTAAAATCGAAGGCAAAGAACGTCATTTGAAAAATGGTTTTATCACATTTTTGCAATTATAATGAAATTATAAATTGTTGTTGTTGTTATTTTAGTTTTAGTTTTCTCAACACAAAAAAAGGAAACCACAAAACAACTCTAACGAGTAGCAATTAGATTTGAGTGAGTGGGTTGAATGGACTTGAGAATTAGATTTATTTTGGGGATTAAAATGTGAGAGGGCTTGTACCCATGTAATCACCTCAAAATTAAAATAAGCGAGTGTTTGTTTTTATGGGTGTTTTTGGCATAGATGCCCGAAGTCAATGTAATTTAAAATTTAGAGAGAAACTATTGATTAAATACACTCAAACACAAGTGTGTAAAGCAGAAAGTCGGGCGGGGCCGACTATATTATACCCTAAACCACCCTTACTGAATTAGTAATCATAACCATTTGTGGGGTAACATTGATATAGGTCTGGGAGATAAACCGCAGTTGCATATTTAAGAAAATTAAGGCGTACATGTTTATGGGTGCTTTGTCTCAATCTGACTATAGCTCATAGTTAGTGTTGCCGAGGAAAATGTTCGGTTTACCCTAGAAGGACAAAAAAAGTTCCCTACTTAAACAAATTTTACAAAATCAAAATGGTTCTAAGTACTTTATTACCTTAAAACATGAATATGCAACGTATATAACCTAGAAAATAAACTTGTATTACCACCACGGTTGCCAAAGGTGGTAGAATTCTACCAAAAATATTAATTTTATTTCTTAAATCTCTATAGAAATAAATCTCTATAGAAATATGTTACATGTTTATGGGTTCTTTGTATCAATCTGACTATAGCTCATAGTCAGTGTTGCCAGGGAAAATGTTCGGTTTAGCCTACAAGGACAAAAAAAGTTCCCTACTTTCCTATTCATTCCCAGACAATTTTCCCTACTATATTTTTCGTTAAATTTAAAGACATTTACAAAACAAAAATGGTTGTAAGTATTTTATTATCTTATAACATGAATATGCAACGTATATAACTTAGAATATAAATTTGTATTATCACCACGGTTGCCACAGTTGGTAGACTTCTACCCAAAATAATAAAATTTTGAAAAAAGTTTCTATAAACAAATTTTTGTGAGAAATTTTTCTGTAGAAATAAAATTTTGACAACAAATTCTATAGAAATAAAATTTTGGGAAAAAAATTCCATAGAAATAAAATTTTGAGAAAATTTTTTATAGAAATAATATTTTGAAACAAATTGCTATAGGAATACAATTTTGACAAAATTTTCTACAGGAATAAAGTTTTGAAAAAAAAATCTATAGAAATATTTGTTTGGTAGATTTGTGGTAATTTGTGGTAATCTTCAAATTTTGTTAGATTTTTTTTTGTCACGAGTGGTAACTGCTGTTACCACACATTGTTAAAGAGCCTTGCTGGTTTCTAATTTCCTCTTCTAGAGCCACCAAAATATAAAAATTATTACAAATTGTGTTGAGTGAAAATGTCCCTACATTGTGGCCCTAAAGGGTGATACGGTCAAAATTTGGTCAATATAAACTTGACGTATTTCTTTCAATTTTGCATTTAAAAAAACTGAACACCCCTCATTTTGAAGGTGTGTGTGTAGAATGTTGCTCCTATGTTGATTTTGGAATTCACTCTTCAGTTGTCAAAATGCCGTCCAAGCAAGAAGAGCAGCGTATCAAAATTTTGCTCGCGCATCGCGAAAATCCGAGCTACTCGCACGCAAAGCTGGCAAAATCGCTAAAGTTGCCAAATTAACCGTTACAAATGTAATTAAAGTGTTTGGGGAACGTTTGTCGACAGCCAGGAAGTCAGGATCGGGGGGAAATCGAAAACCGGAAGCCGCTGAGACGACAAAGAGAGTTGCCGGTAGTTTCAAGCGAAACCCTAACCTCTCTCTCCGAGATGCCGCAAATAAGCTGGGTGTATCGTCTACAACCGTGCATCGAGCCAAAAAACGAGCCAGACTATCGACTTACAAGAAGGTTGTGACTCCAAAACGCGATGATAAACAAAATACGACGGCCAAAGCGCGATCCCGGAGGCTGTACACGACGATGCTGACGAAGTTTGACTGTGTGGTAATGGACGACGAAACCTATGTTAAAGCCGACTACAAGCAGCTTCCGGGACAGGAGTTTTATACGGCAAAAGGAAGGGGAAAGGTAGCAGATATTTTCAAGCACATAAAACTGTCAAAGTTGGTTTGGCAAGCCATCTGTACCTGTGGCTTGAAAAGCAGCATTTTCATAGCTTCCGGGACTGTCAACCAAGAAATTTACGTGAAAGAGTGTTTGAATAAACGTCTGCTGCCTTTCCTGAAGAAACACGGTTGTTCCGTACTGTTTTGGCCGGATTTGGCATCTTGCCATTACGGTACAAAGGCCATGGAGTGTTACGCCGCCAACAACGTGCAGGTGGTTCCCAAGGACAAGAACCCTCCCAACACGCCATAGCTCCGCCCAATTGAGAAATACTGGGCTATTGTCAAGCGGAACCTAAAGAAGACCAAAAAAACTGCTAAGGACGAGCAGCAGTTCAAGGCTTTCTGCGGCCAAGAAGGTGGACAAGGTGGTTGTACAAAATCTGACGGCAGGTGTCAAGCGTGAGGCCCGGCAATTCGGATTTGGAAAAGCGAAAGCCTAACTGAATATTTTTCCTGAATTTTATACTTATTGAACTTGAAAAAGAAATTTAATTTGATTTTTTAAATAAACGATTTCACCGATTTACACGCGTTTTCCCTTGACCAAATTTTGACCGTATCACCCTTTACGTGCCTACAAGACCCTAAATATTAGAAAAACCCCACATATAGGTAATTTCCCCTACTTCTAGCAACACTTGCTGTAGTTGATTTTGCACCTACGGAGTTAGTATGCCACTAATATTGAGCCCATTATTAAAAAAAGAGAAAATCGTTCAATTAGTGTGGGTAATAAATCCAAAATTGTAAAAATTGAGCAATATTCTTATATAAGAGCTACAAGTACGTATCACTACGATTGGCTAGTACATCAAAATTTGAAATTTGAGTAACATTGGTTAATAAATAAGAGTACTATGGCCAAATTTGGGAAAATCGAGCGATACATACACCCTTACAAAAAATCGCTTCTGTAACATATACTCCCAAACATATTTTGATTCAAGCATATACATTTTTGGGTATTGCCTAAACATTTATATGTTTGATCTCTTCCAATATATAATATGTTTGAAAGCATATTGGTCTAAACAATATATGTTTGGATAGTCTAAGTTCCAAACATTTTGTATTTTTGCATCCAAATTCAATAATGTTGTCTTCCAAAAAACAATATGTTATTATGTGAACATATAATATGTTTGAAAGCATTTTGCACCCAAAAATATTATATGCTTAAAAAAAATCTCCCAAACAATATTGTGCTCAAAATTTTATTTATTTATTTATATATTTACAATCATAATGAATTACGAAAATAAACAGGTAATATAGGTGCTAACAACATAGACACATATATGTTTATAAACACATATATGTTTATAGGTTATTTCTAAATTAATATATGTTTGCATCCAAGCATACTATATATTTACAAACATTTTATGTCCCAAACATAATATGTTCTAACATATTAACATATATGTCCCAAACATGTTATGCTAGTTTATGAACATTATATGCTTGCACTCAAAAATATTGTGTTTAAAAATTTGTGTTCCAAACATATAATGTTTATAGCCAAACATATGAAAAACAGTCTTTTTCATCCGTGTATATATGAGAGCTATACGTAATCCGAACCGATTTGGATGAAACTTTGTAGACTTGAAGGGTGATGAAAAAGAATACCTTTTGTCAAATTTGGTGACGATCCATTTGAAAAAAAGCGCAACGTGACCCCATTTGTCGAAATCGGGCGATACATATATATGGGAGCTATATCTAAATTTGATCCGATTTCTTCCAAATTCAATAGCGTTCGTCCTTGTGCCCAAAAAAACTCCCTGTACCAAATTTCATCAAAATCGGTTAATAATTGCGACCGGAATCCTGTGAACAACAAATACATGGACAGACGGACGGACACTCAGGAGGTGATTCTGAGTCGATCGGTATATATTTGATGGGGTCTAAAATCAATATTTCTGGTAGGCACATTTTTTGGCAGATGAAACTTCTTATACCCTGACCACTATGTGGTTTAGGGTATAAAAAGATGAAATCGCTCAATTAGTGTGGCTAATAAAGTCGAATTTCTGAAAATAGGATAATAGATTTATGTAAGAGCTAAATATAAGTCTAAATACGATCAGCTCATACACGTACAATTGAAATTTGAGCAAGATTGGTTAGTAAATAAGAGTATTATGGCCAAATTTGGGAAAATCGAATGATGCATATATATGGGAGCTATATCTAAATCTGAACCGATTTCGATGATATTTCCAAGAATTGGTTGATACCACCTTGTGCTAAATTAGAGTAAGATAGGGTACTAAATAAGGCTATTATGGTCAGAAATAAATTTGTAAGGGGTAATTTTTTCAAAAACGGGCTATACATATATATGGGAGCTATATCTAAATCTGAACCGATTTGGATTATATTTTGCAAGTTTTGTTGATATTACAGGAGATTACCTTGTGCTAAATTAAAAATAAAATCGGTTTATAAATGAGGCCACTATGGTCAAAAATAAGGTTATAAGGGGAAAATTTTTGAAAATGGGCGCTACATATATATGGGAGCTATATCTAAATCTGAACCGATTTGGATGATATTTTGATATAGTCAGTACTATAGATATATTCAGTACTATAGAATATTATAGTAAGCCAAATTTGAGTATGATTGGGTGATAAATAAGGGTTTTATGGGAAAATTTCTGAAAATCGGGCGATACATATATATGGCAGCTATAGCTAAATCTGAATCGATTTCGATGATTTTTTGCACATATAGTAAGTACTATAGAAAATTAGATTTGGCCAACTTTGAGTCAAATCGGTTGACAAATAAGGGACTTATGGCCAAATTTGGGAAAATCGGGCGATACATATACATATATGAGAGCTATATCTAATTCTGAACCGATTTCGATGAAATTTGGCACACTTAAAGGTCGGTCCATTGGATTACTTTGCGGCAAATTTGACGCCGATCGGTTAGTAATTGAACGCATTCTGACCTCAATTATCGAAATCGGGCAATACATGGGAGCTATATCTAAATTTGATCTGATTTTTCCAGATTCAATAGCGTTCGTCCTCGTACCAAAAAAAAAAACGCCACATACCAAATTTTATCAAAATCGGTAAATATTTGCGACCGGACAGACGGACACCAAGCGCTAGATCTCAGGAGGTGATGCTGAGTAGATCGGTATATATTTGATGGGGTCTAAAGTCAATATTTCTGGTAGGCACATTTTTTGGCAGATCAAAGTTATTATGTGGTTTAGGGTATAAAAAGTGAACCCTCCATTTCACTAAAGCCAATTTAACTTTATTTTATTTCATGGAATTATTATGTTTGGAGAAAGTTTGATGGTGTGGATTTAAATTTTTAGAAAATTTTAAGTATTACAAACGCTGACATCACGCCGATTTCACAAACACACACAGAAAAAAAATCACAAAAATTTTTCCAATTAAAATTTTAATTGAGTTTTAAAAAATATTCAATTAAAAATTTAATTGATTCAACAATTTTTTTAATTGAAACAAAAATCAATCACAAAAATTAATAGTATCAATAAATTTTTGAATTGGATTAATTAATTTTTTAATTGATACTATCATTTCTGTGATTGAAGACATTTCAATTAAAAAATTAATTTGAGCAATTAATTTCGTGATTGAATCAGAAAAAAAATTGGGTGTAAGTAAACATTTTTTCGACAAATTCAAAAAAAAATATTAGACATAATTATTTTTTTTTTACTTGTTACAGAAAATGTTGTAGTTTGAAGGAACAAATTGAAATTCGAAATTTCACGAAAGTCTTTAGGGTCATACGAAGTTCCAGATGGGCGTATTTGTAGTAAAATTTACAAATTAAAAAAAATAATGAAGTATTTTGTGAGAAGTATGAATTTACTAAATCTTTATGCTTCATTTGTTTATAATTTTTCCTATTTTTTCCCGTTTTTTAGTTCATTCTCGAAAACATAATAATTCCATGAACTAATATAAAGTTAAATAGGCTTTAGAGAAATAGATTTTTTTGAGTGTAAAATCGGGTATAGACCAACATTTTTGTTCCCTCTCATATTCATCAAATTTATTGTCTAAATTGGAATACACATGTATTGAAATCTGAATCGATTTGGACATCTACACTGAAAAAAATATTCATATACACTGAAAAAAATATTGTCGTAGGGATAAAAATTTCATGCCTTTGTGTAGAAGACGCATTTCTCTGTTATAAAGTTTTTTTCCTTGTCCAAAAGTCGATAAACTTTTCAATGAAGTCGTTTTGTTTAAAAGTAATGCGACTTAAATCGGGTATTCTAAATGAAAGAAACTTTTGTTTGAATAAGAACAACTGGGCTTTAATAATTCTGAAAAATTCTTCAAAATTAATGAAATTGTATTTAAATTTGTTGACTTTTTGCATCTTGGCTAAAAAGCAAAAAGCGTTTACAAATAGGAGATTTTTTTCAACATTTTATTTTAAAGACCTGTTTACTTGAATGAAAACATAATTTATACTTGTTGTCGTTAGCATGATTTTAAAGGACTCTGGGAGCACATGAAGAAATAAAGCCGAAAAAAATTCAAATGTATTTCCTAGGATCATGTACGCAAGTACGCAAATTGTGTCTTAAATTTGTCTTTACTTCAATTGTCCGCTTCTGTGGCTTGGAATCAATATCAAAATCATTAGTGTAAAGGAAAAATCTTTGGAATTCGAGGTGTAGGTCAATTTGAGGAATTTTCACAATTTTTGCTACTTAGCAGTGGTGATTTAACAAGGATATGGGCTAGATCTCACCAAGACAGGTGGTCAATTGTGGATTTTGAGACAATTTTTGGCCGAGTCGGGTGACATTTTCACATTTACGGAACCTTTCCTAAATTTCCTAATTTTATCGTAATGGATCCAAGATCCTAAAGCAAGATAGGTTCCCCAAAAATATCTTTATTTTAAAGGAGCCGTAGTTTTAGCTCAAAATCTTTACAAAAAAGCTTACTCTGTACTAAAGTCTTGATATAAAGTCTTCCTATTGAATCCGAGCAAAAGATGCGATGAATTCCACTATGGATGCTCTCAAAACGCAATTCTATCCTATGCTTTTTTATATTTCAGGATTAGAGAACAAATACAAATATTAATTGTCGAAAATCACTTTATTGTTGTTCAAAACATGTATTCTGATCGCATCGACCGCTTCTTCAGGTCAAATTTCTTTTAAAAATCTTGACAATATTTTTCATGGAAATAACATTTTGACAAAATTTTCTAAAGAAATAAAATTTTGACAGCATTTTCTATGGAAATAAAATTTTGACAAAATTTTCTATGGAAATAAAATTTTTTTTGTTGTTGCAAGCTGAAATCGTTTAAAACATTTAAAATTCGACAAATGTTCAATTAAAGGGATATTTATATTCCCAAAACTGGTCGCTAAAATTTTGTCAAAATTTTATTTGTATAGAAAATTTTGTCAAAATTTTATTTCTAAAGAAAATTTTGTCAAAATTTTATTTCTATTGCAAATTTTGTCAAAATTTTATTTCTATAGAAAATTTTGTCAAAATTTATTTCTATAGCAAATTTTGTCAAAATTTTATTTCTATAGAAATTTTGTCAAAATTTTATTTCTATAGAAAATTTTGTCAAAATTTTATTTCTATAGAAAATTTTTGGCAAAATTTCCATTTCCATAGAAAATTTTGTCAAAATATTATTTTCATTGAAAATTTTGTCAAAATTTTATTTCTATAGAAAATTTTGTGAAAAATTGTATTTCTATAGAAAATTTTGTGAAAAATTTTATTTCTATAGAAAATTTTGTGACAAATTTTATTTCTATAGAAAATTTTGTAAAATTTTATTTTTATAGAAAATTTTGTCAAAATGTTATTTCTATAGAAAATTTTATCAAAATGTTATTTCTATAGAAAATTTTGTCAAAATTTTATTTCTATAAAAATGTTGTCAAAATTTTATTTCTATTGAAAATATTGTCAAAATTTTATTTCTATAGAAAATATTGTAAAAATTTTGTTTCTATAGAAAATTTTGTCAAAATTTTATTTTCATAGAAAATTTTGTCAAAATTTTATTTCCATACCAGGTGGACCAATCATTACGGAAGATGACTGCTCAATAATGCTGCTGTTTCAGCCGATCTTAATTTAAAGTTTTTGATCAAATTTTTGTGGTTAGTATGAAATTTTTCTTTATCATTTTATTTTGAAGTTTAAGCATTTGCAATATTTTATATTTATATTTATAAATAATGCTAGCAACAATTTTTGGGAGTATAAGTATCTCTTTAATTGTAGATTTGTCGAATTTTAAATGTTTTAACGATTTCAGCTTGCACCAACAAGAATTTATAGAAACTTTTGTCAAATTTTTATTTCTATAGAACATTTTGGCAAAATTTTATTTCTATAGACAATATTGTCAACATTTTATTTCTATAGAAAATTCTGTCAAAATTTTATTTCTACAGAAAATTTTGCGAAAAATTTTATTTCTATAAAAAATTTTGTGAAAAATTTTATTTCTATAGAAAATTTTGTCAAAATGTTATTTCTATAGAAAATTTTGTCAAAATGTTATTTCTATAGAAAATTTTGTTAATTTTTTTTTTTCTCAATTTTGTCAACATCTTATTTCTATAGAATATTTTGTCAAATTTTTATTTCTATAGATAATTTTGTCAAGATTTTATTTCTAAAGAAAATTTTGTTAAAATTTTATTTTTATGGAAAATTTTGTCAAAATTTTATTTCTATAAAAAATTTTGTCAAAATTTTATTTTGAATTATTTTAAAATTTATTTTAAAATTTATTTGTCAAATTTTTATTTCTATAAAAAAAATTGTGTCAAAATTTTATTTCTATAAAAAATGTTGTCATAATATTATTTCTATTGCAAACTTTGTCAACATTTTATTTGTATAGAAAATTTTGTAAAAATTTTATTTGAATAGAAAATTTTTTCAAAATTGCATTTCTATAGAAAATTTTGTCAACATTTTATTTCTACAGAAAATTTTGTAAACATTTTATTTCTATAGAAAATTTTGTCAACATTTTATTTCTATAGAAAATTTTGTAAACATTTTATTTCTATAGAAAATTTTGTCAACGTTTTATTTCTATAGAAAATTTTGTCAAAATTTTATTTCTATAAAAAATTTTGTCATAATTTTATTTCTTGTGCAAACTTTGTCAAAATGTTATTTGTATAGCAAATTTTGTCAAAATTTTATTTGGATAGAAAATTTTTTCAAAATTTTATTTCTATAAAAAAATTGGTCAATATTGTATTTCTATAGAAAATTTTGTCAAAATTTTATTTCTATAGAAAATTTTGTCAAAATTTTATTTCTATAGAAAATTTTGTCAAAATTTTATTTCTATAGAAAATGTTGTCAAATTTTTATTTCTGTAGAAAATTTTGTCAACATTTTATTTCTATAGAAAATGTTGTCAAAATTTTTTTTCTATTGCAAACTTTGTCAAAATTTTATTTGTATAGAAAATTTTGTCAAAATTTTATTTGAATAGAAAATTTTTGCAAAATTTTATTTCTATAAAAAAATTTGTCAAAATTTTATTTCCATAGAAAATGTTGTCAACATTTTATTTCAATAGCAAATGTTGTCAAAATTTTATTTCTATAAAAAATTTTGTCATAATTTTATTTCTATTGCAAACTATGTCAAAATTTTATTTCTATAGAAAATTTTGTCAAAATTTTATTTCCATAGAAAATTTTGTCAAATTTTTATTTCTATAAAAAATTTTGTCAAAATTTTATTTCTATAAAAAATTTTGTCATAATTTTTTTTTCTGTTGCAAATTTTGTCAAAATTTTATTTGTGTTGAAAATGTTGTCAAAATTCTGTTTCTATAGAACATTTTGTTAACATTTTGTTTATTGAGAAAATGTTGTCAAAATTTTATTTCTATAAGAAATTTTGTCAACATTTTATTTCTATTGCAAACTTTGTCAAAATGTTATTTGCATAGAAAATTTTTTCAAAATTTTATTTCTATAAAAAATTTTGTCAATATTTTATTTCTATAGAAAATTTTGTCAAAATTTTATTTCTATAGAAAATTTTGTCAATATTTTATTTCTATAGAAAATTTTGTCAAAATTTTATTTCTATAGAAAATTTTGTCAACATTTTATTTATATAGAAAATTTTGTCAAAATTTTATTTCTATAGAAAATTTTGTCAAAATTTTATTTCGTTAGAAAATTTTGTCAAAATTTTATTTCTATAGAAAATTTTGTCAAAATGTTATTTCCATAGAAAATTTTATCAAAATTTTATTCCCATAGAAAATTTTGTCAAATTATTATTTCTATAGAACATTTTGTTTATAGAGAAAATTATGTCAAAATTTTATTTCAATAGAAAATTTTGTTTCTATAGAAGATTTTTTCAAAATTCTATTTCTGTAGAAAATTTTGTCAAAATTGTATGTCTATAGAAAATTTAAGTACATCCTAGATGGAGAGGAATATTATGCGAAATCTACCAAAACATCATTTTGTTGTAAAGTTCTTTGATCTGTGGCAACAGTGGAGCGAAAAAAATTAAATAATAAGAAAACAAAAGTATAATAAAATAAATATTGATAAAAATAAAAAATGGTGGATATGTTTTGTTTTTGTTTTTTTGAAATTTCTTCATACAAATGATCTTCCAAGGCATAGGTTCTAACGCAATGCAAAGAATCCAAACATTGAGTATTTCCATCCTATGACAATCGCATGCAAAATTCATTGAGGCAGTTCGAAATTGGCACAACTTCCAGATCACAAATTGGGAATTCAAACTACTTTTTTTGAAAGTACCTTTTTTGCTGGGTTTTTAAATTTTAAAATTTTTATTTGTCCTTTTATACCCGCTAAAATTCGGAAAACTTAATGTGAGATAACAAATTCACCAAAATACTTTATGTTTAGGATAAAATCTCAATTTGATAAAAAGAAAATTCAAACATTGTGAATCTTTTGAAAGCAATAATTCTACTTTTGTCAACCTCAATATTTAACCCCAATCAAAAGAGTAAATATAATTGGATTTTCTTTTGCTTCCTTCGCGTATTTTCGAAAGGCCACACATCTAAGATAACTATAAAGTTTTACCATGAGACGATGCTCAACTCAACTCACATCACTCCTTTCGCTGTGCTTGAGATAGCGTGCACGTGTAGTCGCCTAGCCAAAGTTGTTGCTTTTATTGTTGCGAGTTCTTTTTTTTCGCCCTCAACGCTCTAGTTGTTTTATTACTTTTCATGGAAAATCTTTAATGCCATGATTGCTGTGGTTTTTGCCTTCTATATTTTTGTACTCCTGCTGTTCTGTGTCATGGCAAAAGCCAAGACACCTGAGCACACGGTGCCTTTCTTTAATAAATAAAAATCTCTGGCAACACAAAAAAAAAACACAAACGAGATATGAAATCTGCACAAATATCTAAAGAAAATGAGGACCTTTATAGAGCAGCAAACAGCAAAAAACCGAATGGGAATGTAAAGGACCAAGTAGAAGTATTCTAAGATGAAATCAACAACAAGAAATATAATGGCATATAATAAAAAAGGAAAAGAAAAAAAGTTCGAAAATACCTCACGGTATTGAGGTCCTTATGATGGAGCAAACGAACGATGATTCTACTCTCAGACTCTTAAAATAATGTTGGCAAAAAAAAAATTATATGAGAGTCCCATAAAAATAGGGAAAATCCTGGAAGGAGGCAAATGAAAATCGCACAAGAAAAAAATGAAAAAGAAAACTGCGGAGTATGAATCCAAAGCAAACTGTGTCTGGGGCTTATTCAAGATGAGTACATGGGGAGTGCAGGAGCGTATGCTATGTGAGTTTCTCGAGAGGAGAGGAGATGTTTTTGAGATTGAGTTTGTGTTTATGGATTCGACATACCTCTGTGTAGGTGTATTAGAGTGGATTGAGAGAAAAAGTGGGAAGATGCACAGTGGCTGGGAGATAGAGCCACCATCGGAGACAAAGAGAATCTATTGTAGAATATTAAAGAGAAGAGAAATGAAATGCGAAAAATATTGAATATCAATGATCCTATATAAGATTGACATTTAAAGCTGCACTTATTAGAAAATTAAATAAATAAGAAAATAATAAAAAATAATTCGCCTTATTAATTAATTAATTTTTATAGTTCTTCATACAAAGGCATACAAATGTGCATCTTTTTCATCGATTACTTAATTATGAAAAAAGAGTAGTCAGCTGGAATGATTGATTAAGGGAATGGAAGAGAAGATTGTTTTCTAAACAAAACAAGTACATACGGCCGTAAGTTCGGCCAGGCCGACTCTTATGTACCCTCCACCATGGATTGCGTAGAAACTTCTACGAAATACTGTCATCCACAATCGAATTACTTGGGTTGCGGTAACACTTACCGATGGCAAGGTATTTTAAAACTTCTTAACACCGTCTTCTCAATTGTAAGTTAGTCCATGCGGGGTATATATTCAAAGTAAAGGCCTATTAAATATGTATATAATTCAGTTTGACAAAATTTTTATGAAACTAAAATTTTGAAAAAATTTTCTATGGAAATAAAATTTTGACAAAATTTTCTATAGAAATAACATTTTGACAAAATTTTCTATAGAAATAAAATTTTGACAAAATTTTGTAAAGTAATAAAATTTTGACAAAATTTTGTATAGTAATAAAATTTTGGTAGATTATTTTTAGGGATCGGCTATATATAACTATAGATCGATATGGGCCAATTTTGGCATAGGTGTAAGCGGCCAAATCTCCAAGAGCTCCGTAGGTCAAATCTGGTGATCGGTTTAAATGGGGGTTATATATAATTAGGACCGGTATAGAGCAATTTTTGCATGGTTGTTAAAGGGTGATACGGTCAAAATTTGGTCAAGGGAAAACGCGTGTAAATCGGTGCAATGGTTTATTTAAAAAATCAAATTAAATTTCTTTTTCAAGTTCAATTAGTATACATTCAGGAAAAATATTCAGTTAGGCTTTCGCTTTTCCAAATCCGAATTGCCGGACCTCACGCTTGACACCTGCCATCAGATTTTGTACAGCCACCTTGTCCACCTTCTTCGCCGCAGAAAGCCAGTTTGCCTTGAACTGCTGCTCGTCCTTAGCAGTTTTTTTGGTCTTTAGGTTCCGCTTGACAATAGCCCAGTATTTCTCAATTTGGCGGAGCTCTGGCGTGTTGGGAGGGTTCTTGTCCTTGGGAACTACCTGCACATTGTTGGCGGCGTACCACTCCATGGCCTTTTTACCGTAATGGCAAGATGCCAAATCCGGCCAAAATAGTACGGAATAACCGTGTTTCTTCAGGAAAGGCAACAGACGTTTATTCAAACACTCTTTCACGTAAATTTCTTGGTTGACAGTCCCGGAAGCTATGAAAATGCTGCTTTTCAAGCCACAGGTACAGATGGCTTGCCAAACCGTCGTACTTTGTTTATCATCGCGATTTGGAGTCGCTACCTTCTTGTAAGTCGATAGTCCGGCTCGATGCACGGTTGGTTCGATGCACGGTTGTAGACGATACACCCAGCTTTTTGCGGCATCTCGGAGAGAGAGGTTAGGGTTTCGCTTGAAACTACCGGCAACTCTCTTTGTCGTCTCAGTGGCTTCCGGTTTTCGATTTCCCCCCGATCCAGACTTCCTGGCTGTCGACAAACGTTCCCCAAACACTTTAATTACATTTGTAACGGTTGATTTCGCAACTTTTAGCGATTTTGCCAGCTTTGCGTGCGAGTAGCTCGGATTTTCGCGATGCGCGAGCAAAATTTTGATGCGCTGCTCTTCTTGCTTGGACGGCATTTTGACAACTGAAGAGTGAATTCCAAAATCAAAATAGGAGCAACATTCTACACACACACACCTTCAAAATGAGGGGTGTTCAGGTTTTTTAAATGCAAAATTGAAAGAAATACGTCAAGTTTATATTGACCAAATTTTGACCGTATCACCCTTTATAGTTCACTCTGCCGAAATTCTCAGCAAAAGCGGAGGGACTCGCAGACAATCGCAATGAATGCCGTAGTGCTAACCCTGCTGATCCAAGAATCAGGGAGCTGAATCCAGTCATTAGTAAAATAATCGACGAGCACAAACGGAACATATGGTTAGAGCACATGAAGCTATGTAACCTAGGCATTGACACTGGTAAATTGTGGTCAACAGTAAGAGCTCCCTGGAACTTCAACCCAACGCTTGTTGAGCATTCCCAGTGTGATAGGGCGAAATGGAGATTCATTAGGCGCATTTGTGGCCTCCGAGCGAACAACATACCAGCCGAATTATGCTACTACTGCAGCATCCGAGAATAATGGGAGTTGGGAGTACTTAACCAGACTCCTTAATGTGTCCTTGGAATCAGTCATTATACTCGATGTCTGAAAAATGGGTTGGGTGATTCCACTACTGAAGCCTAGCAAAGACTCGAGTAAGAGTTAGGTTAGATATAGTGACATCCCGTTATTAGAATATTCGGTCCATTGTACTACCACAAGTGGTGAACTTCTCTCTTATCGCTGAGAGCTATCCGATTCCATGTTGAATTCAATGACAAGGGACATCCTTTTTATAGCTGCGTTCGAACGGAGTTCTAGTGAAACCACTTAGAGAAGCTTTGAAACCCAACAATACTGAATGCTCAAAAACTTTTTGGTGTTCGGTTGAAGCTGGGATTGAACCCATGGCCTGTTGTATGCAAGTGGGACATACTAAAATTTCGGAAATAATATCCAATTTTAGAATCATTTTGATTTAAAAGACAATTCGATTAACTGTGGCACAAAATTTCTCTTTCAAACAGACGACAAACCATCATTCGCTGTACGAAAGTGGATATGCGGTAAATTGGCCCATTCCAGGCTAAGTGCCTGCTTGAGATGATCAGCACTTTGGTATTTTTTAGTGGGAACTTTACTCTTCAAAATATGCCAAGCGCTAAAGTCCAACGGATTGAGATCCGAAAATTTTGCTGGCTATTGTGCGGTAGAAATGAAGCGAGAAATCTCCATTTTAAGTCATTCTTGACGGGTGTTGAGTGTGATAGTGCTCCTGTCCTGTTGGAATGTTTATATCTGCCCAGGGCTTCAATACTGTTCATAGGGCTTTTCCTGATAATATTCGATATTTAGTTTTGACCGATGAATACGAAATGGGTGTGACCATCGGACCTTAAGGCGACCGACACCATTGCCATCGGTGGCGTTGGAGTTCTTGTGGCCCATCAACGGTGTAAATTTTCATTTGGCCTCTTTTGCAAGTAAACCCGATCATTTTGTTTGGCTCTTTCCATACGAATTTTTTTGGTGCATCGGTGAGCTCTTGCATTTTTGTGGAACTTCATCTTAAGAAGTGATGCAAATTCAGTGCAACGGCTGTTAAAATGGTGGACATCCGTCCTATGACAAGCCCATGTTAAATTCATCGCTTCTGCGCCAATTTTGCACCACTTCCGGATCCAAAAAGAACTTTTTCACTACTTTTTGGTGACGCTTTTTTTGCTGGGATTGTCTAGCTTTCTAGCCAAATAGGAAGCAATCACACGATTTCAACCAAAAAGCCAAACCCAACGAAAAAATCTAATTTTGTCGAAACTTCATTTCTATAGAAAATTTTGTCAATCAAAGTTGTGTTTCTATGGAAAATTTTCTCAAAATTTTATTTCAATGGAAACTTTTCTCTCTATAGAAAATTTTGTCAAAATATTATTTCTATGGAAAGTTTTGTCAAAATTTTATTTGTAAAGAACATTTTTGTCAAAATTTTATTTCTATAGAAAATGTTGTCAAAAATATATTTCTAAAGAAATTATTGCAAAATTTTAGTTGTATAGAAAATTTTGTCAAAATTATATTTCTAAAGAAATGCAAAATTTTACTCCTATAGAATTTTTTTGCAAACTTTAATTTCTATAGAATTTTTTTTTCAAAATTTTATTTCTATAGAAAATTTTTATAGAAAATGTTTATTTCTATAGGACATTTTTGCAAAGTTTTATTTTTTGTAGAAAATTTTTGCAAAATTTTGTCAAAATTTAATTTCTATGGAAGAATTTTGCAAAGTTCTATTTTTATAGAAAATTATTGCAAAATTTTATTTTTATAGAAAATTTTGTTAAAGTTTTATTTTTTGTAAAGAATTTTGTAAACATTTTTATTGCTATTGAAAATTTTGTCAAAATTTTATTTCTATGGAAAATTTTCTCAAATTTTTATTTCTATAGAAAATTTTGTCAAAATTTTATTTCTTTAGAAAATTTTGTCAAAATTTTATTTCTATAGAAAACATTGTCAAAATTTTACTTCTATAGATAGTTTTGTTAAAATTTTATTTCTATAGAAAGTTTTGTCTAAATTTTATTTCTATAAAAAATTTTGTCAAAATTTTATTTCTATAGAAATTTTTGTCAAGATTTTATTTCTATAGCAAATTGTGTCAAAATTTTATTTCTATAGAAACTTTTGTCAAAATTTGGATTCTATAGAAAATTGTGTCAAAATTTTAAAACTATTGAAAACATGCGAAAATTTTATTTCTATAGAAGATTTTGTCAAAATTTTATTGCTATAGAAAATGTTGTCAAAATTTTATTTCTATAGAATTTGTTTTTTTTTGACATTTTATTCTATAGAAAATTTCGTCAAAATTTTATTTCTATAGAAAATTTGTCAAAAGTTTATTTCTATAGAAAATTTTGTCAAAATTTTATTTCTATAGAAAATTTTGTTAAAATTTTATTTCTATAGAAAATATTGTCAAAATTTTATTTCTATAGAAACTTTTTTCAAAATGTAGATTCTGTAGTAAATTGTGTCAAAATTTTATGTCTATAGAAAATTTTGTCAAAATTTTATATCTATGGAAAATTTTGTCAAAATTTTATATCTATACAAAATTTTGTCTAAATTTTATTTTTGTAGAGAATTTTTTGAAAATTTTATTTCTATAGAAACTTTTGTCAAAATTTAGATTCTATAGAAAATTTTGTCAAAATTTTATTTCTATAGAAAATTTTGTCAAAATTTTATTTCTATAGAAAATTTTGTCAAAATTTTATTTTTATAGAAAATTTTGTCAAAATTTTATTTCTTTAGAAAATTTTGTCAAAATGTTATTTCTATAGAAATTTTTGTCAAAATTTTATTTCTATAAAAATTTTGTAAAACTATTATTTAAAGAGAAAATTTTGTCAAAATTTTATTTTATAGAAAATTGTGGCAAAATTTTATTTGTTTTTTCCGCATTTAATTCTATAGAAAATTATATCAAAATTTTATATCTATAGAAAATTTTGTCAAAATTTTAAAACTATAGAAAATTTTTGAAAATTTTATTTCTATAGAAAATTTTGTCAGAATTTTATTTCTATAGAAAATGTTGTCAAAATTGTATTTCTATAGAACATTTATTTCAAAATTTTATTTTTACAGAATTTGTTTTTTTTTAATTCTATAGGAAATTTTGTCAAAATTTTACTTCTATAGAAAATTTGTCAAAAGTTTATTTCTGTAGAAAATTTTGTCAAAATTTTATTTTTGTAGAAAATTTTGTCAAAATTTTATTTTTATAAAAAATTTGTGAAGTACCTCTAAGATTGGTAGAATTTTACCAACTGTGGGAACAGTGATGCCATCCATCACTCATTGCCTCCATTTCCAATCTACCCTAATGTTTATATATGACTCTGTAAATGAGAATTCTTGAGTATTGTAAACAAATACCTGCGTAAATACTTATGTCTATGTGAATGTCTTCTTACTGTCTCTATCCAACTCTGATGTTGTCTTATTGTGACTCTCAGCTTTACAATTAGTGAGGGAGATTGTTGGTAGAAGAAATACATACGTGTATGTATGTGTGTGGCTGTGCATTTGTTTGTTTTGCAGTTATTTTCACATTTAAACCATATTCACACTTACTTGGCTGTAAATACACACGCACATACATACACACACCACCCACATATGTTTCTCCGATTGTGTATGACTATGAGATTCTATTCAGAAGTTAGTCAATTGATATGGATGAGTGAGAAAGGTGATGGAGGGCATACGTAATGAAATGAAACGAAAAATGGCAATAAATGTACACATATATTTTTGCGAGAAAAAAAAGTGGCCAAATAAAAAAGAAGCCGTCTTTTTGCTCCCGCTTTCTCTCTTTTACACTTTTAGATGTGGGTTAATAGAAAATTGGCAGTGTTTTTGTGTTTTGTATTCTACTATAGCTACTAGGACAATTGCAAATGAGGAGGTGAGGGTTTTTGTTATTGTTGTTGTTGAAATGGCTTTGGTTGATGGGCTTTAAGTGTTTTGTTGGTGTTTTTGTTGTTGTTATGAAATCGTGAAATCGTTTTGTTTCAACAAAATGGCAACACTTTTTTTATTTTTCCCTAGATTTGCATGTCAACCATCGAATAAACGCAAGTGGGAGGAATGGTAGCTAGAGGGAGTTGGTGTGGGAGAGGGAGTGTAGATTTCTGAGAAATCATCAAAGAGTTAACAAAAGGAGCTAGCATAACTTGAAATATTTTTTCTCACTAAGGCTTTTAAATCCTTGTTGGCAGTTATTCGCTTTCATGCTATCCATGTGTGAGGTGATGTATAAGCTGGCTTTAAATTCCCCCCAAGTTTGTATGCGAGTGTATGAGGGTTTTTTTGTTTGTATACTCGTACATGTGAGTATTTTGCGCAAAGCGCCTTGAAGTATGCTCCTGTTTTGTGAGGCTTATTTTTAAAAGCCTTTAAATAGGCTTTTAACAATAAGTATGTTGTACTTGTCGGATTTGCATGTCCTCTAAGAGCCATTCTCCTTCCTTTTCATATGCATTTGTTCTGGCTCTGGCTCTCTAAAACCGATAATGTGTTTTTTTTTAGTTGTACAAGGGTTTTTTCTTTTCTATTCTTTCAGACTATATTACCTTTAACAAATATATTCTCTATACACAATACACATGTGTACTAATGCAAATGCCAACACATTTAATGATGGCGGATGGCTAGATGACTCGCTGTTTTGATGTCGTTCATTTCCTGACACACTATACCCATTTTATTTTCATATCAAAGTGCTATTTGATGGCTGGTAATTCAATGCCATATCACACACACACACAGACGAGGGGGTTTATTCTAGTTTTAGTGAACAATATAGTGTAGTATGTAGACTTATAGACTTAGATATATGAAGGAGGATTATAAAGGGATTACAATTTAATAGACTTTTTGGAAAATTACGCATTAACGTACATTTTAAAAAATTTATTGCAAAAAACTTATCTATTTAGTAAGCCAATATTTTGTCAGCTATTAAATATTGGTTGCAATTAAAATCGGTTTTAATTACTCTTAAAAGCTGTATTTAATAAGCATATTTTCAATAATGTTGGAATAAAGCCAACATTGGTTGGTGTGGTTATATTTAGAGCAAATTGTGCCATAATAAGCAGATGTTATTGTGTAGGATAATTAAACCGGTGTTGGGTTTAATATTTTTTTTATACCCTGCGCCACACTGTGGAACACTTTATTATAAGTTAGTGCATATCGTTGCAACACCCAGAAGGAGACAAGATAGACACATAGGGTCGTTGGCAATTATGCTCAGGGTGGACTACTGAGTCGATCTAGCCAAGACCGTCTGTCTGTGAACACCTTTTTATGATCAAAGTCCAGGTCGCAGTTTTAGTCCAATCGACTACAAATTTGGTAAGGCATGTATTTTGGGTCAAAATAGAACCCTATTGATTTTGGAAGGAATCGGTTCAGATTTAGATAACAGAATTTTACCTCGATTTACGTGATATTTGGCACAGAGAGTAGGTTAGGTTAGGTGGCAGCCCGATGTATCGGGCTCACTTAGACTATTCAGTCCATTGTGATACCACATTGGCGAACTTCTCTCTTTTCACTGAGTGCTGCCCGATTCCATGTTAAGCTCAATGACAAGGGACTTCCTGTTTTTAGCCGAGTTCGAACGGCGTTCCACATTGCAGTGAAACCACTTAGAGAAGCTTTGAAACCCTCAGAAATGTCACCAGCATTACTGAGGTGGGATAATCCACCACTGTAAAACTTTTTTTGGTATTCGGTCGAAGCAGGAATCGAACTCACGACCTTGTGTATGCAAGGCGGGCATGCTTACCATTGCACCACGGTGGCTCCCGCACAGAGAGTATAATTACGATTCTAACTGTGTCTACACAGATAAAAATATTGTCGTCAGGCCAAAGATTTCATGTCCTTAAAATACGAATGCAAATTTTGCTTAGCATAAAAGACGCATTTCTCTAATATAAAGTTTTTTCCTTTGTCCAAAATTCGATAAACTTTTCAATGAAGTCGTATTCTCCTTATAATTAAGTGATTTGACTTAAAAATGGGTATCATAACATGAAAGACAAATTTTTTGGGAGTAAGGTCAACTTGACTTTCAAAATTCAGAAAAAATTCTTTAAAATTTATAAAATTGTCTTTAAATTTGTTGTCTTTTTGCATCTTGACTACAGAGCAAAAACTTTATTTTAAAGACGTTTTTTACTTGAAACATAACATAATTTCTAGTGGAAATCTAGTCTGAATTTGGAAAATAAAGTTGTCGTTAACTCGTTTTTAAACGACTTTGATAGCATATGAAGAAAAAAAGCTGAAAAAAACGAAAAATTTAAATTTGCTTCCAAGAAGCAAGAACACAAAACCTAAATTTATAAGTGAATTGTGCCTTAAAAGTATCCTTACATGTATTCTCCGCTTCTTTGGCTCGGAATCAAAACCAAAATTTTTAAAGTAAAGAACCGGGCAATTTGTCAAAATTTTTTTCTATAGAAAATTTTGTCAAAATTTTATTCATATAGAGAATTTTGTCAAAATTTAATTTCTAACAATTTTGTCACAATTTTCTATTCTATAAAAAATTTTGTCAAAATTTTAGTTTTATAGAAGTTTTTGTCAAAATTTTATTTCTACATAAATTTTTGTCAAAGTTTTATTTATATAGAAAATTTTGTCAAAATTTTATTTATATAGAAAATTTTGTCAAAATTTTATTTTGATTGAAAATTTTGTCATAACTTTATTTCGATTGAAAAATTTGTCAAAATTTTATTTCGATTGAAAATTTTGTCAAAATTTTATTTCTATGGAAAATTTTGTCAAAATTTTATTTCTATGGAAAATTTTGTCAAAATTTTATTTCTATCGAAAATGTTCTCCAAATTTAATTTCTATAGAAAATTTTGTCAAAATTTTATTTCTATAGAAAATTTTGTCAAAATTTTATTCCTAGAGAAAATTTTGTCGAAATTTTATTCCTAGAGAAAATTTTGTCGAAATTTTATTTCTATAGAACATTTTGTCAACATTTTATTTCTACAGAAAATTTTGTCAACATTTTATTTCTATCGAAAATTTTGCCAAAATTTTATTTCTATTAAAAATTTTGTCAAAACTTTATTCCTATAAAAATTTTTGTAAAAATTTTATTCATAGAGAAAATTTTGTCGAAATTTTATTTCTATAAAAATTTTTCTAAAAATTTTATTCATAGAGAAAATTTTGTCAAAATTTTATTACGATTGAAAATGTTGTCAAAATTTTATTTTAATTGAAAATTTTTTCAAAATTTTATTTCGATTGAAAATTTTGTCAAAATTTTATTTCGATTGAAAATTTTATCAATATTTTTTTCATTTTTGGTAGACTCGTGTTCATAATTGCTTATAGCCCCCATAACAAGCGATCCCCATATATCAAATCTGGCTCTATAATTACAGCACAAAAGTGCATATCGGTTCGTAATTATTTCTTCCCTGATGTTAGGAAGTTTTAAGATGGCTTGACATCGGCCGCAACCCAAGTAATTTAATTGTGGATGACCGTCTTTAGTAGAAGTTTCTACGCAATCCATGGTGGAGGATACATACGATTCGGCCTAGCCGAACTTACGACCGTATATACTTGTTGTTTTTTTTTATACCCTCCATCATAGCATGGGGGTATATTAACTTTGTCATTCCGTTTGTAACACATCGAAATATTGCTCTAAGACCCCATAAAGTATATATATTCTGGGTCGTGGTGAAATTCTGAGTCGATCTAAGCACGTCCGTCCCTCCGTCCGTCCGTCCGTCTGTTGAAATCATGCTAACTTCCGCACGAAACAAGCTATCGACTTGAAACTTGGCACAAGTAGTTGTTATCGCTGTAGGTCGGACGGTATGGAAAATGGGCCATATCGGTCCACTTTTACGTATAGCCCCCATATAAAGGGACCCTCAGATTTGGCTTGCAGACCCTCTAAGAGAAGCAAATTTCATCCGATTCGGCTGAAATTTGGTACATGGTGTTGGTATATGGTCTCTAACAATCATGCAAAAATTGGTCCACATCGGTCCATAATTATATATAGCCCCCATATAAACCGATCCCCAGATTGGGCTTGCGCAGCCTCAAAGAGAAGCAAATTTCATCCGATCCGCCTGAAATTCGGTACATGATGTTGCTATATGGTCTCTAATAACCATGCAAAAATTAGTCCACATCGGTCCATAATTATATATAGACCCCATATAAACCGGTCTCCAGATTTGGCTTGCGAAGTCTCCAAGAGAAGCAAATGTCATCCAATCCGGTTGTAATTTGGAACATGGTGTTAGTATATGATCTTTAACAAGCGTGCCAGAATTGGTCCATATCTGTCCATAATTATATATAGCCCCCATATAAAACGTTCTCCAGATTTGACCTCCGGAGCCTCTTGGAGGAGCAAAATTCATCCGATCCGGTTTAAATTAGGAACGTGGTCTTAGTATATGGTCGTTAACAACCATACCAAATTGGTCCAATCACACAAAAATTGGTCCATATCGGTTCATAATCATGGTTGCCACTTGAGCCAAAAATAGTCTACCAAAATTTTATTTCTATAGAAAATTTTGTCAAAATTTTATTTCTATAGAAAATTTTGTCAAAATTTTATTTCTATAGAAAATTTTGGCAAAATTTTATTTCTAGAGAAAATTTTGTTAAAATTTTATTCGGTTCATAATAAAATTTTCATCATTGTCAAAATTTTATATCTATAGAAAATTTTGTTCAAATTTTATTCGGTTCATAATCATGGTTGCCGCTCGAGCCAAAAATAATCTACCAAGATTTTATTTCTATATAGACAATTTTGTCAAAAGTTTATTTCTATAGACAAGTTTGTGAAAATTTTATTTCTATAGAAAATTTTGTTAAAATTTTATTTCTGTAGAAAATTTTGTCAAAATTTTATGTCTACGTTGTCAAACTGAATTATATACGTATTGGATCGATCTTGTTTGATTTAATATATACCACGTATGGACTTACATACAATTTAGAAGATGGTGTTAGGAGGTTTGTGGATGGCAGTGTTTAGAAGAAGTTTCTACGCAATCCATGATGGAGGGTACATAAGCTTCGGCCTGGCCGAACTTACGGCCGTATATACTTGTTTTATTTTAAAAAGACTATTTTTTTGGGGTTTCCGGTGGAAATGCGGAAAATTCACTTTTTCGACTCTTTTCGAAATTATTAATTTGAAATTGGAAAGAATATTTTTTTTGGTTTTTTTTGCGAAAATTGGAAAAACAGATTTTCCGATTTTTTTTGAGTTGCTCGCATAATTTTCATATTTTTGGAATCTTCGAAGATTTCGACTTTTTTTAAATTTTTGTGTTTTCGATATTTTTCCAATGAAAATATTATACGCTAGCCAAGTTAATCTTCTGAATAATATTTTTGGAATCCTCTAATAGGACCACGACTACGTTCTTTATTGCATATTTGTAGAATTTGACCCACCCCAAGTTATCTTTTCAGCAT
Source organism: Haematobia irritans (assembly GCF_050003625.1). Taxonomy (NCBI): domain Eukaryota; kingdom Metazoa; phylum Arthropoda; class Insecta; order Diptera; family Muscidae; genus Haematobia; species Haematobia irritans. The sequence goes on along the minus strand of NC_134401.1, from coordinate 101,627,566 downwards.
TTCTCAAATTTCCAATGGCTCTCGTATATCCTGACAAATGCGTTAATGTCATCCATGACATGGCAACAATTGCGACATTGTTCTAAAACATTTCCAAGTACCATTTGGGTTGACATGTGCTCAAAAACAAAGTTTAGCCAAAGCTATTACACATTAGATGTGCCCCGCAGTTTCCCTTTGGATTTACCCCTAGTATTCCACGAAAAGCCATGCAGCTGCAGTATTTTGTTCTATGTTAGGGCTCATATTTTGTTTTTTGTTGAAGGAAACTGGAAGGGATTTCGTGTGATCCTGTGTGAAGTGAAAGTGTTTGGATCAAAAGTAGAAATATAAGACAAATAGTTGAGTACGAGCATTTCCTGGCAAGAGTGGAAAATCAAAAAGGCTAAAGATTTCCCAAACAAACGAGGACTCCCAAGATATTAGAGCATTGCAACAAAAAAAAAAAAAAAAACACGCAAGCGTCCCCTTAGTTGGTATACGAATGAGGGTGTATCGTGCGTGTTTTTGTTATTTTTATTTATGGAGGGATATCATTCGTCGTTTCGTTGCCTTCTTGTAATATCATAAAAGGCCAAAGGAATAAAAATATATTCAAGATTTTCCATTTTCCATTCTCTCATTCTTTATTTTTTTTTTTCTAAAAGCTTCCATTTGCTATGAAGCCTTTAGAGAAATGAATCCTTTAAACTTATTTCAATAGTACAGGAAATGTAGGCTTTTACTTTGTTTTTTTTCTCCTCTTTTGTTTAACCCATTTCCATTAAAACAGGGCATAAGAGCAGCAACATCAAGTAATTGTGATTTATTTTTCTTTTATGATTCTCAAGCCATATGACCCCTATCAAGAGGTTTGACTACAGGAAAATAGGAAAACATTTACAGCAAATCACTTCACATGGAAAATGTCAAGAGTTATGGAGAATATTTTTGTTTGCATTTCTTCCATATGCAGAATCGTTGAGTTTGTATTGTACTGATATGGCTACTTTTACTTTTGTAAACTAAAATTTTAAGGATTTGCACATACATGCACTTAATGTGTGTGAGTATGTATTTTCTGTCGATATAAGAGCTTTCGAAGAAAGTGATGTTTTGCAGTGGGTCACCAGATCCATTGATTGCAAATGGTACAAATTTTAAGTAGCTTTTTATACCCACCACCATAGAATGGTGACGGGGTATAATAAGTTTGTCATTCCGTTTGTAACGCATCGAAATATCGATTTCCGACTATGTAAAGTATATATATTCTTGATCAGGGAGAAATTCTAAGACGATATAAGCATGTCCGTCTGTCCGTCTCTCTGTCTGTCTGGCTGTCTGTTGTAATCACGCTACAGCATTCAATAATGGAGCTATCGTCCTGAAATTTGGCACAGAATCGTCTTTTGTCTGCGCGCAGGTCAAGTTCGAAGATGGGCTATATCGGGCCATGTTTTGGTATAGCCCCCATATAAACCGACCTCCCGATTTGGGGTCTTTCGCTTATAGAAACCGTAGTTTTCATCCAATTTGCGCGAAATTGAAAATCTAGAGATATTTTGGGACCTTGAAGAGGTGTGCCAAAAATGGTGAGTGTCGGTCCATGTTTTGGTATAGCCCCCATATAAACCGACCTCCCGATTTGGGGTCTTTCGCTTATAGAAACCGTAGTTTTCATCCAATTTGTGCGAAATTGAAAATCTGGAGGTATTTTGGGACCTTGAAGAGGTGTGCCAAAAATGGTGAGTGTCGGTCCATGGTTTGGTATAGCCCCCATATAAACCGACCTCCCGATTTGGGGTCTTTCGCTTATAGAAACCGTAGTTTTCATCCAATTTGCGCGAAATTGAAAATCTAGAGGTATTTTGGAACCTTGAAGAGGTGTGCCAAAAATGGTGAGTGTCGGTCCATGTTTTGGTATAGCCCCCATATAAACCGACCTCCCGATTTGGGGTCTTTCGCTTATAGAAACCGTAGTTTTCATCCAATTTGCGCGAAATTGAAAATCTAGAGGTATTTTGGAACCTTGAGGTGTGCCAAAAATGGTGAGTGTCAGTGCATGTTTTGGTATAGCCCCCATATAGACCGATCTCCCGACTTTACTTCTTGGGCTTATAGAATCCGTAGTTTTTATCCAATTTGCCTGAAATTGGAAATCTAGGTGTATTTTCGGGCCATAAAGAGGTGTGCCGGAAACGGTGAATATCGGTCCATATTTTAGTATAGCCCCCATAAGAACGATCTCCCGATTTAACTCCTTGGGTTTCTAGAAACCGTAGTTTTTATCCGATTTGCTTGAAATTGTAAATATTATGGTATTTTAGGCTCACCAAAACGTGTATCGGATTAAGTTTTTATCGGTACTTTTGGTAATGCCTCCATATAGACCGACTTCACTTCTTGAGGGTATAGAAGGCGCCCTGACCATGAAAATTGCTCAACTCAATGTAAAATTTCCAGATTTTACTTCTCGGGTGAAAATCTACAGATTTAAGATTTCAAATCAAGACGTTATTTTATAATTTTCTTGCACACTTACAAGAGATGTTAATGATTCCTCTAAAACTCAAACAAAAATGGTTCTTATAAATCCAGAATCTGATATAGTCCTCATAGGTGAAATTTTTAAATTTATCTTCGGGAAGTGTCCTCAAGCCCTCAAGCCCTCCTGAAATTTCAAAGGAAACTCTAATATTTGGTTCATGGTGGTGGGTATTTAAGATTCGGCCCGGCCGAACTTACTGCTGTATATACTTGTTTTTGTTCACAAACAACAACAATTTGGAATGAATTTTCATAGGAGAAAATCAAATCAAAAATGTAAACAATTTCATGCAAGCAAAGCATTTTCCTGGCTCTTTCCAGCAGTGTTGCCAATATTCTATTCTAGATATTGTCCCCAAACTAGGATGTTTTGATTCCCAAAAATCCTCAAAAAATGTATGGCAAGTTATTATAAAACAAAAAAAAAAAAAAAAATTAAGAAAATCATAAAAAAAATGAAAATCCAAAAATATAGCATTTTCCAATAATTTTTTGAATAGTTATTATGAAAAAAAAAATAAATAAAACTATTAAAAATTTTTAAATTATTAAATATTTAAAAATCGAAAATAAAAATTTCGAAACACAATCGCAACACACAACAATTTTTTTTTCTGATTCAATCACGAAATTAATTGATCCAATTAATTTTTTAACTGAAATGTCTTCAATCGCAGAAATGATAGTATCAATAAAAAATTCAATACAAAAATTAATTGGTCCAATTAAAAAATTAATTGATTCTATTAATTTTTGTGATTGATTTTTGTTTCAATTAAAAAATTTGTTAATTGAATATTTTTTAAAACTCAAAGTTTTAATTGGAAAAATTTTTGTGAATTTTTTTTTAATTGGTTTTAATGCTTGCCACATTGGTTTTAATGCTTGCTTATATATTAAGAGTTTATTATCTGTGGACAGGACTGAATTTTTTCCGATTAACCAGCTTAGTTTGCGGTATTTAATATTTAGTTCTTCGCACTTTTTATCAATATGAATTTTCCAATTTAATTGAGAATCCATTGATTTTAGTTTCAATTAAAAAATTTGTTAGTTGAATATTTTTTAAAACTCAAAGTTTTAATTGGAAAATTTTTTGTGAATTTTTTTTCTGTGAGGAGACCGGTGGTCGTCTTCCAAATAGGAGTTGGGTCACCATGTATTTATGAACGAAAGTTTGTTTCTAAATGTTTAAGTAATAAAACTGCCCTTGGGACCACAAAATATAACACTGTGTACGTGTTGCGCACAAATTCCCCATTTCCGCTTAATTTTCTGGCGTGTAATGAAGAGGTGTTTTTTTTTGTAATTTTAACAATTCGATGTGTTTCTTTTTTAATAAAGTATAAATAATATAACAAGTGCATACGGCCGTAAGCTCGGCCAGGCCGAATCTTATGTACCCTCCACCATGGATTGCGTAGAAACTTATACTGCGGCCGGTGGCAAGGCATCTTAAAACTTCTTAACATCATCTTCTAAATTGTAAGTTAGTCCATGCGCAATATATATTAGGCAAAACAAAGGCCGATTAATATTAATTAATATTAATATTCAGTTCTTGACCGGTATATATATATAGGAAAGATATAATTACGAACAGATATGAACTTTTGTGTTGTAATTATAAAGCCAGAATTGAAATATGGGGGTTGCTTTATATGGGGGCTATATAAGAATTATAAACACGATTCTACCAAAAATGACAGATTTTTTACTGTTTGGTAGATTGGTAGAATTTTTGATGTTTTGGAAGATTTTGCAAAATATTCCTTTCCAACTAAGAAGTTCTTCATAAATTTTCTATAGAAATAAAAATTTTTGTCAAATAAAAATTTGACAAAATTTTCTACAGAAATTCAATTCTGAAAAAATTTTCTATAGAAATAAAATGTTGACAACATTTACTATAGAAATAAAATTTTGACAAAGTTTTCTATAGAAATATAAAATTTTGACAAAATTTTCTATGGCAATAACATTTTGGTAGATAATTTTTGCCTCGAGTGGCAATCGTGATTATGAACCGAAAAGGGCCAATTTTTCTTTGATTGGGGATCGGTTTATCTCGGGACTATGTATAACTATAGATCTTAGAGGCTCGCAAGCCAAATCTAGGGATCGGTTTATATGGGGGCTATATATAATTATGGAACGATATGGACCAATTCTGGCATGGTTGTTAGAGACAATATACTAATACTACGTACCAAATTTCAACCGGATCGGATGAATTTTGCCCCTCCAAGAGGATTTGGAGGTCAAATCTGGGGATCGGTTTATATGGGGGCTATATATAATTATGAACCGATATGGACCTATTTTAGCATGGTTATTGGAGACCATATACTATTACCATGTACCAAATTTCAGCCGGATAGGATGAATTTTGCCCTCCAAGAGGCTCTGGAGGTTAAATCTGGGGATCAGTTTATATGGGGGCTATATATAATTATGGACCGATATGGACCAATTCTGGCATTGTTATTAGAGACCATATATTAACACCATGTACCAAATTTCAGCCGGATCGAATGAAATTTGGTTCTCTTAGAGGCTCCGCAAGCCAAATCTAGGGATCGGTTTATATGGGGGTTATATATAATTATGGACTGATATGGACCAATTTTTGCATGGTTGTTACCGAATTTAAACCGGATCGAGACCATATGCCAACCGAATTTAAACCGGATAGAGACTATATGCCAACACTATGTACAAAATTTCAGCCGGATCGGTTTATGCGGGGGCTATATATAATTATGGACCGATGTGGTCAAATTTTTGCTTGGTTATTAGAGACCATATACTAACACCATGTACCAAATTTCAGCCAGATCGGATGAAATATGCATCTCTTAGAGGCCCAAATCAGGGCGTCCGTTTATATGGACCCCTTTTACGTTCACGTAAAAGTGGACCGATATGGCTTATTTGCAATACCATCCGACCAACATCAATAACAACTAGTTGTGCCAAGTTTCAAGGCGATAGTTTGTTTCGTTGGGAAGTTAGCGAGATTTCAACAGACGGACAACAATCCTATGGTGGAGGGTATAAAAAAAGCGATTTGAACCCGCATATTTTACTGGTGGCTCTCTAATTGTCGCACAAAAGTTCATATCGGTTCGTAATTATTTGTAGACTTCCCCTTTTTTCTAATATATTCTACGTATTGACTAACTTACAATTTAGAAGACGATGTTAGGAAGTTTTAACAGGTTGACTGATAAGTTCCCGGTCTAACAAAGAAAAACACATTTTTTTGTCAAAATTCGTTTTTATTATTCAACATAGTTCCCTTCACGAGCGATACGACGATTATAACGACCGTCCATTTTTTTGATACCACTTTGGTAGTACTCCTTCGGTTGTACCGATGAGCTCTTGCACGTTTTGAAACGTCAATGGTTTTAGTCCAAGCTCATTTTTATACCCTCCACCATAGGATGGGGGTTTATTAACTTTGTCATTCCGTTTGTAACACATCGAAATATTGCTCTAAGACGCCATAAAGTATATATATTCTGGGTCGTGGTGCAATCCTGAGTCGATCTAAGCATGTCCGTCCGTCTGTTGCTACGCTAACTTCCGAATGAAACAAGCTATCGACTTGAAACTTGGTACAAGTAGTTGTTATTGATGTAGGTCGGATGGTATTGGGCCATATTGAACCACTGTTAACAGGTTGGCTGATAAGTCCCCGGACCAACAAAGAAAAACACATTTTTTTTTGTCAAAATTCGTTTTTATTATTCAACATAGTTCCCTTCAAGAGCGGATACAACGATTATAACGACCTTCCAATTTTTTGATACCATTTTGGTAGTACTCCTTGTTTTGCCTCAAAATAGGCCTCAGTTTCGGCGATCACCTCTTCATTGCAGCCTAATTTTTCCCCTGCGAGCATCCTTTTGAGGTCTGAGAACAAGATAAAGTCGCTGGGGCCCGGTTTGGAGAATACGGTGGGTGGGGAAGCAATTCGAAGCCCAATTCATGAATTTTTGCCATCGTTCTCAATGACTTGTGGCACGGTGCGTTGTATTGGTGGAACAACACTTTTTTCTTCTTCATATGAGGCCGTTTTACCGCGATTTCGACCTTCAAATGTTCCAATAACGCAATATAATACTCACTGTTGATGGTTTTTCCCTTCTCAAGATAATCGATAAAAAATTATTCCATGCGCATCCCAAAAAACAGAGGCCATTACTTTGCCAGCGGACTTTTGAGTCTTTCCGCGCTTCGTAGACGGTTCACCGGTCGCTGTCCACTCAGCCGACTGTCGATTGGACTCAGGAGTGTAGTGATGGAGCCATGTTTCATCCATTGTCACATATCGACGGAAAAACTCGGGTGTATTACGAGTTAAAAGCTGCAAACACCGCTCAGAATCATCAACACGTTGTTCTTTTTGGTCAAATGTAAGCTCGCGCAGCACCCATTTTGCACAGAGCTTCCGCATATCCAAAAATTGATGAATGATATCATCAACACGTTCCTTTGATATCTTTAAGGCCTCTGCTATCTCGATCAACTTCATTTTACGGTCATTCAAAATCATTTTGTGGATTTTTTTGATGTTTTCGTCGGTAACCACCTCTTTCGGGCGTCCACTGCGTTCACCGTCCTCCGTGCTCATTTCACCACGCTTGAATTTTGCATACCAATCAATTATTGTCGATTTCCCTGGGGCAGAGTCCGGAAACTCATTATCAAGCCAAGTATTTGCTTCCACCGTATTTTTTTCCCTTCAGAAAACAGTATTTTATCAAAACACGATAACAAAAGTTGCTTCACAATAACAAAAGTTGCTTCACAAAAGACGCTCTATCTCACAAACTAATTGACTTACAGACGTCAAATTTTGTCACGAATCATTTGAAGGTTGGTACTATATAAAAATAATATTCATTTAATACTACACTGGTTGAAAAAGTTTCGTTATATTAACGAAATGTGTCAATAAAATTGAGCCAATGAAACAAATTCATTAATATAACGAAATTTTTCGTTACCATAATGAATATTCTGTTTGTCAACGAAAATTTTCGTACTATTAACGAATATTTTCATTGTCTTAATGAAAATGTTTCGTTATATCAATGAAAAATTTTCGTTGGCTCAATTTTAATGAAATTTTCTTTGTGTGTAGCGACGTCATCTATGGGTCAGACCGGGGACTTATCAGCCAACCTGTTAAGATACCTTGCAATCGGTAAGTAATAACATACCACAACCCAAGTAATTCGATTGTGGATGACAGTCTTTAGTGGAGGGTACATAAGATTCGGCCTGGCCGAACTTATGGCGGTATACACCCTAAAAAAATCGCTTCTGTAACATATACCCCAAACACATTTTACTTCAAACATATATATTTTCAGGATTGGTCCAAAAAGAATATTGTTTGTGTTGTCCAAACATATTATGTTGCACCTTAGGGCATACACTGGTAGTAAAACATTTTAATGAAATTTTCTTAGTGCGGATATATTTTTAAGGCGCCAATTGGTTACTTCCATTATTTTACTTGCAGTATTCGCTCTAGGTCTCTCTTTCTAAACACATATATGTTAATAGGGTATTTCCAAATTAATATATGTTTACATCTAAGCAACATAATATGTTCTAACATATTAACATATATGTCCCAAACATGTTATGCTAGTTTATGAACATTATATGCTTGCACTTAAAAATATTGTGTTAAAAAATTTGAGTTCCAGACATATAATTTTTACTCCCAAACATATGAAAAACACTCGCTTTCGTCCGTGTATACTTATTTGGAAATAATATCAACGTAATTTTTCTTTGTATTAAAGCTGCGGTGTTCTCCATTAAATTTGCTAGATTGTGAGTTTCTAGTGGGTCCATGATTTGTTCTTTACTCGATAGAATTTGTACTCGATAGAACCAAAAACAAAATGAACTGTTAGGAAGAATGAACCGCCTCGTGCAAAAATTGAACTAAATTGTTGTCCACATTCTGAGATTTCGACCAAGCGATGTTAAAATCAGGAAAATTTAATGCACCGGTGTAGTTTTTAATTACACGCTCGCATAGAAGAAACAAGTATATACGGCCGTAAGTTCGGCCAGGCCGAATCTTATGTACCCTCCACCATGGATAGCGTAGAAACTTCTACGAAAGACTGTCATCCACAATCGAATTACTTGGGTTGTGGTATCTTAAAACTTCTTAACATCGTTTTCTAAATTGTGAGTTAGTCCATACGTGGTATATATTAGACAAAAAAGTTATGCACTGTTAGAAAAATATGTTTTTCATATGTTCCGATATAAACAAAATGTGTTTCGGGCACAATTTTTAAACACAATATATTTAAGTGCCAACATGTAATGTTCCTAAACTAACACTAAATGTTTGGGACACATATGTTAATATGTTAAAATATATTATATTTGGGGCATGAATGTTTCATAAAAATAATATGTGTGAATGTGATCATATATAAATTTACAAATTTCGAGTAAACATATATATTTTTACAATTTCTGTGAAACGGTTGTATGTTGTTTCGGAAAACTGCTTTATGATCAGGCCAAAAACTTGATATACTTAAGTCGAAATATTATTTAATTTGAATATTAGAATGAGTATTCGGAGTAAAGAGAATAGATATTCGGAACCAAGAGAATAGAGATTTGAAAAAACAGCATGTGTTTTCGCCTTGATAAAATTATTTATGTATGTTTACACTCTTCTTTTGTTAGAGTTTTTGATTTTCTTCCAAAATTTTAAACTTTTATACCAAAAACAGTTTTTTGTTATAAAATTTGTATTTTTGCAATAAAAAAATAATATTTTATGCAAAAGCCATTTCGTTTATATCAAGCACTGTTTCTGACTGTAAATCTTTATTAACTCACATTTCGAAGTTTCATTATAAAAATTTAATATAGTATAAATGTCTAAATTAAAAAAAATGGTTCGGTCAGAGCAAGGATTGAACCCACGACCCTTTGCATGCAAGGCAGACATGCTAACCACTGCTCCACGTGGTCAACAAATGTATGTTTCTGTTAAATAATGTTATGTGGGCGCTCGTGGGCGCTGCAAACTATGCTATATAAATGTAACTTATACCGATAATTGTCTACTGGTGACTATAACAGCTACGTAGCCCAGTGGATAGTGTGTTGGCTTACAAACTGTATGGTCCTCGGTTCGGTTCTCCGGTTCGGTAAAATTTAAAAAATTATAAAATTGAATAATTTCTTCAACATTATTTGTATTACAGAAAAAGGTGCCAAGAACTAAAAATTTCGTGGAAGTGAAAATTATATTAGGGAATGAGCACAATCTTCTTTGGGGAAAATTCTTCCAGGCATATAATAGTTTTGGGCTCAAAATGCTTCCAAACATATAATATGTTCACATAAAACAAACATGTTAATGTTTCGGCAGTATCCAATAATATATGTGCTTCCTGCAAAATATGTTTGGAACATATGTTAGAGAAGCGATTTTTTTTTGAGGATGTGTATAGATAAATCTACAAATAATTACGAATCGATATGGACTTTTGCACGATACTTAGGGAGCCAGAATTGAAATATGGGTGTCGCTTATATGGGGGCTATATACAATTATGAACTTGATATGGACCAATTTTTGTGCGATTGGGGATCGATTTATCTGAGGGCTATATATAACTATAGACCGATATCGACCAGTTGGGCATGGTTGTTAATGGCCATATACTAGCACAATGCACCAAGAGGCTCCAAAACCAAATCTCGGGATCGGTTTATATGGGGGCTATATATAATTATGGACCGATTTCGACCAATTTTTGCATGGGTGTTTTAGGTCATATATTAACACCACGTACCAAATATCAACTGAATCAGATGAATTTTGGTCTTCCAAGAGGCTCCGGGGGTCAAATCTGGTGATCGGTTTATATGGGGGCTAAATATAATTATGGACCGATGTGGACCAATTGCATGGTTGTTAAAGACCATATACTAACACCATGTACCAAATTTCAGCCGGATCGGATGATATTTTCTTCTCTTACAAGCTCCGCAAGCCAAATCTGGGGATCGGTTTATATGGGGGCTATATAATTATGGACCGATGTGGAGCAATTTTTGCATGGTTGTTAGAGACTATATACTAACACCATTTACCAAATTTCAGCCGGATCGGATGAAATTTTCTTTTTTATAGGGTCTGAAAGCCAAATTTGGGGGTCCGTTTATATGGGGGCTATACGTAAAAGTCGACCGATATGGCCCATTTGCAATACCATCCGACCTACATCAATAACAACTACTTGTGCCAAGTTTCAAGTCGATAGCTTGTTTTGTTCGGAAGTTAGCGTGATTTCAACAGACGGACGGGCGGACGGACGTGGCTAGATCGACTCAGAATTTCACCACGACCCAGAATATATATACTTTATGGGGTCTTAGAGCAATATTTCGATGTGTTACAAATGGAATGACAAAGTTAATATACCCCCCATCCTATGGTGGAGGGTATAAAAATTAACTAAAAGTAAAGTGAAAATCATTGGAGCCAAATCATGACCATTTCGTCTATACAGTAGTTCATTCTTCATTGAACTTTTAACCCACGTGTAGTTTATAAAATGTTTGAGACATACTTAAACAAAATGAAAATTTCATTGGTCTGTGGATAATAATAAAATTTAACTACCAACAAATATTTTTTTTTTTTTGCAATAATAGTAAATTAAATTTAGCGTCTGTTCAACTACGGATTGTTTTTTTTTTCGGTGTAATAATTCGCGAGATGACAAACATTCAAAGCCCTGGGCCAGCCCGTGGACCCCCAGAAGAAAATATCTTCTATATCACAAAAAAAAAAAAATATATTGATATCTTTAGCTATTCAAAAGTTACAGAATTATTAAAAAAAAAAAAAAGATTTGAAACCACTGTGCGACCGTCATTTGTAGTTTTTGGGCAAAACATAATGTAATCACTCTATCACGACTGAATATGAATAACGAAAAATCATCAATAACTTAAATTTTAAATGCTTAAGCTTTTGTACACTCGAAAACCCATCAGGAAGGAAGATTTTGGTTAATTGTAGAAAATTTTCAATAAACTGTATAGCAAATGCAGATGTCATGCCGATTTCACAAAAATAAGTAAATATTTTTCTAACAAATTCAAGAAAATTTATAAGACATAATTATTGTGTTTTCTTGTCACTTGTTAAAGAAAATTTCGAAATATGAAGGAAAAAGTTGGAGTTTAAAAGTGCAAAAATGTCTTTGGTGTCTTACGAAGTTCAAGATGGGCGTAATATTGATAAAACTTACACATATTAAGAAATTCTAAACTATTTTTGTGGCATGGTGTCTACCGTTTTAACATTAATAAAATTGAAATGCTTGCCCGAATACTTTATTGAGTTACTATAGGTTCTCGTACTTCAAACAATAATCTGCTCAAAAGCAAAGCTCTTTGGCGCAGCAGCACAGATGGCACAGCCTACTTGAATCTAAAATCAAAAACGACATTCAATCTTCATTTTCTTCTTTTCCTTAAACTATTGGTATGTCTATGTGTACCTTCCTTGTAGTAGTGGATCTTACTGCCAAACCTAAGAGATAAACTAAAAAAACTTGAAAGCCTTTGATAATAGTCGGATTTTGTTCTTTTTTTATGGAAAGTGTTTTCGCTTTTGATGTGGTAAAAAATGCATTCCTTATTTTGTGGTTAAAAAAAAACGCAAGACCTCTCTCCTTTTGAGAAACTTTTTTATATTCACACACACACACTGACACACCCTTGCATCAAGTGTACACAAAATAACTTCCGCTATAAAATTTGCATTCGTTATTGTTCTCTTTAGAGCATCGAATTCAAACACCAACATCAGCGAATAGTGGTGCAAGTACTTTACACCTGATTGTGCTGCGTTTGTGTTGGCAAATTTTATTTACTTGTTTACGATGCAGGTGTATGTGTGTATGTGTGTGGAGTGTGTCTCTGTGTATTGTATTCATATGAATGCATATAACATCTCTGGGTCTATTTACCTTTTAAATGCAAATAAGCATCGATAAAATCTTACAGATCCATATATTCACTCCCTCTCTTACACACACACTTGAGTGTGTATTAAGATGGAGTGAGGATTTTTTGATCTTATAATAAATGACAAAAGGTCCATTAGTTGAGTAAGCAGTAAGTTCGGCCGTGCCGAATCTTATATACCCACCACGATCGGACCAAAATTGGTCCAACAGATTTCTAATTTTTAAATTTGGTCCGTTTTGGCCCATTTTCATAATTTTAGTAAAATTTATAATTTTTTCTAGTATTTAAAATTTTTATCACATATTAAATAGTATCTATACACTGAAAAAAATATTGTCGTGAGGCCGAATATTTCATGTTATTAAATATGAATACGCTAACTTCCGAACGAAACAAGCTATCGACTTGAAACTTGGCACAAGTGGTGGTTATCGATGTAGGTCGGATGGTATTGCCATATCGGACCACTTTTACGTATAGCCCCCATATAAACCGACCCCCAGATTTGGCTTGCGGAGCCTCTTGGAGGAGCAAAATTCATCCGATCCGGTTGGTGTTAGTATATGGTCCCTAATAACCATTCAAAAATTGGTCAATATCGGTTCATAATTATATATAGCCCCCATATAAACCGATGCCCAGATTTGACCCCCGGAGCCTCTTGAAGGTTAGGTTAGGTTATGTGGCAGCCCGATGTATCAGGCTCACTTAGACTATTCAGTCCATTGTGATACCACAGTGGTGAACTTCTCTCTTATCACTGAGTGCTGCCCGATTCCATGTTAAGCTCAATGACAAGGGACCTCCTTTTTATAGCCGAGTCCGAACGGCGTTCCACATTGCAGTGAAACCACTTAGAGAAGCTTTGAAACCCTCAGAAATGTCACCAGCATTACTGAGTTGGGATAATCCACCGCTGAAAAAATTTTTGGTGTTCGGTGATAGCAGGAATCGAACCCACGACCTTGTGTATGCAAGGCGGGCATGCTAATCATTGCACCACGGAAGCTTCCGAGCCTCTTGAAGGTGCAAAACACATCCGATTCGGCTGAAATTTGGTACGTGGTGTTAGTATATGGTCTCTAATAACCATTCAAAAATTGGTCCATATCGGTTCTTAATTATATATAGCCCCCATATAAACCCATCCCGAGATTTGACCTCCGGAGCCTCTTGAAGGTGCAAAAGACATCCGATCCGGTTGAAATTTGGTACGTGGTATTAGTATATGGTATCTAATAACCATTCAAAAATTGGTCCATATCGGTCCATAATTATATATAGCCTCCATATAAACCGATCCCCAGATTTGACCTCCGGAGCCGCTTGAAGCAGCAAAGTACATCCGATCCGGTTTAAATTTGGAACGTGGTGTTAGTATATGGTCTTTAATAACCATGCAAATTTGGTCCAAAAACAACAACCAAAAACAACAACGTGTTGATGATTCTGAGCGGTGTTTGCAGCTGTTAACTCGCAATACACCCCATCCATTCCGTCGATAGGTGACAAGGGATGAAACATGGCTCCATCACTATACACCTGAGTCCAATCGACAGTCGGCTGAGTGGACAGCGACCGGTCAACCGTCTCCGAAGCGTGGAAAGACTCAAAAGTCCGCTGGCAAAGTAATGGCCTCTGTTTTTTGGGATGCGCATGGAATAAGTTTTATCGATTATCTTGAGAAGGGAAAAACCATCAACAGTGACTATTATATGGCGTTATTGGAGCGTTTGAAGGTCGAAATCGCGGCAAAACGGCCCCATATGAAGAAGAAAAAAGTGTTGTTCCACCAAGACAACGCAAAAAATTCATGAATTGGGCTTCGAATTGCTTCCCCACCCACCGTATTCTCCAAACCGGGCCCCAGCGACTTTTTCTTGTTCCCAGACCTCAAAAGGATGCTCGCAGGGAAAAAATTTGGCTGCAATGAAGAGGTGATCGCCGAAACTGAGGCCTATTTTGAGGCAAAACCGAAGGAGTACTACCAAAATGGTGTCAAAAAATCTTCGAACTTGACTTGCATGCAGACAACAAAGAATCTGTGCCAAATTTCAGCACGATTGCATCATTATTGGAGGCTGTAGCGTGATTCCAATAGAAAGACAAATAGACGGACAGACATGGTTATATCGTATTAGAAATTTTCGCTTATCAATATATTTTATGTAGACGGAAATCGATATTTCGATTTCCACAGTATCTACCCCTATCTCTATCTCTTTCTAGCGTCAGTCTTCTGTAATCAAGCCATGGCCTTGAGGTAAAATTTGTTTTCTCATATGCTTCATTAAATTAAAATCATTAATGACAGTTTATTTATAATTTCAAATGCTTAACAAATGCCTCTCTATGATTTCAGACCATCTCATATGCTAAGCGAACGCCATACAAAAAAAAAATTATTGACATTTCTCTAACCTTTCCATTTGGTCATTCTTCAGTATCCTTTCAATGATGTATAGCAAAAAAAATAAAAAATAAAAAGTGGTGAAGGGTTTGAGAGGAGGCATTTGGATTGTGGCTTTGTATTCATGTATGACTTGCAAGTAACAGAAAACTGATTTTTTAGGTTACTTTTTGATTGTGATGTCAATGTTGTGTGGTTCGTGCTAGCGAATGCGTGTGTGGTTAAGCATTTTATGAAATTTTATTTTCGGCCCTTGTAAGTCTGGCATGTAACAAATTTAATAACTGTGTTTTTATAAAGAGCACGAACTCTCCTCACTCTCTCGTTTTTTTAGTTTAACTCTGAGACTTTTGCTTTCACTTTGTTTTTGGGGAATTGGCTTAGTTTAGCTTTTCATTTTGTTATGGCGGCTGCCCTCGACACTTTTCAAAACTGCCACTAGCAAACACAAAAAAAAATAAAAACACACACACAAAAAGTGATGTGTATGCGGTAGTGTGTGTGTGTGTATAAGAGTGCCATTGCTATGTGTGAATATTTTCGTATATTCTCTTGCATTCGTTGTCAATGACTACAACAACTATTCCCTTTACGTCGCTTTGCAATTGTTTTGCCAAAATGCTTTAAGAGTATTTTCGGGGGGTTGGGGAAATAATGAAAAAACATAAACGAAAATAAAATTCGCACTTACACATCAAAATCAAAGCATAGAGAAATATGTTCTCTTTCTGTATTCACACAAACACCCTCCCATAAACATAGATCCAAGCACCAGGAGTACTCATTTGAAGTGCTACTTAATTAAATTACCCAAAGGAAAATTTCTCGTTTTGATAAATATTGCACAGTGGTACTATACTTGCCACTATACCTAACCTAACTTATATAGTGTAAAGTTCCAAATCGCAATGCAGTAAAGAACTCAGGAGATAACAGGTATATTTGGTAGGGCCGAATCTGAGGTCTCCACCACTATAGATTGCGTACAAAATTCTACTGAATTTCGGGATGATCTTCGAATTTGCTAAAAAAATCGAATATGATCTATCGACCAGTTAATATTTTATTTTAGACCGACATGGACCAATTTTCGTGTGGTCCTTTAAGGATGATCATAAAAGAAAAACGTATATTAGATAGTGTTTCTTAATATTATTGGTCAAGAATAAAAAAAATGTAAGAAAAACGAGTAAACAAAAACCAATACGAAAGAGGCTATCCGGTATTTTGCTCATTCCCAGCGAAGCTCCCTTTTGAGCAGATTGACACTTTGGTATTTTTTGTGCCACTCTTATTCTCCAAAATGTCGCAGGTGCAAAAAGTTGAGATCACGGTTGCCACAGTTGGTAAAATTCTACCATAAATAATGGACTTTTTACTGTTTGGTAGATTGGTAGAATTTTTGATGTTTTGATAAACAAAACAAAATATTTCTAATTTCTAGAAAAATAAAATTTTGACCAAACTTTCTATAGAAATAAAATTTTGACAAAATTTTCTATAGAAATAAAATTTTGACAAAATTTTTTATAGAAATAAAATTTTGACACAATTTCCTATAGAAATAAAATTTTGACAAAATTTTTTATAGAAATAAAAATTTTACAAAATTTTCTATAGAAATAAAATTTTGACAAAATTTACATTAGAACTACAATTTTGAACTAAAATTTTGATAAAATTTTCTATAGAACTAAAATTTTGACAAAATTTTCAATAGAAATAATTTTTTGACAAAATTTTCTATAGAAATAAAATTTGAAAATTTTTTTATAGAAATAAAATTTTGACAAAAATTTCTGTAGAAACAAAAATTTTGACAAAAATTTCTGTAGAAATACAATTTTGGCAAAAATTTCTATAGAAATAAAAATTTGACGATTTTGACGATAGAAATAAAATTTTGACAAAATTTTCTCTATAATTAAAATTTTGACTATAGAAATAAAATGTTGATAAAATTTTCTATTCTATTTTGTCAAAATATAAGTTTGACAACATTTTCTATAGAAATAAAATGTTGACAAAATTTTCTATTTAAAATAAAATTTTGACAACATTTTCTATAGAAATAAAATTTGGACCAAATTTACCAAAATTTTTGCAAAATAACTTTGACACTTTCGTATTTTTGTGCCACTCTTATTCTCCAAAATGTCAGAGGTGCAAAAAGTTATCGAATTGAGATCACGATTGCCACAGTTGGCAAAATTCTACCATAAATGATGGACTTTCTACTGTCTGGTAGATTGATAGAATTTTTGATGTTTTGATAGACAAAACAAAATATTTATATTTTCTAGAAAAATAAAAGTTTGACCAAATATTCTATAGAATTAAAATTTTGACAAAATTTTCTATAGAAATAAAATTTTGACAAAATTTTTTTATAGAAATAAAAATTTGACAAAATTTTCTATAGAAATAAAATTTTGACGATTTTTTTTATAGAAATAAAATTTTGACAAATTTTTTATAGAAATAAAATTTTGACAAAATTTTTTATAGAAATAAAATTTTGACAAAATTTTCTATAGAACTAAAATTTTGACAAGATTTTCTATAGAACTAAAATTTTGACAAATTTTCTATAGAAATAAAATTTTGACAAAATTTTCTTTAGAGATAAAATTTTGACAAAAATCTCTATAGAAATAAAATTTTGACGAATTTTTTTATAGAAATAAAATGAAAAAACTTTTTTATAGAAATACAATGTTGACAACAATTTCTATAGAAATATTTTTTTTTTATAGAAATAAAATTTTGACAAAGTTTTCTCTATAATTAAAATTTTGACTATAGAAATAACATTTTGATAAAATTGTCAATTCTTTTTTGTTAAAATATAAATTTTGACAAAATTTTCTATAGAAATAGAATAGAAAATAAAATTTTGACAACATTTTCTATAGAAATAATTTTGGACCAAATTTACCAAAAATTTTGCAAAATAAGATTTTGATGATTGGTAGTTTTTAGATAAAATGTTGGTGGATTATATTTGGCTGTGGTGGTAACTGTGATTGAGATCGGGAGATTTTGGTGGTTGAAATAAAGCGAGGAATTTCCTTCTTAAGCCATTCTTGGTTGACGCGTGCTGAGTGCGATGGCACTGAGTTCTGTTGGACTCATTTAGGATATCTTCTCGATACTATTCGGGAAATTTTGTTTAAGCTGCCAAATTTGCAATTATGAACCGATTTCCATGATTTTTCTTTGGTGGATTAACTAGAACTTGTAAAACCCTAAGATCACGTGCCTGTGCGAATATCTCTAAATGCTTTTTGCAACATTTCAACAACATGGGAACAGTATTTTTAACAACATGGTATTTATTTTTATAGAAATAAAATTTTAACAAAACTTTGACAAAATTTTCTATAGAAATAAAATTTTTACAAAATTTTCTATAGAAGTAAAATATTGCAAAATTTTTCTATAAAAATCAAATTTTGACAAAATTTTCTATCGAAAAAAAATTGGTATAATTTTCTATAGAAATAAAATTTTGACACAATTTTCTATAGAAATAAAATTTTAACAAAATTTTCGATAGAAATAAAATTTTGACAAAATTTTCTATACAAAAAAAATTGTATATAGAAATCAAATTTTGACAAAACTTTCTAACAAAAAAAAAAATTGGTAAATTTTTCTATAGAAATAAAATTTTGACACAATTTTCTATAGAAATAAAATTTTAACAAAATTTTCTATAGAAATAAAATTTTGACAAAATTTTCTATAGAAATAAAATTTTTACAAAATTTTCTATAGAAATAAAATTTTGACAAAATTTTCTATAGAAATAAAATGTTGCAAAAATTTTATATAGAAATCAAATTTTGACAAAATTTTGACACAATTTTCTATAGAAATAAAATTTTAACAAAATTTTCTCTAGAAATAAAATTTTGACAAAATTTTTTATAGAAATAAAATTTTGACAAAATTTTTTATAGAAATAAAATTTTGACAAAAATTCCTATAGAAATAAAATTTTGGTAAAATTTTCTACAAAAAAAAAATTGACTAAATTTTCTATTTAAAATAAAATTTTGACAAAATTTTCTATAGAAATAAACTGCTGACATAATTTTGTTAAAATTTTCTACAGAAGAGTTTTTTTGTTTGGTAGTTTTTTTGGGTGAGAATTTTCTCCAAATTTTGGTAGATTATTTGTGGCTCGAGTGGCAACCGTGGTGCAATGTCAAGGCGAATGCAAAACGTAAATCATGAGTCACCGTAGAGCAATGTCTAACATACCCGTCTTGCATATATAGAAATCAAATTTTGACAAAATTTTCTATCGAAAAAATTTTGTAAATTTTTCTATAGAAATAAAATTTTGACAAAATTTTCTATAGAAATAAAATTTTGACACAATTTTCTATAGAAATAAAATTTTAACAAAATTTTCTATAGAAACAAAATTTTGACAAAATTTTCTATAGAAATAAAATGTTGCAAAAATTTTATATATAAATCAAATTTTGACAACATTTTTTATAGAAATAAATATTTGACAAAAATTCCTATAGAAAAAAAATTTTGAGAAAATTTTCTACAGAAATAAAATTTTGCAAACATTTTCTATAGAAATCAAATTTTGACAAAATTTTCTATCGAAAAAAATTGTTAAAATTTTCTATAGAAATAAAATTTTGATAAAATTTTCTACCAAAAAATTGACAAAATTTTTTATTTAAAATAAAATTTCGACAAAATTTTCTATAGAAATAAACTGTTGAAAAAATTTACCAAAATTTTGTTAGAATTTTCTACAGAAGATTTTTTTTTTGTTTGGTAGTTGTTTTGGGTGAGAATTTGTGGCTTGAGTGGCAGCCGTGGTGCAATGTCAAGGGGAATGCAAAACGTAAATCATGAGTCACCGTAGAGCAATGCTAACATACCCGTCTTTCATATAAAGGGTCATGAGATCAATCCCAGTTTCGACGCAGTGGATTATACCAAACGCAGTGGATTATCCCCTCTCAATGATACATTGGGCTGCCACCTAACCTAACCTATCCGGTATTGTTGCTCATTCCCAGCGTAGTTTGGTTTGAAATACAATTTTGGTAAAATTTTCTATTTTGTCAATTTTGTCAAATTTTCTATTTTGTAACCGTGATTGCAATCAAGCAATCACGGTTACCACTACCACGCTTCGTTTGGAAAGAGCAAAAATACGGATAGCTTCTTTGGTACAGTGTGTGATGGCTTTGTCGGCCGTATGGACTTCATATTTCGGGCCAAAAACATAGACAATTCGAACAAATCTAGATTTATTCTAATTTTCTCTTTTCACTGAGTGTTGCCCGATTCCATGCTTAGCTCTATGACAAGGGCTAAGCATGATTGCAATCGGGAGATTTTGGTGGTTGAAATAAAGCGAAGAATCTACTTCTTAAGCCATTCTTGGTTGACGCGTGCTGAGTGCGATGGTACTGAGTTCTGTTGGACTCATTTGGGATATTTTCCTGATACTATTCGGGAAAATTTTGTTTCAGCTGACAAATTTACAATTATGAACCGATTTCCATGTTTTCTTTTTTGCTGGATTAGAACTTGTAAACCGCTATAAAATATCGCGTGGACTTCATATTTCGGGCTAAAAACATAGACAATTCGAACAAATCTAGATTTATTCTAATTTTCTCTTTTCACTGAGTGTTGCCCGATTCCATGCTTAGCTCTATGACAAGGGCTAAGCATGATTGCAATCGGGAGATTTTGGTGGTTGAAATAAAGCGAAGAATCTACTTCTTAAGCCATTCTTGGTTGACGCGTGCTGAGTGCGATGGTACTGAGTTCTGCTGGACTCATTTGGGATATTTTCCTGATACTATTCGGGAAAATTTTGTTTCAGCTGCCAAATTTACAATTATGAACCGATTTCCATGTTTTCTTTTTTGCTGGATTAGAACTTGTAAACCGCTTTAAAATATCGCGTGCCTGTGCGAATATCTCTAAATTTTTTTTGTTTACAAAATTTTTTTGACCAATTTTTCGAAAAAGTACCTATATTCTTTCTGTCGTAATATGTTTCTCTAGACTTTTCCCAATATGTTTTGCTTGTTTGTTATTCTTTTTATTAGTTCTTCTAATCCAAAAATCGACAATTTT
The DNA here is from genome assembly GCF_050003625.1 of Haematobia irritans. Taxonomy (NCBI): domain Eukaryota; kingdom Metazoa; phylum Arthropoda; class Insecta; order Diptera; family Muscidae; genus Haematobia; species Haematobia irritans. Next base: position 101,606,442 of record NC_134401.1, on the reverse strand, counting down.
TAAAAGATTTTTATTTTTTGATTTTAAAAACTACATAGATGACTAAGCAGCGATTGCTATGCCTATGGCGTTCCCAAAAAGCCTCATATGTCCTCTAACTAACTAAAAAATATTTTAACATCCTACAGGTAAACAGCTGAGAAATATACATTTTACAAAACAAAAACGCTTTTTTAAGATATGCCCCAGTATTGGGGATTTTTTCATATACAAATTTTTGGAATGGTATATTCAGAAATATTTTCTAAAAAAAAATAAATCTGAATGATATCATAATTATTTCCAACGTTATATAGGTTTTTAATTCATATTTTACCAAAACCAAAAAAATACCCAAAAAAATTAAAAAAAATGTTCCTTGCCTATCAATTTTAGTCATATTGGTTTTCTTCAATTACATAAGAAGAAAGTCCTTTCAAATACGTTTCCAACTATATATTATATTTAGACTCTTGCTTAAAAATTTTAAATTAAAATTTTATTGACTCAATGAATTTTTACTAGAAACAAAAGTCGGTTACAAAAATTGTTTGAATCAATTAAATATTTAATTGATTTTAATTTCTTATCTTGATTTTTATTAGCGTCTCAATCATGATGATTTCAGAATTTTTTCTATAATCTACTGTAACACAGTGGCTATCTACCTAAATCTGAATTGAATTGATTAAGGTATGCAATACTGAGAGATAGTCCAGCTAATTTTGGAAAAGGTTGGACTAGTGATACGCTTGTTAGAGTTTACGCCCGTTTTTTAAGTAATTCTGATTCGATTTGCTTCAAAGGGGAAGGGGCTAGTTCTTGGGATTTATCCCAGCCATTCCAGAGGAAAACTTTTACATTGCAATATTTGGATTTGCATTCCACAATTGACAGTTTTTCGTTATCAGTGAATATGCACCCAGTTTATTTGTAGCGTGTTGATACGTTACCAATACTAGCAGCAAAGCTAGTCAACATCACTCTGTTTCACTCTCTGTCTCACATCGTTTCCTTCATTATTCGCTTCTTTGTTTATGTCATTGAAGAGAGCCGTGATTGAGAAAAGCAAAAGCACTAATGATTCGTTCAACACTTGAAGACAAATTTTGCGTTGTTATATACGTTTGTAAGTATGTGTGTGAGTGAGTAAATTAGAGATGTTTTCCATTGACATGTGTTTATGTGTGTGTTTGTGTATGACTGGCACTAAATCAATTAAATTTTAATTGACAACACAACAGATTGTTTCCTTCTGTCATTGCTCTTGACTTGTCATTGCCATAGTCCTCGATTCAACAACATCATCATCATCATCGTCGTCATCATTATCAGTGGTTACAGCTCTCATCATCAACATAGTCAACTTGATTCTCTTGTGTCTGGTAGTAAAGGACTTTTCGAGGAGATTTTGCTTGAAATTAGCTTTTCTTAAAATAATTTAATAAAAGTTTACCCACTTTACCCTCAGTGGCATGCCACTGAATTTTCTATGGCCAAGGATAAACATTTATTTTCATCACATGCTGTCACCAATTAAACATGTCTCTCGTAGCTCGTTTGTCATAATTGGCAAATAAAATGTTTGGAGATTATTAAGAAATTTTGAAAAAATCTTAAAGCAACCCTAGGACAAAAAAAGGGGGAAACATTTTAAGAAATATTTCAAATGTAATTTTTAATTACAAACACCAAAAATAAATGAGGGAATTTAATTAAGATTTCATGGTAATTCTATACAGTATTGATGTATATTAGATAACATTGGAACATATTCTACATTAAAATATTGTAATTTTTAGGAGCCGTAGGAAAAAAATATATTTTAATACCCTTCACCATTACTGTAGTACAAGGTATAATAAGTTTGCGCATTTGTATGTAACGCTAAGAAGGAGTAATCATAGACCAACCTTTTAGTATACGGATCGGCTTAGAATTAAATTCTGAGTCGATTTAGCGATGTCCGTCTGTCTGTCTGTCTGTTGGTGTATTTCTGTGTGCAAAGTACAGCTCGCAGTTTTAGTCCGATTGTCCGAAATTTGGTATAGGGTCCTGTTTCGGCTCAAAGAGGATCCCTATTGATCTTGGAAAAATCGGTTCAGATTTAGATATAGCTGCCATATATATTTTTCACCGATCTGGTCATAATTGGCGTGTATATCAACCGATCTTCCTCAAATTCCGTACATCCGAATATTTTATGAGTCTCGAGAAACTTGCAAAATATCAGCCAAATCGGTTCAGATTTAGATATAGCTCCCATATATAGCTTTCGCCCGATTTACACTCATTTGCCCACAGAGGCCAATTTTTTGCTCCGATTTAGTTGAAATATTGCATAGGAAGTAGAATTAGCATTGTTACTATGCGTGCCAAATTTGGTGGAAATCGGTTCAGGTTTGGATATATATCCCATATATAGCTTTCGCCCGATTTACACTCATATGACCACAGAGGCCTATTTTTAACTCCGATTTAGTTGAAATTTTGCACAGGGAGTAGAATTAGCATTGTAGCTATGCGTGCCCAATTTGGTTGACATCGGTTCAGATTTAGATATAGGTCCCATATATATGTTTTCCTGATTTCGACAAAAATGGTCAAAATACCAACATTTTCCTTGTAAAATCGCCACTGCTTAGTCGAAAAGTTGTAAAAATGACTCTAATTTTCCTAAACTTCTAATGCATATATATCGAGCGATAAATCATAAATAAACTTTTGCGAAGTTTCCTTAAAATTGCTTCAGATTTAAATGTTTCCTATATTTTTTTTACTAAAATTGTGTTCCACCCTAGTGCATTAGCCAACTTAAATTTTGAGTCTATAGATTTTGTAAAAGTCTATCAAATTCGGTCCAAATCGAGTGATATTTAAAAGTATGTATTTGGGACAAACCTTTATATATAGCACCCAACACATTTGACGGATGTGATATGGTATCGAAAATTTACATCTACAAAGTGGTGCAGGGTATAATATAGTCGGCCCCGCTCGACTTTAGACTTTCCATACTTGTTTATAATAATTTTCTATAAAAATTAAATGTTGACAAGATTTTCTATAGAAATAAAACTGTGACATAATTTTCTAGAGAAACAAAATTTTCTATAGGAATTAGATTTTGACAATATTTTTTATATTAAACTAAAATTTGACAAAATTTTCTATAGGAATAAAATTTTATAATTTTGGGATTATTTGTTTGGCTTGAGGTCATGGACTAATGAAAAATTTTGACAAAATTTTGTATAGGAATCAAATGTTGACAAATTTTTCTATAGAAATAAAATTTTAAAAGTAAAATATTTGACAAAATTTTCTACAGAAACAAAATGTTGACAAAATTTTCTAAATAAATAAAATATTGACAAAAATTTATGTAGAAATAACATTTTGACAAAAATTTCTATAGAAATAAAATTTTGACAAAATTTTCAATAGAAATAAAATTTTGAGAATTTTTTTTATAGAATAGAAAATTGTGACAAAAATTTTCTATGGAAATAAAATTTTAACAAACTTATTAGGAATAAAATAATGACAAAATTTTCTATAGGAATAAAATTTTGACAAAAGTTCCTCTAGAAATAAAATTTTGACAAAATTTTCTGTAGAAAAAAATGTTGACAACATTTTCCACAGAAATAAAATGTTGACAAAATTTTCTTTAGAAATAAAATTTGTACAAAATTTTTTATAGAAATAAAATTTGGACAAAATTTTCTATTGAAATAAAATTTTGATAAAATTTTCAATCAAAATAAAATTTTGACAAAAGTTACAATCGAAATAAAATTTTGAAAACATTTTCTCTATGAATAAATTTTTGACAAAATTTTTTATAGGAATAAATTTTTGACAAAAAAAAAAAAATTCAATCGAAATAAAATTTTAACTTAATGTTCAATAGAAATAAAATTTTGACAAAATTTTTAGTCGAAATAAAATTTTGAAATTTTTAATAGAAATGCAATTTTGACAAAATTTTCTACAGAAATAAAATTTTGACAAAATTTTCTATAGAAATAAAATTTTGACACAAATTTCTAGCACAGTTACGTTTTCCATAGACATAATACAAATCAAATAGAAATAATACAAATCAAATGGTGACAACATTTTCTATAGGAATGAAATTTTGACAAAAGTTTCTAAAGGAATAAAATTTTGATAAAATTTTCTATAGAAATAACGTTTTGACAAAATTTTCTCTAGGAATACAATTTTGACAAAATTTTCTATAGAAATAGGATTTTGACAAAATTTTCTATAGAAATAAAATTGTGACAACATTTTCTATAGAAACCAAAATTTGGCAAAATTTTCTATAGGAATAAAATTTTGACAAAATTTTCTATAGGAATGAAATTCTTTCTATAGGAATAAAATTTTGACAAAATTTTCTATAGCAATAAAATTTTGACAAAATTTTCTATATTAAATTAAAATTTGACAAAATTTTCTATAGGAATAATTTTTTGACAAAATTTTCTATGTTGACAAAATTTTCTATGTTGACAAAATTTTCTATAGGAATAAAATGTTGACAAAATTTTCTATAGGAATAAAATTTGGACAAAATTTTCTATAGGAATAAAATTTTGACAAAATTTTCTATAGAAATAGGATTTTGACAAAATTTTCCATAGAAATAAAATTTTGACAAAATTTTCTATAGAAATAAAATTTTGACAAAATTTTCTATAGAAATAAAATGTTGACAAAATTTTCTATATGAATAAAATGTTGACAAAATTTTCTATAGGAATAAAATTTTGACAAAATTTTCTCTAGGAATACAATTTTGACAAAAGTTTCTATAGAAAAAAATTTTGACAACATTTTTATAGGTATAAAATTTTGACAAAATTGTCTATAGAAATAAAATTTTGACAACATTTTCTATATTAAAGTAAATTTTGATAAAATTTTCTATAGGAATAAAATTTTGACAAAATTTTCTATAGGAATAAAATTCTGACGAAATTTTCTATATTAGATAAAAATTTGACAAAATTTTCTATAGAAATAAAATTTTGACTAAATTTTGTATAGCAATAAAATTTTGACAAAATTTTCGATAGAAATAAAAATTGGGCAAAATTTTCTATAGAAATAAAATTTTGACAAAATTTTCTATTGAAATAAAATTTTGACAAAATTTTCTATAGAAATAAAATTTTGACAAAATTTTCTACAGAAATAAAATTTTGACAAAATTTTCTATAGGAATAAAATTTTAACAAAATTTTCTATTGGAATAAAATTTTGACAAAATTTTTCGACAAATTTTCTTTAGGAATACAATTTTTAAATATTTTATGGGAATATCGTTTTGAATAGGAATTTTTGAATAGGAATAAAATTTTGACAAAATTTTCTATAGAAATAAACGTTTGAAAAAAATTTTTATAGGAATAAATTATTGACAAGTTTTCTATAGGAATAAATTTTTGACAAAATTTTCTATAGAAATAAATTTTGACAAAATTTTCTATAGAAATAAAATTGTGACAACATTTTCTATAGAAACAAAATGTTGACAAAATTTTCTATAGGAATAAAATTTTGACAAAATTTTCTATAGGAATGAAATTCTTTCTATAGGAATAAAATTTTGACAAAATTTTCTATAGCAATAAAATTTTGACAAAATTTTCTATATTAAATTAAAATTTGACAAAATTTTCTATAGGAATAATTTTTTGACAAAATTTTCTATGTTGACAAAATTTTCTATGTTGACAAAATTTTCTATAGGAATAAAATGTTGACAAAATTTTCTATAGGAATAAAATTTGGACAAAATTTTCTATAGGAATAAAATTTTGACAAAATTTTCTATAGAAATAGGATTTTGACAAAATTTTCTATAGGAATAAAATTTTGACAAAATTTTCTCTAGGAATACAATTTTGACAAAAGTTTCTATAGAAAAAAATTTTGACAACATTTTTATAGGTATAAAATTTTGACAAAATTGTCTATAGAAATAAAATTTTGACAACATTTTCTATATTAAAGTAAATTTTGATAAAATTTTCTATTGGAATAAAATTTTGACAACATTTTTCGACAAATTTTCTTTAGGAATAAAATTTTTAAATATTTTATGGGAATATCGTTTTGAATAGGAATTTTTGAATAGGAATAAAATTTTGACAAAATTTTCTATAGAAATAAACGTTTGAAAAAAATTTTTATAGGAATAAATTATTGACAAGTTTTCTATAGGAATAAATTTTTGACAAAATTTTCTATAGAAATAAATTTTGACAAAATTTTCTATAGGAATAAAATATTGACAAGATTTTCTACAGAACTGAAATTTTGATAATATTTTCTATAAAAAAAATTATAAAATTTTCTATGGAATTCGAAAATTATTCAATTATTCAAAATAAGATTTTTTATAGTGTTTTTGTATGTTTTGGAGCATTTTCTTCAAATTGTGGTAGATTATTTTTGTATCGTGTGGCAACAGTGCTTCCAATGCGTCAAGTGAAGTGGGCTTGTTTGTAAAGACATGAGCTGTAACATAGCCCAACAAAAAGTAGTCTATAGGCATTAAAGCGCATTAAAGGCGGCCAATTGACTGGTCCCGAATGTGACATAAAATGTTCACTGAACTCGCCTCTCAATAACTCCATTGTTACTAGTGCTGTGTGGCATGAGGCACCATTTTCCAGTGCTGTCGCTAGTGAAAAATTGAGTGAAGTAGATTTTGGAAGAAAATGGAGTAGATTGAATAAAATTGAAGTAGCATACATTTTTGAAAACAAAACAATAGGATTCATTTTATTGTACCCTCCACCATAGGATGGGGGTATATTAAGTTTGTCATTCCGTTTGTAACACATCGAAATATTGCTCTAAGACCCCATAAAGTATATACATTCTGGGTCGTGGTGAAATTCTGAGTCGATCTGAGCATGTCGGTCCGTCCGTCCGTCTGTTGAAATCACGCTAACTTCCGATCGAAAGAAGCTATCGACTTGAAACTTGGCATAAGTAGTTGTTATTGATGTAGGTCGGGTGGTATTGAAAATGGTCCATATCGGTCCACTTTTACTTATAGCCCCCATATAAACGGACCCCCAAATTTGGCTTGCGGGGACTCTAAGAGAAGCAAATTTCATCCGATCCAGCTGTAATTTGGTACATGGTTTCAGCATGTGATCTCTAACAACCATGCAAAAATTGGTCTACATCGGTCCATAATTATATATAGCCCCCATATAAACTGATCCCCCGATTTGGCATGCGGAGCCTCTAAGAGAAGAAAATTTCATCCGATCCGGCTGAAATTTGGTACGTGGTGTAATTATATGGTCTCTAACAACTATGCAAAAATTGGTCCACATCGGTTAATAACCCTTTCCGACCTATAGCCGATCCACGTGATAGATTTTCCTAAATTTTTCAATTCTGTTATTTATGTGTACATAGAACATTTTAAATTATTAAGTTTGTTCAGTTTGATCCTGTATCCTGTTTTTTCAGGATACGTACAATTGTTGCAGTCCGGTAAATTCCGGTAAAAGTCCGGACGTAAAAATATCAAAAAACACAAAATAATCACGAAGTTACTGTTTGCATACAATATTTAAAATGTTTTCTTATTGAAAACACTTGTTTGATGAAATATTCCACAATTTAAATAATTTTAATATATTTGCAAACTTACATCTTCCACTCATTTTTACAAATGCGTAAAGTATACTGCTGAAACTACAAAATTAATATGAAAAGCAAATATTTATAACGGTTCTTCACATTCTTAGACAAAGAGAGAGCATGCACCATTATTTTTTTGCCGCTCTTATCGCAGTACGTCATATACTAAAGAAATTATAGAGACTTAAACTTACCCGCACAATTGTGCGTACACGGTCGGAAAGGGATAATTCAGTGATTAAAACCGCTATGTTCACCGTAATTAAAGGAATAGGAAAAACAATTAGGTAATATGGGGAAAAATTTATAAATTTGAAGCAGAACAAAAAGTGAAGCAGATTTTTGGAAGAAGGAGTGACGAAGTAAATTTTGTGAAAATGAAGCAAAATACTTCGATTGAAGTAGTAGCGGCAGCACTGCCATTTTCGTAAAATCACATGTCATGTAAGTCAAGCTCTTGTAATTTGGGCAAACAAAAAGTCTGATATCACTTCATGGTGGCTTTCATTATACACAGTTACGTTACGATTCACTTCATCTTTGAGCAAGTATGGTCCAGCCCATAAACTGCGCAGCTGGAAATCCATACTTTTTCTGTATGGATTTCTAGCTTTTGCAATGCTTCTGTCTGATCTTCACTCTAAAATCGACACTATGTCGTATACGTAACGTTGACAGGCATTTACTATTTGTATACGCTATAAGGTTCGATGTTTTGCAAAAACTGTCAATATCAGCCTCTGTGTCGTATAAGTAATTATTCTCACATGAAAAATTTACGAAACGTATACGTCCCAACCGGATCGCCACACCAGTAAACTGTTTATAATGAAGAGGCTTCTTAGAATCTGCCTTATTCGGGCTGGGAAGTATTTATCCCCGTTATCCTCTATATTCTCTACATAGACAATCATTCACCACAGCTTTAGGCATTCAAGTAATTTTTTGAAATATTTGTACCCTAAACCACATTGTGGCCAGGTTATAATAATTCTGATCTGCCACAAAATGTGCCTACCGATTGACCCAGAATCACCTCTTGAGTCAATCTAGTCCTTGGCCTTCGTTCGTCCGTCCGCGCATGTATTTAGGGTTCGTTCATGGACTCAATATTATTGACATAAAATCAAAAAATTGAAACCACCTTAATTCTATTTTAGTTCATGGAATCATTACGTTTTGATATTTTCTAGACTTTAATAATTTTTTTTGTACCCTCCACCATAGGATGTGGGTATATTAACTTTGTCATTCCGTTTGTAACACATCGAAATATTGGTCTAAGACCCCATAAAGTATATATATATTCTGAGTCGTGGTGAAATTCTGAGTCGATCTAAGCATGTCCGTCTGCAATCACGCTAACTTCCAACCGAAACGAGCTATCGACTTAAAACTAGGCCTAAGCAGTTGTTATTGATGTAGGTCGGATGGTATTGCAAATGGGCCATATTGGACCACTTTTACGTATAGCCCCCATATAAACCAACGCCCAGATTTGGCTTGCGGAGCCTCTTAGAGATGCAAATTTCGTCAAAACTTTATTTCTACAGAAAATTTTGCCAAAATTTTATTTCTATAGATATTTTCGTTAAAATTTTATTTTTATAGAAAATTTTGTTAAAATTTTATTTCTGTAGAAAATTTTATTTCTATAGAAAATGTTGTCAAAATTTTATTTCTATAGAAAATTTTGTCAAAAATTTATTTCTATGGAAATTTTGTCAGAATGTTATTTCAATAGAAAATTTTGTCAAAATTTTATTTTTATAGAAAATGTCCGCATGTCCATCCGTCTGCTGAAATCACGCTAACTTCCGAACGAAACAAGCTATCGACGTGAAACTTGAAATAAGTAGTTGGTTTTGATATAGGTCAGATGGTATTGCAAATGGCCAATATCGGTTCACTTTTACGTATAGCCCCCATATAAACCGACCCCTAGATTTGGCTTGCGGAGCCTATTAGAGAAGCAAATTTGATCCGATCCAATTGAAATTTGGTACGTCGTTTTAGTATATGGTCTCTTATATATATTGGTCCATAATTATATATAGCCCCCATTTAAACCAATCCCCAGATTTGACCTCCGGAGCATCTTGGAGGAGCAAAATTCATCCGATTCGGCTGAAATTGGGTACATTGCGCTAGTTTAAGGTCGCTAACAACCATGCTAAAATTGGTCCATATCGGTCTATATTTATATATAGCCGATCTCCAATCACACAAAAATTGGTCCATTTGGGTTCATAATTTTCCTTTTATTCATTTCATTTTATTTCTATAGAAAATTTTGTCATAATTTTATTTCTATAGAAAATTTTATCAAAATTGTAATTATAGAGAAAAAATTTTATTTCTATAGAAAATTTTGTCAAAATTTTATTTCTATAAAAAATTTTGTCAAAATTTTATTTCTATAGACAATTTTGTCAAAATTTTATTTCTAGAGAAAATTTTGTCAAAATTTCATTTCTATAGAAAATGTTGTCAAAATTTTATTTCTATAGAAACATTTTGTCAAAATTTTATTTTTATAAAAAATTTTGTCAAAATTTTATTTCTATAGAACATTTTTTTCAAAATTTTATTTCTTTTGAAAATGTTATTTCTGTAGACAATTTTGTCAAAACTTTGTTTCTATAGAAAATTTTGTCAAAATTTTAATTATTTAGAAAAAATTTGATTTCTATAGAAAATTTTGTTTAAATTTTATTTCTATAGAAAATTTTGTCGAAATTTTATTTCTATAGAAAATTTGATTTCTATAGAGAATTTTTTCAAAATTTTTTTTTCTGGAGAAAATTTTGTCAAAATTTTATTTCTAGAGAAAATTTTGTCAAAATTTTATTTCTATAGAAAATGTTGTCAAAATTTTATTTCTTTAAAATATTTTGTCAAAATTTTATTTCTATAGAAAATGTTGTCAACATTTTTCTAGATCTATAGAAAATGTTGTTAAATTGTATTTCTATATAAAATGTTGTCAAACTGAATTATATACGTATTTAACCGACCTTTTTTGTTTAATATATACACCGTATGGACTAACTTACAATTTAGACGACGGTGTTTTAAGATACCTTGCTATCGGCAAGTAATTCGATTGTGGACGACAGTCTTTAGTAGAAGTTTCGTAAGATTCGGCCTGGCCGAACTTATGACCGTATATACTTCTTTCCAATTTTTTTCTTTCAAACTTTGAAATTTTCTGTTATAAGTGAAAAAATGAATTACGTCAAATTATTTTTTTTTTTAATTTGTCGAAAAATATTTACTTACACAAAAAAAACATTTCTGATTCAATCACGAAATTAATTTATTCAATTAATTTTTAAACCGAAATGTCTTCAATCACATAAATGATTGTATCAATTAAAAAATTTATTGATACTATTAATTTTTGTGATTGAGTTTTGTTTCAATTACAAAATTTGTTGAATCAATTAAATTTTTAATTGGATATTATTTAAAACTCAATTAAGACTTTAATTGGAAAAATTTTAGTGAAAGTTTTCTCTATGTAGTTTTGTAAAATCCGAGTGGCATCTGCGATTATAATACAGTTTAGTTAAAATTTTCTAAAATAATTATAATTTTTTGTACAATTAACTTAAATTTTCCTTTATGGTGGATTCAACGTTTTTTGAGTGTACTAACTCTGTAGGTGCAAAATCTATATCAAACAATTCATTTCAGATTAAAATAAAAGTGCCATAAACATGTACCCCTTAATGTTCTTATATATGCGGAAATGCGGTTTATCTTGCAAACCTATACCAATGATATCCCACAAATGCTTATATTTATCAATTCAGTAGGGGTGGTTTAGGGGCATGATATAGTCGGCACCGCTCGACTTTCTACTTTATTTACTAGTTTTTTTTCTACTTTCTTTTAATTAAGGCAATAGAATCCGGATTTCCTCAAAATAATAAATGCCAACACATGCATGTATTTATATGAAATTTATCCTATCGTTACTTTAGCCAAATGTAGTTCTTGACATCACTGGAAATATTTGGGTGCATTTAAATCAGAGAAATCTCCTTAAAGTATGCTAAATACTGTCAAACTTTTCAAGAGCTTAAATACAAGATAAGTTTGTCGTAGAAACTTTGTTGTCTAAGCCACACACATACACATTAACACCTAGATAAAGTTCTTTGTATTCTCTTCAAAAGAAAATTTATGAGTGCTCATTACTCACTCATACTGAGATGAATGTAAACATCCACCTGAGTTTCTCTTTCTCTCTCCCTAGGCTATGAGCATATACAACCAAATATTCCCACACACACACTCTCACATATATAGACAACTTTTTAATAAGTTTCAGGAAATTCTTTAAAATCAAGAACTACAAACGAGATCTTTTTTAATACCTTAGACTTTTGATGTAAATATGGGATGTGAGCCATATTCACACGAGCGTACACATACACACACATTTACACACAATTGTTAATAAAAGTTGGCTTAACAAAGATTTTCAAAGCAGATGATGTAGTCTTTAATACTTTTAAGTTTTAGTTGCTATTCTCGTTATAAAAGTGAGTTCGGCAAGTATTCATGGTATTTTTGAATTATCAGAATGTTCGTTCGCATAAGGTATTGTATATATTTTTATACCCTCCACCATAGGATGGGGGTATATTAACTTTGTCATTCCGTATGTAACACATCGAAATATAGTATAAAGTATATATATTCTGGGTCGTGGTGAAATTCTGAGTCGATCTGAGCGTGTCCGTCCGTCTGTTGAAATCACGCTAACTTCCGAACGAAACAATCTATCGACTTGAAACTTAGCGCAAGTAGTTGTTATTGATGTAGGTCGGATGGTAATGCAAATGGGCCATATCGGTCCACTTTTACGTATAGCCCCCATATAAACGGACCCCCACATTTGGCTTGCAGACCCTCTAAGAGAAGCAAATTTCATCCGATCCGGCTGAAATTTGGTATATGATGTTAGTATATGGTCTCTAACAACCATGCAAAAATTGGTCCACATCGGTTCATAATTATATATAGCCTCCATATAAACCGATCTCCAGATTTGGCTTGCGGAGCCTCTAAGAGAAGAAAATTTCATCCGATCCGGCTGAAATTTGGTACATGGTGGTAGTATAAGGTCTTTAATAACTATGCACAAATTGGTCCATATCGGTCCATAATTATATATAGCCCCCATATAAACCGATCCCCAGATTTGGCTTGCGGAGCCTCAAAGAAAATCAAATTTCATTCGATCCGGCTGAAATTTGGTACATCATGTTGGTATATGGTCTTTAACAACCATGCAAAAATTGGTCCACATCGGTCCATAATTATATATAGCCCCCATATAAACCGATCACCAGATTTGACCTCCGGACCCTTTTGGAAGACCAAAATTCATCTGATTCGGTTGAAATTTGGTACGTGATGTCAATATATGGCCTCAAGCACCCATGCAAAAATTGGTCGATGTCGGTCCATAATAATATATAGCTCTCATATAAACCGATCCCCAGATTTGACCTCCTGAGCTCCTTGGAAGAGCAAAATTCATCCGGTTCGGTTGAAATTTGGTACGAGATGTTAGTATATGGTACGATATGTTATATATAGCCCCATATAAACCGATCCCCAGATTTGACCTCCGGTGCCTTTTGGAGAAGCAAAATTCATCGGATCTGGTTGAAATTTGGTACGTGTTGGTAGTATATGATATTTAACAACCATGCCAAAAGTGGTCCATATCTGTCCATAGTCATATATAGCCCCCATATAAACCGATCCCGATGTGGTTTTGGAGCATCTTGGAGGAGCAAATTTCATCCGAGTCAGTTGAAATTTGGTACATTGTGCTAGTATATGGCCGTTAACAACCATGCTTAACTAGTTCCATATCGGTCTATAGTTATATATAGCGCTCAGATAAATCGATCCCCAATCACACAAAAATAGGTCCATATCAAGTTCATAATTGTATATAGCCCCCATATATCAATTCTGGCTCCCTACGTACCGTGCAAAAGTCCATAGGCCACCGTCAAATCATCGATTTGGTTAATTTTGAAGAAGTAACGATATTTTATTTTTATTTCGAATCAAAATTCTAAACAAGGATATACGGCCGTAAGTTCGGCCAGGCCGAATCTTATGTAACCTCCACCATGGATTGCGTAGAAACTTCTACGAAAGACTGTCATCCACAAATTTCAACTCACATGGTTGTTAAATATCATATACTACCACCACGTACCAAATTTCAACCAGATCGGATGAATTTTGCTTCTCCAAAAGGCACCGGAGGTCAAATCTGGGGATCGGTTTATATGAGAGCTATATATTATTATGGACTGATAGGAACCAATTACTGCATGGTTGTTGGATACCCTATACTAACATCACGTACCAAATTTCAACCGAATGGGAAGAATTTTGCTCTTCCAAGGTGCTCCGGAGGTCAAATCTGGGGATCGGTTTATATGGGGCCTATATATAATTATGGACCGATATCGATCAATTTTTGCATATTAACATCACGTACCAAATTTCAACTGAATCAGATAAATTTTGGTCTTCCAAGAGGCTCCGGAGGTCAAATTTGGTGATCGGTTTATATGGGGGCTATATATAATTATGGACCGATATGGACCAATTTTTGCATGGTTGTTAGAGACCATATACTAACACCATGTACCAAATTTCAGCCGGATAGGATGAAATTTGATTCTCTTAGAGGCTCCGCAAGCCAAATCGGGGGATCGGTTTATATGGGGGCTATATATAATTACGGACCAATATGGTCCAATTTTTGCATGGTTGTTAGAGACCATATACTAACACCATGTAAAAGTTCTGTTAAACCATACACACGCGTTTTGCACTTGCTCCATTAAAATCACAATAACATACGATATACTGAAGATTTTGCTGTGCTGTTTTTTCTCACTTGCGGTGCTATCGAGCGGGTAACCAGAGAAATAGCTGACTGTGGCTAGATGTTGGAGATATTAATGGAATTCTTGGTTTAAAAACAAATTTATATTCACAAAATTTCTGCATTACTGGAAATGTTTTGGAATTGCTGTGTTTTGCTGTTAACCGATTAACAATTGTATCAAGTTCTAAACTGTACATAAACAAACAACAGCTGGTATGTTAGATATCTTGAATTGAGTTGAATAAAAAAACTCACCACACCAGTGTTGATCAGTGGGACTTGTAATTCACAATTACTCCACTAACAATTGGTTACACCATTTACGTTTATAATCAAATATAATACTTAATATTAATAATCCGATAAATAAATAAAAGCTACAAATAAATAAATGAAGAAATAGACAAACTAATAATAAAAAAAGTAAAAGAAAGTAAATAAATAAATAAATAAATAAACATATAACAATTATATATATAAATCATAAAAATAATAAACTAAAAGCTTCTCTCTTCTGGTGAACAGACGAACAAATGAATTCTCCTGCTAGTAAACGCTCATTTCAGCAAATTGACTCACAGACTAAGTCAACGTTGAATCCTGCAACAAAAACTCCAAAATTAGACAATGGCACGCTAACATTAAAATCTGTGCTATCTGAAATGAAGAGTATGGAAGAGAGAATGAATGTGCATATGGAAGAGTTGTTTAAGCGTATATCCAGTAGAATGTTTGAGTTGGAGACTAGACTAACAACTAAAATTGAAAGTGAGATCAAATCAATACAAGAAAGAGCGAATGATATCGAAGACCGCATAGCATCAATTGAGAGTGAATTGAATATTATTGATAAACTCAAAAGTGAGATTGACGAACTTAGAGTTAGAAACCTTAAAAGTAAGCAAAGAGTGCACCTCTGAGAAAGATTTGACATCTGATGCTATTGTCTTTGGAATTCCAAAAACAACTCAAGAAAACCTGAAAAGTATATTTAATCAGGTGTGTCATTCAATAGACTTCCTGGCTCCACAAATACGTGATATATTCAGGACAAAGTCGAAGAACAACAACAATAGCCCGGTGATAGTCAAATTCTATACACCATTTGATAGAAATCGCACGCTTAAAGCATTTTCTGACTTTCGCAGAAAGACGAAGGGTACAGTACTGATGAAATCAGCTGGTTTTGACTGTGATTCCTCCTTTCGCATATATGAAAGTCTCAGCACTCAAAATAGAAAGCTTCTTCAATTTGCTCTTAAAAAGAAAAGAGAAGGAAAAATTTGGGCAGCTTTCGCTGCAAGAGGCAAGGTATTTTTAAAACCCTGCCGAAATTCTGATCCAATACCTGGTGAGAGTGAATCAGCTATTGAAGAAGTAATAAAAGTACACTCATCGTAATTTTAATATACCAAATTTGTCTTTTCTTTCACTTTTTTTTTTTCTTTTTTCATTAAACACTTTTTGTTTTGTTTTTTCCTTTTTAATGAATACTAAGATTGTAAGGTCTAGCTTATATGTTCATATTCGGATTTCCTATAAATTTTTACTCATATACTCAAACAAAACTGTTTTTTTCTTGGATCTCAGATGAACAATATTCAGAATAATTTCGTTAACGGAAATCAATCTGCTATGATAAACATTTTATGTCGGCAAAAGGAGGGCCTCAAAATCGTACATTTCAATGCAAGAAGCTTTGGCGGTCAAAAATTAGATTACTGCAGGGATATATTTGCGGAATCGGAGGTGGATGTAATATGCGTAACAGAGACATGGTTTAGAGATGGTTTACAGGAAACACACTATGCCATAAATGGTTATAACGTGTTTCTAAATAATAGGAAAGGCAGAATTGGAGGTGGGGTTGCAATTTATTGTAGAAATGGCCTGCGGGCTAGAATGGTTAGCAAATCGGAGGACTCTGATGTTGAGTTTATTAATTTAACGATATTTGATAGTACTACGAAGATATTGGTTTCTTGTGTTTATAATCCGAGTAGGCTATTTAGTCTTGATCCCTTTTTTGAGACTTTGAGCATCCATGCTATTGAATATGACTTTATTGTTGCGTGTGGGGATCTTAACATAAATTTGTTGAATACCGATAAATGCAGTGAAGAGTTGATGGACAAAATTTATTCTATTGGCATGGCGACTGTCAACTGTGCTATGCCAACTAGATTTGCCCCAAATTGTAACCCGAGTTTACTTGATTTGTTTTTGATATCAGATATGGAAATGTTACTTTTATTTGATCAGATATCATTTATTTCTGACCATGACTTATTGTTTTGTACATTAGACTTGGCTCTAGGTAGAAATACGATTTCTAGTGAAATTATCTTTCGTGATTATAGATCTGTGGACTTGGAGTCTTTGATGCGAGATGTGGCCTGTGAGAATTGGTCTAACTGCTGGTATCATGTGTCGGTTGAGGATAAATTGAACCATTTCCTTGTACTATTACTGGATTTGTATGACAGACATGTCCCCGTAAGGACTATTAGACTCAGGAATTCCTCTTGTCCATGGTACACTGATGCAATCAGGGATCAAATTCGGCGACGCAATCGGGCATATGACGTTTGGAAACGTCTTCCGACATTTGAGAATCGTCTCCAATATACGAGACTTAGAAATAGGACTAATCTTATCGTCAGACAGGCTAAGACAAGATACTTCGCACGTAAGTTAAGTCTGGACTTGCCGGCGCGCCAACTTTGGAAGAACCTAGATAGATTAGGAATCCATGGACGTAATTCAGCCAAATGTGGTATTGACCCTGAGGTTCTTAGTGACCATTTTACTGGGGGTGAAAGTGTCCATCTAGGGGAAACTGAACTTCATCCTTCTCTATACTGTACATCCAGATTTGAATTTACTCATATATCTGAGTCAGATGTGTATTAATCTACGTTAAGGGTTAAATCAGATGCTATTGGTGAGGATGGTGTATCAGTTAGATTCTTGAGACTTATTCTACAGCACGTCGTTGGTGTTATGACACATATTTTCAATCACTGCATAACGACGTCCCACTTTCCTAGTATATGGAAAGTTGGCAGAATTATACCGGTGGCAAAGATGACATTACCAATTGGCCCCAATGATTTTAGACCGATAAGTATTCTTTCAGTTTTGTCAAAGATATTCGAATCCATTCTATCTTCACAGATTACTAGATATCTGAATGAGAATAGACTTTTGTCTCCATTTCAATCTGGATTCCGAGAGGCACACAGTTGCACTACAGCGGTGCTAAAGGTCATGGAGGATCTAAGATCTGAATATGATCAAGGCAATACTTCGTTGATGTGTTTCCTGGACTTTACGAATGCTTTTGACAGAGTGAGTCACAGAATACTATGTGAAAAACTCAAGTACTATTTTGGGTTCGGTGAGTCATCTCTTAGTCTTATGAGGAGTTACCTCTCTGGTCGGGCTCAAAAGGTAGTAGTAAGTGGTCTGGAATCCCGTCTTAGGGCAGTCTCTATGGGAGTTCCGCAAGGTTCAGTACTGGGCCCACTTCTGTTTAGTATCTTTATTAATGACATATTCTCGGTATGTAAGTATTCGAGGACACATGCCTACGCGGATGATATACTATTGTACATAACTAAGGAGGCATTGGCTATAGACGATACCGTTGAGATGTTGAATGAGGATCTGCAGTTAGTGTGGGATTGGGCGAATTCAAATGGTTTGTCGCTCAATCCAAACAAATGTTCGGTTTTACCTATAAGTAGATACCATATTGATACGGATAATTTCCCAATACTCAAACTTGGTTGTTCGAATCTGCAATATGTTAGGAAGGCGAGGTACTTGGGGTTTTACATTAATTCATCTTTGACGTGTAAGGATCATATAAATAGTGTCATATGTAAGGTATACTGTTCACTTTGTAACTTGCGTGTTTCATCTAATCATACACCGACAGAGCTCAGACGTAAACTTGTCATTCAGTTGATTTTGCCATTAATAACTTATTCTGCCGAAGTGTATAGTAAGCTTGACGCTGCTTCAATGCATAAGTTACTGGTATCGTATAATAATGTGACTAGATATGCATATGGTCTGAGTCGCTTTACTAGTATTTCGACATGGCGCAAAATGATTCTTGGTATTGACCTAGAGGATTATTTGTCGTATAGGAATTTGGTTTTCTTGTATAACCTATTGTATTCACAGAAACATGGTTACCTATATGAGAAAATAGTTTTTGGTTACTCAACGAGATGTCGGACTATTATAATACCAAGATTCAGGTTTACTAACACCAGCAGATTTTTTTTCGTTAACTCGGTCAAATTGTGGAATTCATTACCGCAACGTTTAAAAAATGTAACAAGAAAAAACAGTTTTAAGTTTGAAGTATTTCAATATCTCTTAAATAACTGAGTTCCGTTTTTCTCTTACTTGCTTGATATTTCTAAAACTACATATAACCTAGACCAAATTTTTAAATTTTAAATTTTTAAATTTTTAATTTTAAATTTTGTTGTATTATTTAATAAATATAAACCTCTATTATTATTTAGCTTAGGAGTTGATAATAATGAAATACTAATTAATTACAATTAATGACTTTCTTTATGATGTATACATTGAACTAAAAAAGAAATACCTTCTTATTGCTCTAATGTGATAAATAAATAATAATAATAATGTACCAAATTTCAGCCGGATCGGATGAAATTTGCTGCTCTTAGAGGCTCCGCAAACCAAATCGGGGGATCGGTTTATATGGGGGGCTATACATAATTATGGACCGATGTGAACCAATTTTTGCATGGGTGTTAGAGACCATATACGGACACCATGTACCAAATTTCAGTCGGATCGGATGAAATTTGCTTCTCTTAGAGTCCCCGCAAGCCAAATGTGGGGGTCCGTTTATATGGGGGCTATACGTAAAAGTGGACCGACATGGCCCATTTGCAATACCATCCGACCTACATCAATAACAACTACTTGCGCTAAGTTTCAAGTCGATAGCTTGTTTCGTTCGGAAGTTAGCGTGATTTCAACAGACGGACGGACGGACGGACATGCTCAGATCGACTCAGAATTTCACCACGACCCAGAATATATATACTTTATGTGGTCTTAGAGCAATATTTCGATGTGTTACAAACGGAATGAAAAAGTTAATATACCCCCAACCTATGGTGGAGGGTATAAAAAATTTTTAAGTTGATAAACTTTTCCCATAGCCAAGAGGACCTTATCAATAGAGTTTTGATCCACCTAAGGTCGCAAAATTTGGCTCACTACTTGGTCAATATCGCCTATCTAACCATACAAACGTTCAAAACGCTATATATAACCGTTCCCAAATGAAAGACATTTTGTTATTTGCGTTATTTCATCCATCTATGCAATCAGATATTTTTGATCCCTTTGTATTGGAGGTATGTATATGAAGAGTGGTCCGATCGGACCTAATATTTGCATTTTTATACCCTAAACCACATAGTGGTCAGGGTATAATAAGTTTGATCGGCCAAAAAATGTGCCTACCAGAAATATTGATTTTAGACCCCATAAAATATATACCGATCGACTCAGAATCACCTCCTTAGTCGATCTAGCGCTTTGTTGTTCACAGGATTCCGGTCGCAATTATTAACCGATTTTGATGAAATTTGGTACAGGGAGTTTTTTGGGCACAAGGACGAACGCTATTGAATTTGGAAGAAATCGGATCAAATTTAGATATAGCTCCCATATATATGCATCGCCCGATTTCGACAAATGGGGTCACGTTGCGCGTTTTTTCAAACGGATCGTCACCAAATCGGTTCAGATTTCGATATAGCTCTCATATATATGTATCGCCCGATTTTCCCAAATTTGGCCACAAAACCTTTATTTATCAACCGATCTTACTCAAAGTTGGCTAAATATAATCTTCTATTGCACTAACTATATGTGCAAAAAATCATCGAAATATGTTCAGATTTAGCTATAGCTCCCATATATATGTTCCGCCCGATTTTTCTAAATTTGGCCATAAAACCCTTATTTATCAACCGATCTTACTCAAATTTGGGTAAATGTAGTCTTTTATAGCACTAACTATATGTGCAAAAAATCATCGAAATCGGTTCAGATTTAGATATAGCTCCCATATATATGTATAGCCCGATTTTCCCAAATTTGGCCATAGAACCCTTATTTATTAACCGATCTTACTAAAAGTTGGCTAGATCCAGTCCTCTATAGTACTAACTATATGTGCAAAATTTCATCGAAATCGGTTCAGATGTAGATATAGCTCCCATATATGTATCACCCGATTTTGAAAAATTCGCCCCTAATAACCTTATGTTTGACCATACAGGCTTCATTTCTTAACTGATCTTACTCAAATCTTGCACAAGGTAACCTTTTGTGGTATTAATCAAACCCGCAAAATATTATGCAAATTGGCTCATATTTAGATATAGCTTCCATATATATGCATCGCTCGATTTCCCCAAATTTGGCCATAATAGTCTTATTTATTAACCAATGTTACTCAAATTTCAAATTTTGATATACTAGCCGATCGTACTTATACGTACTTGTAGCTCTTACATAAGAATATTGCTCGATTTTTACAAATTTGTATTTATTACCCCCACTAATTTAACGATTTTCTCTTTTTTTAATATGGGCTCAATATTAGTGGCATACTAACTCCGTAGGCTCAATATCAACACAGCCAGTGTTGCTAGAAGTAGGGGAAATTCCCTATATGTAGGGTTTTTCTAATATTTAGCGTCTTGTAGGGCCACAATGTAGGACATTTTCACGCAACACAATTTGTAATAATTTTTACATTTTGGTGGCTCTAGAGGAGGAAATTAGAAGCCGGCAAGGCTTGATCTTTAACAATATGTGGTAAACTTTATTCCTGTAGAGAATTTTGTCAACATTTTATTTCTATAGAACATTTTGTCAAAATTGTATTTTTATAGAAATTTTTTCAAAATATTATTTCTATAAAAAATTTTCTCAAAATTTTTTTTCTGTGGAATTTTTTCTCAAAATTTTATTTCTATAGAATTTATAGAAAAATTTCCAACAAAAATTTGTTTATAGAAACTTTTTCCAAAATTTTATTTTTATAGAGATTTAACAAAAAGATTACTAATTTGGGTAGAATTCTACCAACTGTGGCAACCGTGGTGGTAATACAATTTATATTCTAAGTTATATACGTTGCATATTCATGTTTTAAGATAATAAAGTACTTAGAACCATTTTTGTTTTGTAAAATTTTTTAAATTTACCAAAAAATATAGTAGGGAATATTGTTTGGGAATGTATGGGAAAGTAGGGAACTTTTTTTGTCCTTGTAGGGTAAACCGAACATTTTCCGTGGCAACATTGACTATCAGCTATAGTCAGATTGACACAAAGCACCCATAGACATGTACCCCTTAATTTTCTTAAATATGCAACTGCGGTTTATCTCCCAGACCTATATGTTACCCCACAAATGCTTATGATTACTAATTCTGTAATGGTGGTTTAGGGTATGATATAGTCGGCCCCGCCCGACTTTCTACTTTACTTACTTGTTCTTAGTTAGTTTTGACCATCAATCAGGTCCTACAAAGTTTCCTGCCACGCCTCCTTGTATTTTTCTCCACTTATTGTATAGATTCGAAGTACTGTGTCACATTCATACAGACTAGCCCGCTTCAATATTAAAGCATTTATTCGTCAGATACCGTATGTCAAAATGTTGTGAGTACATATAATCTCAAAACTGTCAAGCTTTACGATAGAGCTACCACTTAGTTGGTAGATTGTAACACTAGGGCCGCCCAATCTCGAAATACATAGAAGTCAACTCTCGTACGCGAAGCTTGGGAGCAGCTGCTCCACAGAAATGGTTTTTGAATCGTAACATTATTGGTTGTAAAAATGGATTTACTATGAGAATCCCAGGCAAAAACGATTCCTATGGATACCCCAACCATGTCTCAACATAAACGAGAAAACTGACTATCCATGGAAAGTAGCTTATGTTGTGTGTTTTTTTGGTGATTTTGCAGCACGATAACGCTCAGCCATAAACATGCAAATGGAAGTCCTACCACTCCACCAGTAGTTTAGCACACCTATTGCTCCTTTTCATTACCATTTGCTTCGATCGATGAAACACGATCTGGCTGATTAGCTTTTTCGATCTTATGACGAAGCCAAACAATGGCTGGCGGTGTACTTGTGTTGTCAATGATATGACACAAAGTCGTGACTAGTGATGGGTAGTACTTCGATTGACCAGTTTGTTGGAATAAATTATCAAACATTTGAAAAAGTTACGCATTTTTAATTTGTTCTCCAATGTTAGAACTATTCATTTCATTTCATTTATTTAACAATTAGTAATACAAATTTTATATGATGATAATTCTGTAGTTTTATTAAAAGACTTCATCTTACTGTACATCTAAACATTGAATAAATTATGGCATTACCCCAATAATCTATAAACCTACTACATATATAAATTCCTCATAAATAAATAAAATAAAAAATGATCCCATCATGTGTCTTGTGACATTTTGTGACATTTATATCTCTTGTTAATTGATTTTTGATAATTCATAATTCCCAAAGAAAAATTTGGATGATATGTGATTGCATTTAATTCACCTCAATTAGATTTTAATTGACAACAAAATATTATGAATATTTTTAAGGATTTTCAAGACTACATAGATGAAAAGTTGAAATCTAGTTTTGTTGGCAATTTAACTTTCGATTTTAATTTCCATTTAAGGAATTCGAATATGAAAAAATCAAATTGATAACATTTGTACGAGGCTTTAATTGAATAACTAATAAACAATGCATTTCAAATCTATGGACATTTTTTTATGAAAATTTTGAAGAGCATTGATTGCAGGCAAGACCTGCAATCAATGCTCTTTGCTTTGTTTTTTTAATTGGATGGCGTTAGAATTATTATACAACAATTTAATTTTTTTATTTGGCAAAGGAAACGAAAATCGGTTATCACTCTTGCAAAGATAATCTACCAAAATTTTTAGAAACTATTAACCAAAAAAAAAACTACCAAATAAAATAATCCTATTTTGAAGTTTTTGATCAAAATTTTGTAGTTACTATGAAAAAATATTTATTATCCGAAACAAATGTTTTATTATTTTATTTTAGTTATTTCAGTTACTATATCTACAAAATTAGAATTATTATACAACAATTTAATTTTTTTATTTGGCAAAGGAAACGAAAATCGGTTATCACTCTTGCAAAGATAATCTACCAAAATTTTTAGAAACTATTAACCAAAAAAAAACTACCAAATAAAATAATCTTATTTTGAAGTTTTTGATCAAAATTTTGTAGTTACTATGAAAAAATGTTTATTATCCGAAACAAATGTTTTATTATTTTATTTTAGTTATTTCAGTTACTATATCTACAAAATGAGAGAATTTACTCACAATCGACTTTGACAGTAAGACCTAACACGAAAACATAAAAATATTGAATTTATAGAAAATTTTGTTAAAATTTTATTTCGATAGAAAATTTTGTCAAAAATTTATCAAACTTTTATTTCTTATCAAACTTTTATTTCTATAGAACATTTTCTCAAAATTTTATTTCGATGGAAAAATTTTGTCAAAATATTATTTCTATAGAAAACTTTCTCAACATTTTATTTCCACAGAAAATTTTGTTATTTCTATAGAAATTTTTATCAAAATTTATTTCTATAGAAAATTTTGTCAAAGTTTTAGTTCTTAACAAAATTTTATTAATTTTTTTTTCTACAATAACATTTGTCAAAATTTTATTAGTTTAGAAAATTTTGTCAAATTTTATTTCTCAATGTTGTCAAAGTTTTATTCCTCTGAAAATTTTTGTCAAAAATTTATTACTTTAGAAAATTTTTAAACAATTTACTTTTATAGAAAATGTTGTCAAAATTTTATTTCTAGAAAAATGTTGTCAAAATTTTATTTCTATAAAAAATGTTGTCAAAATTCTATTTCTATAGAAAATATTGTCAAAAATTTATTTCTATAAAAAATATTGTCAAAATTTTATTTCTATAGCAAATATTGAAATTTTCTCTAGAAATAAAATTTTAACAATATTTGCAATATTTACAATATTTTATTTCTTATCAAACTTTTATTTCTATAGAACATTTTCTCAAAATTTTATTTCGATAGAAAATTTTGTCAAAATATTATTTCTATAGAAAATTTTCTCAACATTTTATTTCTATAGAAAATTTTTTCAAAAGATTTTTTCCACAGAAAATTTTGTTATTTCTATAGAAATTTTTATCAAAATTTATTTCTATAGAAAATTTTGTCAAAATTTTAGTTCTTTAGAAAATTTTGTCAAAGTTTTAGTTCTTTACAAAATTTTATCAAATTTTTTTCTATAATAAAATTTGTCAAAATTTTATTAGTTTAGAAAATTTTGTCAAAATTTTTGTTTTTAATTTTGTCAAAGTTGTACTCCTCTAAAAAATTTTGTTAAAAATTTATTACTTTAGAAAATGTTTAAACAATTTATTTTTATAGAAAATTTTGTCAAAATTTTATTTCTAGAAAAATTTTGTCAACATTTTATTTCTATAAACAAGTAAGTATAGTCTAAAGTCGGGCGGAGCCGACTATATTATACCCTTCACCACTATGTAGACAAACCTTTGTGTTACCATCTCAACTACTTCAAATTTGCTGGGAGCTATCTATATAAAGGTTTGCATTTCCAGATACAGATACTTTTAATGGAGACAATTTTTTGTATTTCTACAAAAACTCTAGAATTAAAATTTAAATCGGCTAACGCTCTGGGATGTTAGTAAAAAACAAGGATATTGGTTAGATCTCGCCATGATATGTGGTCAAGTGTGGGTTGTGATATACTATTTGTTCAAGTCGGGCGACTTAGAGCCTTATTTAAAACTCAACCGTTCTGTGGAAATTTTTGCATTACATTGTGTAGGATATGACTAAGGGAGCCACCGTGGTGCAATGGTTAGCATGCCCTCATTGCATACACAAGGTCGTGGGTTCGATTCCTGCTTCGACCGAACACCAAAAAGTTTTTCAGCGGTGGATTATCGCACCTCAGTAATGCTGGTGACATTTCTGAGGGTTTCAAAGCTTCTCTAAGTGGTTTCACTGCAATGTGGAACGCCGTTCGGACTCGGCTATAAAAAGGAGGTCCCTTGTCATTGAGCTTAACATGGAATCGGGCAGCACTCAGTGATAAGAGAGAAGTTCACCAATGTGGTATCACAATGGACTGAATAGTCTAAGTGAGCCTGATACATCGGGCTGCCACCTAACCTAACCTAACCTAACCTAACATGATTAAGATATGGGGAAATCATCACAGAATTTTGTGTAAAGTGTGTGAATTTTAAACACGCCAATTATGACCAGATCGATAAATACAGATAAATACATATGACAGCTATATCTAAATCTGAACCGATTTTTTCCAAAATCAATAGCGATTGTCTTTGTTCCAAAAAACGACGCCATGCCAAATTTGAGGACGATCGGACTTAAACTGCGAGCTGTACTTTGCACACAAAATTACATATACAGACATACGGACAGACAGACGGACAGACGGACATCGCTAAATCGACTCAGAATTGAATTCTAAGACGATCGGTATACTAAACCATGGGTCTCAGACTTTTCCTTCTTGGCGTTACATACAAATGCACAAACTGATTATACCCTGTATCACAGTAGTGGTGAAGGGTATAAAAATGTTGTCAAAATTCTATTTCTATAGAAAATATTGTCAAAATTTCATTTCTATAGAAAATATTGTCAAAATTTTAATTCTATAGAAAATATTGTTAAAATTTTATTTCTAGAGAAAATTTTATCAACAGTTTATTTCTGTAGAAAATTTTGTCAAAATTTTAATTCTATAGAAAGTTTTGTCAAAAATTAATTTCTATAGAAAATTTTGTCAAAATATTTTGTCTATCAAAATTTTTGTCAACATTTTATTTCTTTGGAAATTTTCTTCAAAGTTTTACTTATTGAGAAAATTTTGTCACACTTTTATTTCGTTAGAAAATTTGGTCAAAATATTATTCCTACAGAATTTTTGCTTCAAAATTTTATTTCTATAGAAAATTTTGTAAAAATTTTATGTCTATAGAAAATTTTGTCAAAATTTAATTTCTACAGAAAATTGTATCAAAAGTTTATTTCTGTAGATAATTTTGTCAAAATTTTATTTCTATTGTAAATTTTGTCAAAATTCTATTTCTTGAGAACATTTTGTCAAAATTGTATAACTATAGAAAATTTTGTTAAAATTTTATTTCTATAGAAAATTTTGTCAAAATTCTATTTCTATAGAAAAATTTTTCAAAATTCTATTTCTATAGAAAATTTTTTTAAAATTCTATTTCTATAGAAAATTTTATCAAAATTCTATTTCTAGAGAAAATTTTGTCAAAATTTTCTAACTGAGACTAAATTGGTACCAAAAACCAACGGCTTCTGGGAGACTGCTCAATTTTTACTCTAAGCACAGTAAACGTATAATAATCAATACAGCGACAAATTTCATACGAAGGATATTTAATATTAGTGATCCAGAATTTCATTCTGAAAATGAAAATAAAATTAAACGAATTCTCCAAGACAACAATTTCCCACAACGAACGATATATCAACTCTTATCGAAAGTAAAAGCCAACCTACACAACAACCGAGAATTGACCAAGAAAAAGGATTCAAAAATATACAAACCAGTGACATATATACCAAACTTCTCCGAGAGACTGTCCAAGTCTGACATATACAATAAAGAAAAATATCAACTCGCGTTAAAAACTACAAACACTGTCAACGGATTATTTAGTAAAACAAAAACAAAAATTAAGAATGAAGACCAACACAACGTAGTATATAAGATAAAATGCAACGGTGACAAATCCAACTTATGCCAAAAGACATATATTGGTACGACAATGACAAAATTAAAAACAAGATTGTCTTCACATAAATCGGATATAAAAACAACAGACAAACCAATGGTACAAAAAACAGCACTTGCGGCCCACTGTACATTGACTGGTCACAAACCTAACTTTAATAACGTAGAAATCCTATGCAAGGAAAACAACTACAGACGAAGATTTACTCTGGAAATGTTACACATAATTAACACTCCCACTAACGAGATAATAAACTATAAAAAAGATATTGAGAACTGCGCGAGAATATATCGACATACGATACAAAAACACAGGAGAAAGTGATCACCAGTAGAAAACCAGACAGCGAAGTAACAAGACATCGGATAAAATGTAAATGACAATAGTTTGACTTTAATTTGTGAATTTTGTAATTAACTTTTGTTTAATTTTGTAATTTGTAGCCTTGAAAACGGTCTGACGAAGTCAACCGAAATATCGGAAAATAAAAAACTAGAAACCAACAATTTCGAGTTTAATTTATAGACCTACAGCCGAGATTATGAGATAAAAATCATAAAAATTCTATTTCTATAGAAAATTTTGTCAAAATTGTATGTCTATAGAAAATTTTGTCAAAATTCTATTTCTAGAGATAATTTTGTCAAAATTTTATGTCTATAGAAAATTTTGTCAAAATTTTTTTCGATGGAAAATTTTGTCAAAATTTTATTTCTATAGAAAATTTTGTCAAAATTCTATTTCTATAGAAAATTTTGTCAAAATTTTATTTCTATAGTAAATTTTGTAAAATTTTATTTCTATAGAAAATTTTGTCAAAATTTTATTTCTGTAGAAAAGTTTGTCAAAATTTTATTTCTAAAGAAAATTTTGTCAAAATTCTATTTCTATAGAAAATTTTGTCAAAATTCTAGTTCTTGAGAACATTTTGTCAAAATTGTATGTCTATAGAAAATTTTGTCAAAATTTTATTTCTACTGAAAATTTTGTCAAAATTCTTTTTCTATAGAAAATTTTGTCAAAATATTATTTGTATAAAAAATTTTGTCAAAATATTTTTTCTTATATTACATGTTAGCCTGATACCGAAACAGGCAATTGACGTCCAAATGCATTATATCTAATTATACAATTATTATTCGAGCTTTATGGACAGATATAGATTAAGGAACATGGTTAATAGAGCCATTGAAAACAAAACGCCAGATACAAATCTATACACGCCTGGACTGTACATGTTTCGGTTCGGGCGAATGAACCTTTCCACAGCCTTCAGTATAGATCTGGCTGGGAGAGATAACTCAATTTTGGGCCCTTTATGCTAACTCCTTATGGAGAAAACATTTGGGAAATTTCCTCTTACAAATTGAATCATCTTTTCTCCCACTGTACATCATCTTTTCATATAACTTACAAGTCCCTTAATCTTATTTTTATTTCGTTTTGTTACATAGTAATGCAACAACACGAAATTTATTTTTATTTTTAGAAAGCTAATTTGTTAGAATTCACCTAAGTGGTGAACAGTCGAACAATGCTTATTGTTTCTACAGTCAACTACAACATATGACAATTAACAGAAACTGGTTTCCAGGATACAACAACAATTCTAACGCGTACATTAGTCGTGTTTTTCCTAGTTTTACGACGGGCTCATCGTTGCTTATTATATTACATGTTAGCCTGATACCGAAACAGGCAATTGACGTCCAAAGGCATTATATCTAATTATACAATTATTATTCGAGCTTTATGGACAGATATAGATTAAGGAACATGGTTAATAGAGCCATTGAAAAGAAAACGCCAGATACAAATCTATACACGCCTGGACTGTACATGTTTCGGTTCGGGCGAATGAACCTTTCCACAGCCTTCAGTATAGATCTGGCTGCGAGAGATAACTCAATTTTGGGCCCTTTATGCTAACTCCTTATGGAGAAAACATGTACATGTACAGTCCAGGCGTGTATAGATTTGTATCTGGCGTTTTCTTTTCAATGGCTCTATTAACCATGTTCCTTAATCTATATCTGTCCATAAAGCTGGAATAATAATTGTATAATTAGAAATATTTTTTCTATATAAATTTTTATCAAAATTTTATTTCTTTAGAAAATTTCGTCAAAATTTCATTTCTATAATCATGTTTTCAATAATTTTGATAGGAATCATTCTTGTAAATAGGAAAATTATGTAAAATTTTTGATTTCTCTAGAAAATGTCTGCAAAATGTTATTTCTAAAAAAAAATTTGTCTAAATTTTATTTCTACAGAAAATGGCCAAATTTTATTTTTATAGATTTTTTTTCAATGGCTCTATTAACCATGTTCCTTAATCTATATCTGTCCATAAAGCTGGAATAATAATTGTATAATTAGAAATATTTTTTCTATAAAAATTTTTATCAAAATTTTATTTCTTTAGAAAATTTCGTCAAAATTTCATTTCTATAAACATGTTTTCAATAATTTTGATAGGAATCATTCTTGTAAATAGGAAAATTATGTAAAATTTTTGATTTCTCTAGAAAATGTCTGCAAAATGTTATTTCTAAAAAAAAAATTTGTCTAAATTTTATTTCTACAGAAAATGGCCAAATTTTATTTTTATAGATTTTTTTTCTATAAAAATCCAAATTTGATGAAAATGAACCAAATTCCATATGGTCCAATCATCGGAACGAATATGAAAATTAATAAAAAATTGGGACGAAGCTTGTATTATCTAATCAAAATGGAAACTGTGATTAAGTTTTTGGATGTACCAATATTCCTTGAATAGTAAATGTGACGAAATTTTAAATGGTTACAATCTCTTAAATTGTGCTATGACATGGGCTTTGATAGTCTAGTCTAGGGTTGTATACAAATTACCTAACACGAAAATTAAGATTGTTAAAGATGTTGACTTAATAGTTCGATAAATCACAAGCATTTCGAAAATTCAAGGCTGCATTAGAAATCGCAAACAATTCTCCTTTTGAACATAGTTATTATTCTGTTGAATATATTACAAGAATTCTACCAATCTACCAAGGAGTAAAAAATCTGCCATTTGTTAGTAGATTTCTATCAATTGAGGCAACCGGGTGTTTCTTAGGTCGTAAAGTGCATCTAACATTAGTTAGTTCCACCATTTTTCAATGAGCATAAAATATTTTAAACCTACTATTTGTAATTGTCTTAACTTAGACCTTTAATCCCGATGCAATACTAAGTCTTAATTTTTTCCGTGTATTTTCTACATTGAAATTCGTTAAATAATAATTGCCCTCATTAATTCATGATATAAAATGAAAATAGACATTACATGAAATTATCTATCCCCATACAATGTTTAACAAATAATAATAATTGAATATGAAATGATTTTTTTGTTTTATTTGTTCTTATTTTTATTTTGTGCTGTCAAACTGATTGTTCGAGCAGATTGTATGTGCACCTCGTTGTATTGTGGAAAGTGTTATTACTGGGTTGTAGTGGTAGACCACAGAAGTTTGTCAATCACACTTGTACAGACACATGTGGCCACATGGATACACTTTTACTTCACAATAATTATATATGAATGTAATTTGAGGTTATCATATTCTCACATATGTACCTCACTCTCACCCATTCTCTCAATTTCATTCATTCACAGAGACAAAAGAGAGTTCTATCATATATTCAAATCGAGAGCAAACACCAAACTAATACTCACACCTATACTATCGGAATTGTTGTAAATGGTCTGTGCTCGCATTTGATGTTAACTCGTATAAAACAAATAAGAGCAATGACTACCATTGGGGTCTGCAAACAATATTTGTAGACTCGTGTATGTCTCTGCAATGTTCATTTGACATTGATAGATTCATTTATAAATGGTGTGGCCAACGACCATGTGTATCTAAAGTGTCTGATGGGAGTATATTATAGTTAAATAATGTAATACTATGTCACTGTCATTCCATAGTAAAAAATACATATTGTACTAAACTACCTAAGGCCAATATGATTGTTGTTAATAAATGTAGATGTAGAAATAACTATACACGATCGAACGTTCACCCAGGTCGAATCTTACGTATCCTCCATCAAGGACTGTGTACAAAAAACTACTAAAGATTGTCATCCACAATCGAATTAGTTGAGTTGTTGTGATATTAATTCGGTAATTAATATCAGAACAAATCAACTAATTCGACTGTGTCAAGGTATTTTAAAAATATTTAAATCCCAGCAAAAAATGGAGCACTAATTCAGCAGGATTGTAATGGAGAGAGGCAGTACCAACTGCTTACAAAACAACCGAATCAGCGCTGATTTTTGTGGGCGATGTCCCGATTTATAGCTCTTTCAACTTAGCGCTGATATAATTGCTCATTCCAATAAAAATATTGCTCAGAAGTGAGCAATATTGTTATTGGTATGAAGGAAAACAGCACTACATGCATCTTTACTGCATGAATTGGTTGCAATAACGTAAACGAATGATCATAAACTAGTTTGATTACTCGTTTACGTATTTGCCACCGATACATGCCGTGTAGATGCACAGCCTGCTTTATTGTATGCCAAAAAGCGCAACTAAATTTTCCTGCTGAAATATTTCTTGCTGGGTTATTATCTAAAAGACAAAATTTTCTATAGAAATAAAATTTTGACAAAATTTTCTATAGAAATAAAATTTTGACGAAATTTTCTATAAAAATAAAATTTTGACAAAATTTTCTATAGAAATAAAATTTTGACAAAATTTTCTATATAAATAAAATGTTGACAAAAATTTTCTATAGAAATAAATTTTTGAAAAAATTAGCTAAATATAGAAATTAAATTTGGCAAATTTTTTTATAGGAAAACAATTTGAGAAAATATACTATAGAAATAAAATATTGACAAAAATTTCTATAGTAAAAATTTGTACAAAATTTCTATATAAATAAAATTTTGACAAAATTTTCCAAAAATAAAATTTTAACAAACAAAAAAAAATTTACAAAATGATTTATTTTTATAAAATTTTGACAAAATGTTTTATAGAAATAAAATTTTGACAAAATTTTCTATAGAAATAAAATGTTGTCCAAATTTTCTACTGAAATAAAATTTTGACAAAATTTTCTATAGGAATAAAACTTTGACAAAATTTTCTATAGAAATAAAATTTTCACTAAATTTTCTATAGAAATACAATTTTGACAAAATTTTCTATAGAAATTAAATTTGGCAAAATTTAATTCAATTTAAAAAATTTTCTATAGATATAAAATTTTGACAAAAATTTCTATAGTAAAAATTTGTAAAAAATTTCTATAGAAATATAATTTTGACAAAATTTTCTATAGAAATAAAATTTTGACAAAATTTTCATTGGAATAAAATTTTGACAAAAATTTCTATAGAAATGTTCACAAAATTGACAAAATTTTTTACAGAAATAAAATTGTAAATTATTAATAATGTTGTATTTTGCTTTGCAGATATATAATAGAAGTGATGCTATTTTATACTTATAATGGAAAATATGATGGCATATACAGGCTGAATTAGGTAAGTAACAATTAACAAATTCAATCAATAAGCTAAAGAAAAGGGCACTAAAGAAAATTGAAATTTATGTTAGTCTATGTTAGTTAGTTTAGCACAAAAAAAATCTTATTCAATCACGAAATTAATTGATCCAATTAATTTTTTCATTGAAATGTCTTCAATCACGAAAATGATAGTCAGTCACAGTTTTAATTGGGCATAAACGAACATATTTGATTAAAAATTGATGTGATTTGAAAATTTCAATTATTTTTATACCCTCCACCATAGGATGGGGGGTATATTAACTTTGTCACTCCGTTTGTAACACATCGAAATATTGCTCTCAGACCCCATAAAGTATATATATTCTGGGTCGTGGTGAAATTCTGAGTCGATCTGAGCATGTCCGTCCGTCCGTCTGTTGAAATCACGCTAACTTCCGAACGAAACAAGCTATCGACTTGAAACTTGGCACAAGTAGTTGTTATTGATGTAGGTCGGATGGTATTGCAAATGGGCCATATCGGTCCACTTTTACGTATAGCCCCCATATAAACGAACCCCCGATTTGGCTTGCGGAGCCTCTCAGACAAAAAAATTTCATCCGATCCGGCTGAAATTTGGTACATGGTGTTAGCCCCCATATATAGCCCCCATATAAACCGATCCCCCGATTTGGCTTGCGGATCCTCTAAGAGAAGCAAATTTCATCCGATCCGGCTGAAATTTGGTACATGGTGTATATGGTCTTTAATGACCATACAAAAATTGGTCCACATCGGTCCATAATTATATATAGCCCCCATATAAATCGATTCCCAGATTTGTCCTCCAGAGCCTCTTGGAGGAGCAAAATTCATCCGATCCGGTTGAAATTTAGAACATGGTGTTAGAATTTGGTCTCTAACAAACACGCAAGAATTGGTCCATATCGGTCCATAATTATATTTAGCCCCCATATAAACCGTTCTCCAGATTTGATCTCCGGAGCTTCTTAAAGGAGCAAAATTCATCCGATCCGGTTGAAATTTGCAACGTGGTGTTAGTAAAAGGCCGCTAATATCCATGCCAAAATTGGTCCATATCGGTCTATAGTTATATATAGCCGATCCCCAATCACACAAAAATCGGTCCATATCGGTTCATATTCATGGTTGCCACTCAAGCCAAAAATAATCTACCAAAATTTTATTTTTATAGAAAACATTGTCAAAATGTTATTTCTATAGAAAAATTTGTCAAAATTTTATTTCTATAGAAAATTTTGTCAAAATTTTATTTCTAAAGAAAATTTTGTAAAAATTTTATTTTTAAAGAAAATTTTGTAAAAATTTTATTTTTATAGAAAACATTGTCAAAATGTTATTTCTATAGAAAATTTTGTCAACATTTTATTTCTATAGAAAATTTTGTCAAAATTTTATTTCTATTGAAAATTTTGTCAAGATTTTTTTCTAAAGAAATTTTTGTCAAAATTTTACTTCTATAGAAAATGTTGTCAAAATTTTATTTCTATAGAAACTTTACACTTAATTATATACGTATTTAATCGGCCTTTTTTAGTTTAATATATACCACGTATGGACTATGTGGTATATATTACGGTGTTAGGAAGTTTTAAGATACCTTGCCATCGGCAAGTGTTACCGCATCCCAAGTAATTCGATTGTATATGACAGTCTTCAGTAGAAGTTTCTACGCAATCCATGGTGGAGGGTACATAAGCTTCGGCCTGGCCGAACTTACGGCCGTATATACTTGTTTTAACTGACTTAGTCTTCTGAGTTCTAATTAAAAGGTTAATTGTATCAATTAATTTTTGAATTAAAAATTTAAAAATTTTCAATCACTGATTTAATGTTTCTAGTACGTGTTCTTTACGAAGTATGAATCAAAATAAGATTTTCACACAAAAAATTTAGATTTTTCAGTATTTGTATGAAATTATCGATTTTTTGGCGATTTATCACGAATTAACGCCCATTTCGCTCGAGGATGTAAAGTTTTACAGATATTAGCAAAATAAGTTTTTCATTTAAAAATTTAAATTCCTTGAGGATATGATGAATTTTTTGGAGGGTGATGACGAATAAGGCGTTTTTTTCGCTGTCAGACACATGATTTAGGAGGAGGAGAAGAATCTATGTATTTTTTTTAATGTATATGGGGGCTATATAAAAATCCGGGCCGATATGATGACCCATCTTTAAACTTGACTTGCTTGTGGTAAATTATGAGATGTAGCTTGATTACAAGAGACAATCGTCGTTACTAATAGCGGTACAAATTCTCGAACGAAGGAACAATTTAATTGAATCAGTTCCAATGTATAGAAAGAACGATAAATTCGAATCACTACAGTGAACGATTTTGCCCAAGACTAAGTTCGACGGTTGATAAATTCATTGTTCAATTCAATTTATTTTCATATACCAAAATTATTTAACGCTTTGACGATCTGCCCCCACAAGCCCACTTTTGTGAAAAATACATTAGCCCTGTCATAAAATGTTTTGGCGATTTTTTTTAATCCCTTTTGCATGGAAAATGACTTAAGATGACTACAACGACAACTTTACATAACACATGTCGTTACGATTTAAGTCTAATGGTGATGACACATCAAAGGCAGATGTTTTAAATGGTCCAACACCCATATTTGTTGTTTACCTTAGAAAGACAATTTGCTTACCGAAAAATACTCCAAGGTCTTTTGCTAAAGACTTAATATGAAAACTAAAGAGCATTAACTTCTCTGCATGGTCTATGGATGGTAAGAAGGCAAAAGTTCTTAAGGCAAGAATGTAACAGAAAGAATGTAACACAAGACTGTTGTGTTAGAACTGTATCAAGTACTCGAGCATACATACTCACACACACCCCTACACATATACGCATGCATTCAAAACACTTACCTATGCATATGTCTACATGAGTCTAACACTTGATGTTTTGTAGACTTTTGATTTAGACATTTTTCGCCTTACTTCTCTGCTTCTTCTCCACCTACATAGTGGCTAGACTCATATGAAAGTTGTGCATGTCAAAATTCTACTGAATTACGTTCACATAACGGTTATCGTCGTTCCACTCCTTCGTAAGTGTATGCAAACCATTAATAATAAATAATGGTGATGGTGATGATGTTCATGATGAGATGGTGAGAAAGACGAAGAGAATAAATGAAGACTACTCAACAAGAGTGAGAACATGTGGACTAATTTTAATTAAAGAAATTACACACTTGCACACACACCAACACATGACTTCTTCTCATTCTCTCATTTAAGATTTTTTATAATGACTTCTTAATATGTTTTTAATACTTTTAATTGCAATTAAATTACGACAAACCACTAGCACTACGACCATTACATTTTAAATGGGGACTGGGTAGACACCGACAATTATGTGTGTTAATATGAGGACATATCCCTGCAAATATTTTCTCTTGATTTAAACTGAGAAAAAAAAACAATTGCATGTAAAATGTTTATAAAACCTAAATTTTAGGATAGAGATTTTGATTTTTAAAATAAAGAAATTTGTATTAAAAATAATGTTTTTTTGATTTTCTAAATTTTGTTAAATTTTACGTTCCCACCGTAAAAGTCGCGAGTCTTTGAAGTAAGGCAAAGCTTCCTTAAAGTACAGAAAAAACATTGTTAATTTAAAGAATAAATAGTTTTAATAAATAAATTAACTGAGATATTGGGGTTTTGGTTAGAAAATAACAAGTACATACGGCCGTAAGTTCGGCCAGGCCGAATCTTAAGTACCCTCCACCATAGATTGCGTAGAAACTTCTACTACAGACTGTCATCCACAATCGAATTATTTGGGTTGCGGTAACACTTGCCGATGGCAAGGTATCTTAAAACTTCTTAACATCGTCTTCTCAATTGTAAGTTAGTCCATACGGGGTATATATTAAACAAGAAAAGGCCGATTAAGTACGTATATAATTCAGTTTGACAAAATTTTCTATAGAAATAAAATTTTGACAAAATTTTCTATAGCAATAAAATTTTGACAAATTTTGTATAGTAATAAAAATTTGACAAAATTTTCTATAGTAATAAAATTTTGACAAAATTTTCTATAGAAATAAAATTTTGACAAAATTTTCTATAGAAATAAAATTTTAACAAAATGTTCTATAGAAATAAAATTTTGACGAAAATTTCTATTGATATAAAACTTTGACGAAAATTTCTATAGAAAAAAATAATTTGAGAAAAATATCTATATTTTCTATAGAAATAAAATTTTGACAAAATTTTCTATAGAAGTAAAATTTTGACAAAATTGTCTATATGTTAGAAATAAAATTTTGACAAAATTTTCTATAGAAATAAAATATTGACAAATTTTTCTATAGAAATAGAATTTTAACAAAATTTTCTATAGAAATAAAATTTTGGTAGATTATGTGTGATTGGGGATCGGCTATATATAACTATATATCGATATGGACCAATTTTGGCATTGTTGCTAGCGGCCATATACTAAGACGACGTACCAAATTTCAACATGATCGGATGAATTTTGTTCCTCCAAGAGGCTCCGGAGGTCAAATCTGGGGATCGGTTTATATGGGGGATATATATAAATATGGGCCGATATGGACCAATTTGTGTATGGTTGTTAGAGACCATATACACCACGTACCAAATTTCAATCGGATCGGATGAATTTTATTCATCCAAGAGGCACCGGAGGTCAAATCAGGGGATCGGTTTATTTGGGGGCTAAATACAATTATGAACCGATATGGATCAATTTTTTCATGATTGTTAAAGACCATATACTAACATCACGTACCAAATTTCAAACGGATCGGATGAAATTTGCTTCTCTAAGAGGCTTCACAAGCCAAATCTGGGCGTCGTTTTATATGGGGGCTATACGTAAAAGTGGTCCAAAATGGCACATTTGCAATACCATCCGACCTACATCAATAACAACTGCCATGTATGCCAAGTTTCAAGTCGATAGCTTGTTTCGTTCGGAAGTTAGCGTTATTTTTGCAGACGGACGAACATTCTTAAATCGACTCAGAATTTCACCACGACCCAGAATATATATACTTTATGGGGTTTTAGGCCAATATTTCGATGTGTTACAAACGGAATGACAAAGTTAATATACCACCCATCCTATGGTGGAGGGTATAAAAAAATATAGCGCTTAACTTTATTTCATTACATATTAGCCACCCTGTAGTCCTCGGATAGTTGGAAAAGTGGATGAGAAGGCAAAGACTCCTATTCTTTGCCACCCACGCTTTTTGGTTGATAGATACCTTTTTTCGCAATTATTCTCACAATTGAGGTCTTACTGAAATTTAAGCTTTTATGCAATTATATTCTAATTTATATTCTAATTTATATCACACTATAGGGGTAGTTTTTGTGACATTTCTACCAGAAAACTCTACTAAATGCATGCAGGGTATGTACTATACATGCTTAACTAATTTCAATGCCGCCTTTCGTTGGTTATAACTCAAAATATGCAGGTACACACACACACACACACACACTAACAACCACACTATGTATGCAGCCAAACAGCCATACTTGCGATTAATTTCTTTTAGCTACCGGCAATATATCATTTTATATTCTTCGCTCTTAGTCCATCTTACTCTCTCTCTCCCGCTCTTTCTATTGTTTCTCTTTACCTTAAAAAATATGGTGAAAAAAGTTTTATTGGGATAGGGTATTCAGTTAATTACTCAGCAAAAGTTTTAGTTGTTTGCTTGCTCTAGAA
Organism: Haematobia irritans; assembly: GCF_050003625.1. NCBI lineage: Eukaryota > Metazoa > Arthropoda > Insecta > Diptera > Muscidae > Haematobia > Haematobia irritans. The sequence goes on along the minus strand of NC_134401.1, from coordinate 101,567,575 downwards.
TATCACTTGGGGACCATGTCATGGTGCATAGAGAGCGTTTCTCTTGCAAGCATGTAAATGATGTCGATTTAGAAATTATGGACATTTTCCCATTCACTTTGGAAATTATGGTCATTAGAAACTTAACTCAACACTTACTAACGATAATTAGAGCTGCACATTCATGTGATAGCATAGTAGGAGACAAAATGTATGTATGTATTGTCCTGTGGATGAATGGGGAGCAAAAGAGATCTGTGCTTAAAATGTTCCCCTAAAGTAAAGAAAAAATATTTCGATTTAAAGAAATCATCCTTAAATTAACTGAAATATTGAATCTTTAGATTTAAGATGAAAACGCTTCAAATATAGGCTAAGACTTCTTTTTAGGGTTTTGTATCTTTGGTTTTTTTATGGAATAAAATATAAGATCTGTATCCTAATTTTCACTTTATTGATCCTAGATTTAAAGCTACATAGGCCCCTTAAAATTTGAGCATTTCTTTCGGCCAATCGACGCTAGCCCTTTTTTTGAGCGACTGGCAAATTGTGTGGGATCCAACGCCAACAAATATTTTTGACAGTCAAATGATCATTCAATATTGAATGTATGCTGGTCCCACTAATGCCTAAAGGTGAGTATTAAGTTCGAGCTTAGCAGCTAATTTTCACTAAAGTCAAAACTAAATCAGTAAAAAAGTAATAAAATTATACATATTTGTTGCAGACGTCATTATAACTTGACGAGGAATATCCCAAAGCAAATTTTCACAAAGTTTATATTCATTAAAATGGATTATTAAAGAAAAGTAATCGTGAAAAAATGGCGATTTTAGCGGCTAAACTCGAACTTAATACCCACCTTAAGGGATTTAAATCCCTGACATCGAATTTGATTTATCAAGTAACATGCAATGGAGACAACAAAGAACCCTGTGACAAAATGTATATTGGAACTACTAAAAATAAATTAAAAACAAGGCTTTCAGGACACAAATCAGACATAAAACTTCGCAGCAGTAACAAACTCCAAAAAAAACAGCGCTAGCAACCAGGGCTGCCAATTTTGCCGATTTATCGTCATTTTGACGATTTTTGGCTCAAAAAATAGCAGTTTCCGATTTTTGCCTCGAAAATGACGATATTTACTCCGTTCAAAATTTTGGGAAAATCGAGCGATTTCGAAATCTGAACCGATATCGATTAAAGTAGGCTCAATACGACCCCATTTCCAAATTCAAAAGCGTTCGTCCTTGTGCCAAAAAAACACTGAACCAAGAAGTTTCATCAAAATAATTGCGACCGGAATCCTGCGTACAATACATAGACAGACCGATCGATGAAGGGACAAATACGAAGAGATCGACTCAGTCTATAATCAATATTTCTGGTAGGCACATTTTTTACAGATCATAGTTATTATACCCTAACCACTATGTGGGATAGGACATAAAATCTGGATGTATTTATGGTTTTTAATGTTTAGAAGCTGAAATTTAGAATATGCAAATAGTTAGTGGATGGTGTTCACGTACTTTTCGGTTATGATTTACTCAGAATGCGTAATACAAAAATTTATTAAGTATAGTAGAATTGTGTGTCTTTATATGAAACGAATACCTTCGCTTTTAACCAAAACATATGTTTTATTTTAATATTATTTAAATTCTAGATTTTTGACGATTTTTAAAAAGCAAGTGGCGATTATGAAGATTTTTTCGGGAAAAAGTGACGATTTTTCTTAAAATTTTATTGGCAGCCCTGCTGGCAACACACTGTGCGACAACGAAACATCACCCGAACTTTGACGATGTGAGAGTATTGGAGAGAGTGAGAGCAATAACAGCAAGTGATTAACATTAGAAATGCTGTACATCAACAATGTACCAACAGAAAAGAGAATGAACTACAAATCAGAGACACAGATAACATTGCTCATATATACATACAAGTAGATACACTCAGGTACTCAGCATCAGAGAAAGCAAGAGGGAATTCAGTGCAATAAAAGTAACAGACAAACGTAGTGATACTACTCTAGTTGTTAAGCTTTGTGTTGTTGTTTTTCCACTTGAATGGTATTTATACGTAAGTGTATAATGAAAGTCTTTTTGTATTTCCTGTTCTCCTGATACTTGTTGATATACATTTGTTAAAATCTTTAATTATTTGGACGGACTAGATCGACTCAGGGACCCATCTTGAGCATTATTGCCAAAGACACCATGTGTCTATCTCGTCTCCTTCTGGGTGTTGCACACATATGCACTAACTTATAATACCCTGTTCCACAGTGTATAAAGGGTATAAAAACGGTCTCAAGCTTGAATAATTATTTTTTATTTAATAACAATTATGTTATATACGGCCATAAGTTCGGCCAGGCCGAATCTTATGTACCCTTCACCATGGATTGCGTAGAAACTTCTACGAAAGACTGTCATCCACAATCGAATTACTTGGATTGTGGTATCTTAAAACTTCTTAACATCGTTTTCTAAATTGTGAGTTAGTCCATACGTTGTATATATTAGACAAAAAAGATATGTGTAGGTAAGTCTACAAATAATTACGAATCGATATGGACTTTTGCACGGTACGTAGAGAGCCAGAATTGAAACATGGGGGCTATATACAATTATGAACTTGATATGGACCAGTTTTTGTGTGATTGGAGATCGATTTATCTAAGGGCTATATATAACTATAGACCGATATGGACCTAGTTAGGCATGGTTGTTAACGGCCATATACTAGCACAATGTACCAAATTTCAACTGACTCGGATGATATTTGCTCCTCCAAGAGGCTCCAAAACCGGGATCGGTTATATCATATACTCCCACTACGTACCAAATTTCAACCAACCAAATGAATTTTGCTTCTCCAAAAGGCACCCGAGGTCAAATCTGGGGATTGGTTTATATGGGCTATATATAATTATGGACTGATATGAACTAATTCCTGCATAGTTGTTGGATACCATATACTAACATCACGTACCAAATTTCAACCGAATCGGATGAATTTTGCTCTTCCAAGGGCTTCGGAGGTCAAATCTGGGGATCGGTTTATATGGGGCATATATATAATTATGGACCGATTTCGACCAATTTTTGCATGGGTGTTTGAGGCTATATATTAACACCACGTACCAAATTTCAACTGAATCAGATGAATTTTGGTCTTCCAAGAGGCTCCGGAGGTCAAATCTGGTGATCGGTTTTTATGGGGGCTATATATAATTATGGACCGATGTGGACCAATTTTTGCATGGTCATTAGAGACCATATACTAACACCATGTACCATATTTCATCCGGATCGGATGAAATTTTCTTGTCTTAGAGGCTCCGCAAGCCAAATCGGGGGATCGGTTTATATGGGGGCTATACGTAAAGTGGAGCGATATGGCCCATTTGCAATACCATCCGACCTACATCAATAACAACTACTTGTGCCAAGTTTCAAGTCGATAGCTTGTTTCGTTCGGAAGTTAGTGTGATTTCAACAGACGAACGGACGGGCGAACATGCTTAGGTCGACTCAGAATTTCACCACGACCCAGAATATATATACTTTTTGGGGTGTTAGAGCAATATTTCGATGTGTTACAAACGGAATGACAAAGTTAAAATACCCCCAATCCTATGGTGGAGGGTATAAAAATGAAAAAGATCGAATACAATCAAAATTTTTAATTAGAGAAAATTTTATTTCTATAGATTTTTTTTTGAAATTTTAATTCCATAGAAAAATTTGTCACAATTTTATGTTGATAGAAAATGTTCTCAAAATTTTATTTCCAAAGAAAAATTTTATTTTTATAAAAAATTTTGTTAGAATTTTATTTCTAAAAAAATTTTGTCAAAATTTTATTTCTAAAGACAATTTTCTCAAAATTTTATATCCATAGATATTTTTCTCAAAACTTTATTTCTATAGAAAATTTTGTCTAAATTGTATGTCTATAGAAAATGGTCGTAAAATTTCAGTTCCATAGATATTTTTCTCAAAATTTTATTTCTATAGAAAATTTTGTCAACACTTTATTTCTATAGAATATTTGTCAAAATTTAATTTCTTTAAAAAATTTTGTCAAATTTTTTTTTCTATATAAAATTTTGTCAACATTTATCAAAATTTTATTTCTTTAGAATATTTTATCAAATTTCTTTTCCTCTGTTGATTAAGCTGAAATCAAAAACAACAACAATGATTAAAGGAAAAAAAACAACAATAACAAAACAAAACGAATGAAATAAAATGTTATCAAAATTATATTACTATAGAAAATTTGGTCAAAATTTTATTTCTTAAGAAAATTGTGTCGAAATAGAATTTTGTCAAAATTGTGTTTCTTAAGAAAATTGTGTGGAAATTGAAATTTTTTTTTTAAATTTGATTTCTACTATATTTGCTTAGTTCGGCTTGAGGTCATGTGAATAAAAACAGATGTTGTTGTTTTTTGAGTTGTATTTTTATATTTAAAATTTTCCAATATTTCGAGACATCTCGATGCTCGTCTTCAGGGAAATTAATTTAAATTTAAAGAACAGTGAACTTCTTTACAAGGGAGTATATTTATTTCTATAGAAAATTATTTCACAATTTTATTTCTATCAAGATTTTGTTTTTATAGAAAACTTTGTCAAAATTTTATTTCTATCGAAAAATTTCATCGAAAATTTTCATAGAAATTTTATTTTCATAGAAAATGTTGTGAAAATTTTATTTCTAAAGAAAATTTTGTCAAAATTTTATTTCTATAGACAATTTTGTCAAAATTTTATTTCTTTGGAAAATTTTGTCAAAATTTTATTTCTATGGACAATTTTGTCAAAATTTTATTTCTATAGATAACTTTGTCAAAATTGTATTTCTATAGAAAGTTTTGTTAACATTTTATTTCTATAGAAAATTTTGTCAAAATTTCATTCCTATAGAAAATTTTTATTTCAATAGAAAAATTTGTTAAAATTTAATTTCTGTAGAAAATATTGTCAACATTTTATTTGTATAAAAAATTTGTCAAAATTTTATTTCTATGGAAAATTTTGTCAAAATTTTATTTCTATAGAACATTTGTCAAAATTTAATTTCTTTAGAAAATTTTGGCAAAATTTTATTTCTATAGAACATTTGTCAAAATTTAATTTCTTTAGAAAATTTTGTCAATTTTTTTTTCTATAGAAAATTTTCCCAAAATTTTATTTCTATATAGAAGATTTTGTCAAAATTTTATTTCTATGAAAGATTTATGAATATACTTTTTAGGTGGAGATGCATAGTTTGCAAAATCTACGAAAAGAATTCTACCAATCTACCAAACAGTAAAGAATCTACCATTTTGAGTACAACTCCAGCAACTGTGGCAACCGTACCCACAAACCGTGACAGTTTTGAGTCAGTTTATGTTTTTCTACCCTCCATTATAGGATAGGTAATTAAGTTGTTATTTAGATTGTAACGCATTGGCGGGTACGGGTCGACCGGTATTAATTCGACTTCACTACTCTTATTTCCTATTACTCTAGAAAATCTTAGCAGAGTTTGCTTCAGACTTACTCAAGATCTCAATTCGTATTTTTTTTAAGATTCGGTTATATACCGTCCATCATAACATTGTCAGTCCGTGTTTAACACATCGAAATATTGGCCTCAGACCCCATAAAATATATATATTCTGGGTTGTTGTGCCGAAATCCTGAGACGATACAGTGATCTCTGTCCGTCCATTTGTTGAAATCCAAATCGGTCTGTAATTATATATAGCTCACCGGGAGTTGATTTCCGGATACTCTAAAGGGAGAAAATTTCATTGGATCCCGTAGAAACTTGATATACAACTGCGTTATATCGGTTGATATTTATTTACTTGTTTTATTAAAAAATAATTGAATCAATTGTTAAACAAATAATTTTATAAATTTTATTAAGAAATTAAATAGAAAAATGTTCATTTTGTTCATTATAGAGCACAGACAAAATTATTTTTTTTATCTTCAGTCATTAATTAATTCGGATCTGATATTATCAATCACCAACGTCAGTTGCCAAAAAGTCAAAATTAATAAATTTGATTTAGTTATTTTGGTTTTGATTTTAATCATTGCTTAAATTATTTATTTTTCTAATTTAATATTTTTTTTTTAAATTCAATTTTAAATATTATATGAAATAAGTTGGTAACATTTATCCTTTATGCAATAAAGTGTCCAGAATCAATATTTTCGTTATAGTCTTTCTCTGTGCCTTAATTTCGTTGGCCTTTGCCGATTTACTGGCAAATATAATTTCAATCACATATAAGATCTGAGAGCAGACCACAATTCCATTTGGCCAAGTGCCATAGAAGTTTCCTGCATTGGATTTTATTTCAGTTTTCTGTTTTGTATTTCTTACAGAATGAAGACTGACATCTGTTATGATTTTGATTGCCTCATCATTATTTAAATCAATACGCAATTCAAATTGGCTTGTCCTGTTTTTTTCTTGGTTTGTTTGTCATGCTCATATCCTGAGGATGTTCTCTTCTATGTAATTGAGTAATAGACATTTGATGGAAGTATTAAGGCAATGCGCCAATTTGAGCTGACACAGAAATTAATGTGATGGTGACATGAATTCCTTTGCAAATTAAATTTAGTCTACATTTACTACAAAATAAAAGCATAAATATGGAATTAAATTAAATGAAGTGCAATTCTTGTTATAAAGTAAAATAAATTAAATTGAGAAACTAGGAAAGAATTAAAGTTGAACGGGTACAACTAATATCGGAAATATCTAATTCCAATTGATTTTTTAATTTGTAAATGCTTCAATCACAAATTTAATTGAGCTTAACAATTTTTTTTTTATACAAAAATTAAAACTAATTGTCTTTTATATTTAAAATAATTTTTTTTATATAAATTAAATATAAAAATTTATTTAATTTTAACCGCAAAACTTATTCCTAGTATATCTTTGAGTTCGTTTTGGACCAGTGGCTGAACTTGCAGAGACCGTGGAATAGTCGAAAGTTTGGATTGCACTCAGCGAACGTGGTCTGTAGAATGCAAGGACTGGCTGCTTTTTCAAAAAGTTGTAGAATCGCTGGACTGGGAGTTTTCAGTTAAGACTGGAAAATGATGAAACAAATGAGCCAGTTTTACGAAATATTTTGTCTAATCTAAGTACATTTCGGAACCCACTTGTATAATGTCCATGTTCATTCATCGAACTCGCGTATGAGACTAACTACAGACTAAGCGCAAGCATATGTGTAAATTAACTTGGCCACAGATTCTTAGGTGAAGGCATCACTGATCTAGGCCTTATAAAAAATGTCCCATGGGCACAGTTGGTAGGTTAGGTTAGGTTAGGTTAGGTTAGGATAGGTTAGGTGGTAGCCCGATGTATCAGGCTCACTTAGAATATTCAGTCCATTGTGATACCACATTGGTGAACTTCTCTCTTATCACTGAGTGCTGCCCGATTCTATTTATGTTAAGCTCAATGACAAGGGACCTCATTTTTATAGCCGAGTCCGAACGGCGTTCCACATTGCAGTGAAACCACTTAGAGAAGCTTTGTAACCCTCAGAAATGTCACCAGCATTACTGAGGTAGGATAATCCACCGCTGAAAAACTTTTTGGTGTTCGGTCGAAGCAGGAATCGAACCCACGACCTTGTATATGCAAGGCGGGCATGCTAACCATTGCACCACGGTGGCTCCCTACAGTTGGTAGAGTTCTACTAAAAATTTTCGATTTTTTTACCATTTTCCATAGCAATACAGTTTTTGGGACCAAATTTCCTATAGAAATAATATTTAGTCAAAATTAGCTTTAGAAATAAAATTTTGACACAAATTTCTATAGAAGTAAAATTTTGACAAAAGTTTTCTATGCAAATAAAATTTTGACAAACTTTTTTTTTATCGAAATAAAATTTGGACAAAATTTTCTATAGAAAAAAACTGTTGATAAAATTTTCAATAGAAATAAAATTTTGAGAATATTTTCTATAGAAACAGAATCTTGACAAAATTTGCTATAGAAATAGAATTTTGACAAACTTTTCTTTAGAAATAAAATTTTGACAAAATTTTCTATGGAAATAAAATTTTGAAAACTTTTTCCATAACAATAAAATTTTGAGAAAATTTTCTATAGAAATAAAACTTTTAGAAAATTTTCTATCGAAATAAAATATTGGAAAAATTTTGAGAAAATTTTCTATAGAAATAAAATTTTGCAAAAATTTCTATAGAAATAAAATGTTTGTCACTTCTTCAACACAAATAAAATTTTGAGAAAATTTTCAATAAACATAAAAGTTTACAAAAATTTGCTATGGAAATAAAATTTTTAAAAATTTGTTAAAGAAATCAAATGTTGAGAAATTTTTCTAAAGGAATCAAATTTTAAGAAGATTTTCTAAAGAAAATAAATTTTTTTCAAATTTTCTACATGAAATTAAAGAAAATAAATGTTGAGAAATTTTTCTATAGAAATAAAATTGTGAGAAAATGTTCCGTAGAAATAAAATTTTAAGAAATTTGTCTACAGAAATAAAGTTTTCTAAAATTGCAATAAAATTTTGATAAATTTTTCGGTAGAAATAAAATTTTGCAAAAATTTTATAGAAATAAAATGTTTGTAAATTCTTCAATACAAATAAAATTTTTTTTTGAGAAAATTTTCAATAGACATAAAATTTTACAAAAATTTGCTATGGAAATAAAATTGTTAAACATTTTCTGTAGAAACAAAATTTTGACAAAATTTTCTATAGAAATAAAGTTTTTGCAAAATTTTTTGTAGAGATAAAATCGTGAAAAAATTTTCAAAACAAATAAAATTTTGAGAAAATTTTCAATAGAAGTAAAATTTTGAGAAAATTTTCAATAGGAATAAAAGTTTACAAAAAATGTCTATGGAAATAAAATTGTGAGAAAAGATACCATACAAATTTTGCAAAAATTTCTATAGAAATAAAATTTTTGACACTTCTTCAATACAAATAAAATATTGAGAAAATTTTCAATAGAAATAAAATTTTACAAAAATTTGCTATGGAAATAAAATTTTTAAAAATTTTCTAAAGAAATCAAATGATGAGAAAATTTTCTAAAGGAATCAAATTTTAAGAAGATTTTCTAAAGAATATAAATTTTTATCAAATTTTCTACAGGAAATTAAAGAAAATAAATTTTGAGAAAATTTTCTATAGAAATAAAATTGTGAGAAAATGTTCCGTAGAAATAAAATTTTTAGAAAAATTGTCTACAGAAATAAAGTTTTCTAAAATTGTGATAACCTTTTCCATTGCAATAAAATTTTGAGAAAATTTTCTATAGAAATAAAATTTTGCAAAAATTCTGCAGAAACAAAATGTTTGTCAATTCTTCAATACAAATAAAATATTGAGAAAATTTTCAATAGAAATAAAATTTTGAGAAAATTTTCAATAGAAATAAAATTTTGAGAAAATTTTCAATAGACAAAAAATTTTTAAAAATTTTCTAAAGAAGTCAAATGTTGAGAAAATTTTCTAAAGGAATCAAATTTTAAGAAGATTTTCTAAAGAAAATAAATTTTTATCAAATTTTCTACAGGAAATTAAAGAAAATAAATTTTGAGAAACATTTCTATAGAAATAAAATTGTGAGAAAATGTTCCGTAGAAACCGTTAAGAAAATTTTCTACAGAAATAAAGTTTTCTAAAATTGTGAGAACCTTTTCCGTTGCAATAAAATTTTGAGAAATTTTTCTGTAGAAATAAAATTTTGTAAAAATTCATCAATACAAATAAAATTTTGAGAAAGTTTTCAATAGAAACAAAATTTTGAGAATATATTCAATAGAAAGAAAATTTTGGGAAATTTTTCAATAAACATAAAATTTTACAAATTTGCTATGGAAATAAAATTTTTAAAAATTTTCTATAGAAACAAAATTTTGACAAACTTTTCTATAGAAATAAAATTTTTGCAAAATTTTTTATAGAGACAAAATCGTGAATAAATTTTCAAAAGAAATAAAATTTTGAGAAAATTTCCAATAGAAGTAAAATTTTGAGAAACTTTTCAATAGGAATAAAATTTTACAAAAAATTTCTATGGAAATAAAATTGTGAGAAAAGATACCATAAAAATAAAATTTTCTACAGAAATACAAAATTTTCTATAAATTCAATCGCTTTAAATATTTTTCCCTTGTTCGTGCAAGCAAAGATCTTTAAAAAATTGAAAGTTCGACAAGTTCCCAATTTAAGGGAAATTTATACACCATCGCTAATAAGAGAGATATAAAAAAAAAACTACAAAACCTTTGTGCTAATTTTTTATTTTACCCTAGATTTTTGGTAATTTTTTTTCGAAATTTTGGTAGATTATTTTTGGCGCGAGTGGCAACCGTGCCCATGTGGCGCATGATGATTATATCATCGATATGTGTTTATTATACGCATAGGAGTTCTTTTTATGTACCTACTTTTGTTTTTCCAATTTTTCAAATATCACAAATTTGAAAAATTTAGAAAAAGACTGTATTCTAAAAATTTTAAAATTTTGTTCAAATAAAAGTCGAAGCTTTCAGTACTGTTAAATGTCAATTTTAACAAATTAAACTGTCAGAAAATTTGCTCTTTCATATTCTCAGAAGTTAAAAGTCTTGGTTTTTATACCCTCCACCATAGGATGGGGGTATATTAACTTTGTCATTCCGTTTGTAACACATCGAAATATTGCTCTAAGACCCCATAAAGTATATATATTCTGGGTCGTGGTGAAATTCTGAGTCGATCTGAGCATGTCCGTCCGTCCGTCCGTCTGTTGAAATCACGCTAACTTCCTAACGAAACAAGCTATCGACTTGAAACTTGGCACAAGTAGTTGTTATTGATGTATGTCGGATGGTATTGCAAATGGGCCATATCGGTCCACTTTTACGTATAGCCCCCAAATAAACGACCCCCAAATTTGGCTTGCGATTGCTCTAAGAGAAGCCAATTTCATCCGATCCGGCTGAAATTTGGTACATGGTGTTAGTATATGGTTTCTAACTACCATGCAAAAATTGGTCCATATCGGTCCACTTTTTCGTATAGCCCCCATATAAACGGACCCCCAAATTTGGCTTGCGTTTGCTCTAAGAGAAGCAAATTTCATCCGATCCGGCAGAAATTTGGTACATGATGTTAGTATATGGTCTCTAACAACCATGCAAAAATTGGTCCATATCGGTCCACTTTTACGTATAGCCCCCATATAAACGGACCCCCAAATCCACATCAGTCCATAATTATATATAGCCCCTATATTAACCGATCCCCAGATTTGAACTCCGGAGCCACTTGGTCGAGCAAAATTCATCCGATCCGGTTGAAATTTGCAACGTGGTGATAATATATGGCCGCTAATAACCATGCCAAAATTGGTCCATATCGGTCTATAGTTATATATAGCCGATCCCCAATCACACAAAAATTGGTCCATATCGGTTCATAATCATGCTTGCCACTCAAGCAAAAATAATCTAGTAAAATTTTATTTCTATAGAAAATTTTGTCAAAAATTTATTTCTATAGAAAATTTTGTCGAAATTTTATTCCTATAGAAAATTTTGTCAAATTTTATTTCTATAGAAAATTTCGGCAAAATTTTATTTCTATAGAAAATGTTGTCAAAATTTTAATTCTATAGAGAATGTCAACATTTTAAATCTTTTGAAAATTTTGTAAAAATTTTATTTCTATAGAAAATTTTGTCAAAATGTTATTTCTGTAGAAAATTTTTTAAAATCGTATTTCTATAGAAAATTTTTCTCCAAATTTTACTTCTATAGAAAATGTTGTCAAAGTTTTATTTTGTCAAAATTTTATTTCTATAGAAAATTTTGTCAAACTTAATTATATAGGTATTTAATGGGCCATCTTAAGTTTAATATATACCACGTATGGACTACGTAGTATATATTACGGTATTAGGAAGTTTTAAGATACCTTGTCATCGGCAAAAGTTACCGCAACCCAAGTAATTCGATTGTGGATGACAGTCTTCAGTAGAAGTTTCTACGCAATCCATGGTGGAGGGTACATAAGCTTCGGCCTGGCCGAACTTACGGCCGTATGTACTTGTTCTTAATTTAAAATGTTGTAATATCGAATTTCAAAGTCACCTTTTTGCACAAGTCGAGATGTCGAATGTCTCTTTTTCTAATGTCTGAAGTAGTTTTTTCAAAATTTTAAAATGTAAAAAAATATACTTTTCCATTTAGAGATTTTAAAAAATCAAAAAATTTACTTGCAAAAGTCGAATTTTCCAAATTTTAAAAAATTTAAAAATTGAAATTTCAGAACAAATCAAAATTAAAGTTTTTTTAAAAGATGAGAAAAGATTTTTTAAAAGTCATTTAGTTGAAAAACGATATTTTCAAATTTTTAAAATTAAAAATTCCAAATTTAAAAAACATACTTTCTTCGGGAATGCAATTTTTGACAAACGAAATTCACGAATAATTTTTAAGAGCACAGGAACCTAAAAAGGATTGTTTCAATACATTAATTAGTTTTTTTGGATCTGATTATCTCAGGCAGCCACTGATCAGACAGACAGCCAATGGAAATTGGTTTAAATTTGTAGAATACACATTGTCAAAATATAAGATAACCACAGGAACATAAATTGGTTCAAATTAAAAATATATATATATAGTTTTATATATCTGTTTATTCATTTAAAATTTAAATCGTTTTCAGTAGGAAAATACATTAAAACCTACCCTTTCGGAATATGGTATAGATAATAATAATTCTCATATGAACAATAAGCATAACCATAAACAAAAGAACAAACACGGAGGGGGAAATAGGACATAACAAAAAAAAAAAGGCCCAGAAGGAACCACAATGAGACATTGAACAAAAAGCAAACTAAGACAATCATGACGATGGAAAGAACAAAATAACTTTTAGCGTTTTACTAACGATGCACCATTGCCTGGACTATTGCGGGATGCTCACGAATTATGGGAAATTTCCATTTTCACTTAGTTCACTTAACACAAGACTGTTCTGAAGCAAAATATAAAGTGAATTTGAGTTGCTTTGGCTTTTATGGATGAAACCGAGTAAACCCAAGCATGGAGTTCCAATGAGGCTGAGTAGGGACAAAAGGTTATACCGCTATCTCTTTAACCCTTCAGTAACTGATTTCCTACAAAAACAAAATTTTAATAAAATTTTCTATAGAAATAGAATTTTGACAATTTTTACAAAAATTTTTATAGAAATAAAATTTTGGCAATATTTTCTATATAAATAAAATTAAAAAAAAATTGTATTTTGACAATATTTTTTGACAAAATTTTCTATAGAAATAAAATTTTGATTTCTCAAGAAATACAATTTTTGAAAAATTTTCTATAGAAATAAAATGTTGACAAACATTTCTGTAGAAATAGAATTTTGATATTTTATATAGAAATAAAATTTTGACAAAACTTTTTATAGAAACAGAATTCTGGCAAAATTTTCTATAGAAAAAATTGTACTAAATTGTCTATAGAAATAAAATGTTGACAAAATATACGAGAAAAAAAAAATTTTGACAAAATATTGTAGAGAAATAAAATTTTGACAAAATGTTCTATAGAAATCAAATTTTGACAAAATTTTCTACAGACATAAAATTTTGAGAAAAATTTCTATAGAAATAAAATTTTGACAACAGTTTCTTTAGAAATAAAATTTTGACAAAATTTTCTTTAGGACTAAAATTTTGACAAAATTTTCTATAGAAACATACTTGTTAAAATTTTCTATACAAATACAATTTGACAAAATTTGTTATACAAATAAAATTTTGAGAAAATTTTCTATAGAAATAAAATTTTGACAACAGTTTCTAAAGAAATAAAATTTTGACAAAATTTTCTATGGAAATAAAATTGTGACAAAATTTTCTTTAGCACTAAAATTTTGCCATTTTTTATTATCTACAGAAATAAAATTTTGACAACAGTTTCTAAAGAAGTAAAATTTTTACAAAATTTTCTATAGAAATAAAATTTTGCCAAAATTTTCTTTAGAACTAAAACTTTGACAAAATTTTCTATAGAAATATACTTGTCAAAATTGTCTATACAAAGAAAACTTGACAAAATGTGTTATACAAAGAAAATTTGACAAAATGTGGTATACAAATAAAATTTTGAGAAAACTTTCTATAGAAATAAAATTTTAACAAAATTATATATAGAAATAAAATTGTGACAAAATTTTGTATAGAACTAAATTTTTGTCAATTTGTTTTTATTTTCTATAGAAATAAAAGTTTTACAAAATTTTCTATGGAAACAAAATTTTCTATGGAAACAAAATTTTGACAAGATATTTTATAGATATAAAAATTGTTACAAATATTCTATAGAAATAAAATTTTGTCACTTTTTTTATTTTCTATAGAAATAAAATTTTTACAAAATTTTCTATGGAAATAAAAATTTGACAAAATTTTTTATAGAAATAATTTTTTTTCATGTTAGCCTGGTACTGAAACAGGCGATTAACGTTCAAATGCATTATATCTTAATGCCAGATCTATACTAGGTTAGGTTAGGTGGCAGCCCGATGTATCAGGCTCACATAGACTATTCAGTCCCTTGTGATACCACATTGGTGAACTTCTCTCTTATCACTAAGTGCTGCCCGATTCCATGTTAAGCTCAATGACAAGGGACCTACTTTTTATAGCCGGACTCAGCGTTCCACATTGTAGTGAAACCACTTAGAGAAGCTTTGAAACCCTCAGAAATGTCACCAGCATTACTGAGGTGGGATAATCCACCGCTGAAAAACTTTTTGGTGTTCGGTCGAAGCAGGAATCGAACCCACGACCTTGTGTATGCAAGGCGGACATGCTAACCATTGCACCAAGGTGGCTCCCTATACTAAAGGCTGTGGAAAGGTTAATTCGCCCGAACCGAAACATGTACAGTCTAGGCGTGTATAGATTTGTATCTGGCGATTTCTTTTCAATGGTTCTATTAACCAAGTTCCTTTATCTAATTTGTCCATATAGCTCGAATAATAATTAATTGTAAATTAAGAAATAAAATTTTGACAATAATTTCTATAGAAATTAAATTTTTGATAAATTTTTTTTTGGAAATACAATTTTGACAAAATTTTCTATAGAAATAAAATTGTGATAAAACTTTCTATAGAAATAATATTTTGACAAAATTTTCTATAAAACAAAAATTTTCCATAGAACTAAAATTTTGCCAAAATTTTCTATAGAAACAAAATTTTCTATAGATGTAAAAATTGTGACAAAATTTTCTATAGAAATAAAATTTTGACAAAATTTTTTAGGGAAGAAAATTTTCACAAAATTTTCTATAAAAATAAAATTGTGACAAAATTTTTTAGAGAAAAAAATTTTCACAAAATTTTCTATAGAAATAAAATTTTGAAAAAATTTTCTATAGAATTAAATTTTAACAAAATTTTCTATAGAAATAAAATCTTAACAAAATTTCCATTCGAACTACAATTTTGACAAAATTTTCTATAGAAGAAACATTTTAACAAAAATTGCTATAGAAATAAAATTTTGACAGAATACTCTTTAGAAATAAAATGTTGACAAAATTTTCTGTACAGTGCACTCGCGGTAAAGTGAACTAATTAAAATAAAGAGAGCTCACGTTAGCGAAAATGTTTTCAAAATTTTCTATGGAAAAATTTCTAAAGAAATAAAATGTTGATAAAATTTTCTATAGAAATGAAATTGTGACAACATTTTCTATAGAAATACAACTTTGACAAAAGTTTCTATAGAAGTAAAATTTTGATAAAGTCTTCTATAAAAATAAAATGTTGATAAAATTTGTTATAAAAAAAAAAATTTTGACAAAATGTTCAATAGAACTAAAATTTTGACAACATTTTCCATAGAAATTAAATTTTGACCAAATTTTCTATAGAAATATACTTGTCAAAATTTTCTATACAAATAAATTTTGACAAAATTTGTTATAAAAATAAAATTTTGAGAAAATTTTCTATAGAAATAAAATTTTGACAAAATTTTCTATAGAAATAAAATTTTGACAAAATTTTCTATAGAAATAAAAATTTGACAAAATTTTCTATAGAAATACAATTTTGACAACATTTTCTATAGAAATAAAATTTAAAAAAAAAATTTTATAGAAATAAAATTTTAACAAAATTATATATAGAAAAAAAATTTTGACAACATTTTCTATAGAAATAAAATTTTGACAAAATTTTCTATAGAAATAAAATATTGACAATTTTTTTTATAGAAACAGAATTCTTGTTGTTGTTATTGATTTCAGCTTAAAATCACGAATTGACTAATATACAAGTGTAGCTTAACCAACAGAGGAAAAGAATGTTTGTCAAATTTATTTGGGCAAAGCCTTATAGACTGCAAGATTGTTGGATGGACGCACGTTTCGGAATTACCAAATTCCTCATCAGCATTTTCTAGTTGCAGCAAAACTATCAGAATAAATTCAGGCAGTTCACCAAAAGTGAACCACACTTGAACCTTCCGAAAAAAGGTTTTACATAATAGCCGGCTTATGCCGAAATAAATTCGTACAAACATATCTCTTTTCCTATGCCACTGTCAAATCATCGATTTGAGTGCAGTTGGCTAGGTTTATTTTGAGCGTGCTTCCTCTTGTAGTTTAGTCAATGCATGGTTTTAAGCTGAAATCAAAAACAACAACAATTATTAAAGAAAAAAAAAAAACAACAATAACAAAACAAAACGAATGAAACAGAATTCTGACAAAATTTTTTATAGAATTACAATTTTTTTTTTTTTTTTTTACAAAATTTTCTATAGAAATAAAATTTTGACAAAATTTTTTATAGAAAAAAAATTTTGACAAAATTTTCTATAGAAATAAAATTTTGACAATATTTTCTATAGAAATAAAATTTAGACAAAATTTTCTGTAGAAATAAAATTTTGACAAAATTTTCAATGGAAATAAAATATTGACAAAATTTTCTACATAAATAAAGTTTTAATAAAATTTTTTATAGAAATAAAATTTTCTATATAATTATATCACAATGGACTGAATAGTCTAAGTGAGCCTGAATCTTAATCGGGCTGCCACTTTAACCTAACCTATATAATTAAAATTTTGACCAAATTTCCGTTAGAGTTACAATTTTGACAAAAATTTCTATAGAACTTAAATTTTGACAAAATCAGATTTTGAAATTTGGTAGACGTTTGGTAATATTTTCTGCAAATTATATTAGACCCAAAAAAGTGTGTATAGTTGCCACTATTGGCAAACTCCTGAATGCGGAAATAGATCCCATTTGAAAACGAAGCATAATCCCTAAAAGGAAATTAGGGGTTATTTTCATAATAACCAAATAAAATGAAGTTACACAAAAAAAAAAGAATACAAGTATATACGGCCGTAAGTTCGGCCAGGCCGAAGCTTATGTACCCTCCACCATGGATTGCGTAGAAACTTCTACTGAAGACTGTCATCCACAATCGAATTACTTGGGTTGCGGTAACACTTGCCGATGGCAAGGTATCTTAAAACTTCCTAACAAAGTCTTCTAAATTACAAGGTAGTCCATACGTAGTATATATTAAACTAAAAAAGGCCCATTAAATACGTATATAATTAAGTTTAAAGTTTCTATAGAAATAAAATTTTGACAACATTTTCCATAGAAGTAAAATTTTGACAAAATTTTCTATGGAAATAAAATTTTGACAAAATTTTCTATGGAAATAAAATTTTGACAAAATTTTCTATAGAAATAACATTTTGACAAAAATTTCTATAGAAATAAAATTTTGACAAAATTTTCTATAGAAATAACATTTTGACAATGTTTTCCATAAAACTAAAATTTTGGTAGATTATTTTTGGCTCGAGTGGCAACCATGAATATGAACCGATATGGACCAATTTTTGTGTGATTGGGGATCGGCTATATATAACTATAGACCGTTATGGACCAATTTTGGCATGGATATTAGCGGCCTTATACTAACACCACGTTGCAAATTTCAAACGGATTGGATGAATTTTGCTCCTCCAAGAGGCTCCGGAGATCAAATCTGGGGAACGGTTTATATGTGGGCTAGATATAATTATGGACCGATATGGACCAATTCTTGCGTGTTTGTTAGAGACCCTATTCTAACACCATGTTCCAAATTTCAACCGTATCGGATGAATTTTGCTCCTCCAAGAGGCTCCGGAGGACAAATCTGGCAATCGATTTATATGGGGGCTATATATAATTATGGACCGATATGGACCAATTTTTGCATGGTCATTAGAGAACATATACAAACACCATGTACCAAATTTCAGCCGGATCGAATGAAATTTTCGTTTCTTAGAGGCTCCGCAAGCCAAATCGGGGGATCGGTTTATATGGGGGCTATATATAATTATTGACCGATGTGGACCAATTTTTGCATGGTCATTAGAGAACATATACAAACACCATGTACCAAATTTCAGCCGGATCGGATGAAATTTTCGTTTCTTAGAGGCTCCGCAAGACAAATCGGGGGATCGGTTTATATGGGGGCTATATATAATTATGGACCGATGTGGACCAATTTTTACATGATCATTAGAGAACATATACCAATACCATGTACCAAATTTCAGCCGAATCGGATGAAATTTGCTTCTCTTAGAGGCTCCACAACCCAAATCGGGGGATCGGTTTATTTGGGGGCTATATGTAATTATGGACCGATTTGGACCAATTTTTGCATGGTTGTTAGAGACCACATACTAACACCATGTACCAAATTTCAGCCGAATCGGATGAAATTTGCTTCTCTTAGAGGCTCCACAACCCAAATCGGGGGATCGGTTTATTTGGGGGCTATATGTAATTATGGACCGATTTGGACCAATTTTTGCATGGTTGTTAGAGACCACATACTAACACCATGTACCAAATTTCAGCCGGATCGGATGAAATTTGCTTCTCTTAGAGGCTCCACAACCCAAATCGGGGGATCGGGTTATTTGGGGGCTATATGTAATTATGGACCGATATGGACCAATTTTTGCATGGTTGTTAGAGACCCTATACTAACACCATGTACCAAATTTCAGCCGGATCGGATGAAATTTGCTTCTCTTAGAGCGATCGCAAGCCAAATTTGGGGGTCAGTTTATATGGGGGCTATACGAAAATGTGGACCGATATGGACCAATTTTTGCATGGTTGTTATAGACCATATACTAGCATCATGTACCAAATTTCAGCCGGATCGGATGAAATTTGCTTCTCTTAGAGCAATCGCAAGCCAAATTTGGGGGTCCGTTTATATGGGGGCTATACGTAAAAGTGGACCGATATGGCCCATTTGTAATACCATCCGACCTACATCAATAAGAACTACTTGTGCCAAGTTTCAAGTCGATAGCTTGTTTCGTTCGGAAGTTAGCTTGATTTCAACAGACGGACGGACGGACGGACGGACATGCTCAGATCGACTCAGAATTTCACCGCGACCCAGAATATATATACTTTATGCGGTCTTAGAGCAATATTTCGATGTGTTACAAACGGAATGACAAAGTTAATATACCCCCATCCTATGGTGGAGGGTATAAAAACATAAAAACTCGGTGTTGTTGTTTTGCATACTTATATGCTTCTAATTGTCATTATTTATAAGCATATAAGTAAACGATACCTTTAGGCAATATTAGTCCTGAATGGGTTACTATAAAGAACATGGAAAAGACATACCAATCGTTTATTTTTCAATGGCTTATATGGAAAATATTCTTGTTTGAAGATAGTCCTGTGTGCAGAGACACACATACTAACACACACTATATGCAATTCATGCCATTTGCCTTTGCATAACAAGGATGTTTAAATTGGCAACTAGACCACATAGTCTCAACCTCTATATATCCCGGTATTTCAATATGAAGTTTGCTATATGGCTTTGTGGCAACTATTGACGATGTTTATTAACGTTTGGAAAAATCTAAAACCAGACATTCCAGAATATGAAATACAATAACTGAACATTCTATTGAATGGTACTAGCGCTATGGCATGTAGCATCTAAGCATCAACGACAGGAAAAATATTCTGCCACACTGAAAAGAGAAATTACAAAATTATTTGATTTAATTTTGAAATTTATTAATTTATTAAGACGTGAAAATTTAATTTTGTACAATTTAGATAAGTAAAAATTTTATTGATTTACTTAAAGTACGAGACTTTTTTTAATTAAATATTTTTAAATTAAATTCTTGTATATATATCAAATAGTTTACAATTACCAACTACTTACTACTCAATAATTGTTTAAGGGATCAAGTCGTTATTTAATAACCACTTCCATGATTGCAAAAATTTTACTTTCAAATTAAATATATGAATTAGTTTCTTGATTGAAGTCAACGTATACGTGTTTTTCTGGGTGACAGATTGTTCAAATCAAAAAATATTTATTTAGTTTAATTACAATATTAATTGATTAATTAGGAAATTTAATCATTTACAAAGAATTGATTCAATTAAAAATTAAGTATTGATTAAAACAATTAAAATAATAATTGACTTTGGTCTTGGGCGTAATCGAATTTGAAAAGATGGGTAATATCATGCAAATATATATTTATGTTACCTCTAAGAGTATCTGTAGGCGATATACAGTGAAACCTCTGAAAGGTGGACACCGACGGTCGCGTTAATTGAAATTTTCCATGTTTGGGAGGTTCCGGTTTTACAGTGTACAAGTTTGAGAGGTTTCACTGTAATTTATTGTAAAAATTACTTTATTAGGGATATATTTGTACTGACATATGGCGAATACGAAAAATCAATTTTTAGAATTTTTATAAAAGTCGAAATCACGAAAATTTCACTTTGCCAAATTTGAAAAAAGTCGTAAAGCCGAAAAGTAAATTTTTCAAAATTTTGTCACAAAAAGATGAAAAAATGAAATTTTTAATATTTTTTTTCCAAAATTTGGAGAAATAAATTTTCCAAAACTTTAAAAAAGTTTAATGGCCGTAAAATGTAGTCGAAATTTTTTGATAAAGTTGGAAACACGAAAATTCCTATTTCCCAAAGTTGAAAAAAAGTCGTAAGGCGAAAAAGTTGATTTTTCCAAATTTTGAAAATGTCAAACAGTCAAAAGGTCGAAAAACCGATTTTTCCAAATTTTAAAAAAGTTGAAAAAAAATAAAATTTTTAAACATTTTTTTTTTCAAAATTTCGAAAAATAAATTTTCCAAAACTTTAAAAAAGTTGAGCGGCCGTAAAATGTATTCGAACATTTTGAAAAAAAGTCGAAAACACGAAAATTCCTATTTCCCAAAGTTGAAAAAAGTTGTAAGGCGAAAAAGTTGATTTTTCAAAATTTTGATAGAGTCAAATAGTCAAATTGTTTAAATTTAAAAAAGTCGATTTTTCCAAATTTTGAAAATGCGAAATATCGAACTTTCCAAATATTTTAGAATCGAAAATTTTCCAAATTGTTTGAAAAAGTCAAAAGGTTTTCCAAATTTTGAAAAAGTTGTAACTGCGAATAGTCGTAAGGCGTAAGGCGAAAAAGTTGATTTTTCCAAATTTTGAAAATGTCAAACAGTCAAAAGGTCGAAAACCCGATTTTTCCAAATTTTAAAAAAGTTGAAAAAAATGAATTTTTTAAAACATTTTTTCCAAAATTTGGAAAATTAAATTTTCCAAAACTTTAAAAAAGTTGAACGGCCGTAAAATTTATTCGAAAATTTTTGAAAAAGTCGAAAACACGAAAATTCCTATTTCCCAAAGTTGAAAAAAGTCGTAAGACGAAAAAGTTGATTTTTCAAAATTTTGATAGAGTTTTCAAATTTTAAATTTTTTAAATTTAAAAATGTGGACTTTTCCAAATTATGAAAATGTCGAACTTTCCAAATATTTTAGAATCGAAAGTTTTCCAAATTGTTTGAAAAAGTCAAAAGTCAAACTTTGAAAAAGTTGTAACAGCGAATAGTCGATGTTTCCAAATTTTTTAAAATTTGAAAAATCGAGTTTTTCAAATTTTAAAAAATAAATCAAAAGGGAAAATGAAATGTTGAAAAATGGATTTTTTCCAATTTTGAAAAAAATCAGTTTTTCGATATTTTGAAAAAGTCTACGTTTTTGCATTTTAAAAAATCCAAAAGTCCATATTGCCAAATTTTGAAAAAGTTAAAAATCCAAAAATATCGGCCTTTCCAAATTAAAAAAAAAAAAAACAAAAACCAAAAGTCGAGTTTTCGATTTTTTTTAAAGATAATAGGTCGAAGAGTGAATTTTTTCCAAATTTTAAAAAAGTCGTAAAGTCGAAAATCGTTTTTTCTAAATTTAGAAAAGTCTTAATTCAACATTTTCAAATTTTAAAAAAGTCGAAAAGGCAAATTTTCCAAATTTTAGAAAAGTTAAAAATGGGCAAATTCGGATTTTGGAAATATTTAAAAATTCGAAAAAACGAGTTTTCCAAATATTAAATAAGTCGAAAGTTCGAAAAATCAAACAAACAAAATTAAAAAAAAAAATCTTAAGGTCGAAAAGTCAAATATTTAAAAATTTTAAGGGATTCGAAAGGGTTTTTGACCTATTTCAAATTTTGAAAAAAATTGGTAACCCCAAAAAGTCGACATTTCTAAATTTTTGAAAATTCCAAAAGGCGAGTTTTCCAAATTTTTTCAAAAGCCGAAAGGTCGAAAAATCGACCATATTAAATTTTTAAAAAGTCGTAAGGTCGAAGGTGCGAAAACTCGACCGTACAAAATTAAAAAAAAAATAGGGTTCTCGACCTCTTTCAAATTAAAACAAGTAAGGAAAGCCTAAAGTCGGACGGGATTTTTTTCCAATTTTGAAAAAATCAGTTTTTCGATATTTTGAAAAAGTCTACGTTTTCGCATTTTAAAAAATCCAAAAGTCCATTTTGCCAAATTTTGAAAAAGTTAAAAATCCAAAAATATCGGCCTTTCCAAATTAAAAAAAAAAAAAAAAACAAAAACAAAAACCAAAAGTCGAGTTTTCGATTTTTTTTTAAAGACAATAGGTCGAAGAGTGAATTTTTTCCAAATTTAAAAAGTCGTAAATCGTTTTTTCTAAATTTAGAAAATTCTTAATTCAACATTTGCAAATTTAAAAAATATCGAAAAGGCAATTTTTCCAATTCTTAAAAAAGTTCAAAATGGGCAAAGTCGGATTTTCAAAATTTTTAAAAATTCGAAAAAACGAGTTTTCCAAATATTAAATAAGTCGAAAGGTCGAAAAATCAAACATGCAAGATTAAAAAAAAAAAAACAAACAAACAAACATCGTAAGGCCGAAAAGTCAAGTTTAAAAAAAAATTTAAGAGATCCGAAAGGGGTTTTGTGACCTATTTCAAATTTTGAAAAAATATCGTAAGGTCGAAAAGTCAAGTTTTAAAAAATTTTAAGGGATCCGAAATGGGTTTTGACCTATTTCAAATGTTGAAAAAATTGGTAGTGCCAAAAAGTCGACATTTCAAAATTTTTTCAAATTCCAAAAGACGAGTTTACCAAATTTTTTCAAAAGCCGAATGGTCGAAAAATCGATCACATAAAATGCTTAGAAAGTCGTAAGGTCGAAGGCGTGAAAACTCGACCGTACAAAATTAAAAAAATAGTGTTTTCGAACTCTTTCAAATTAAAAAAAGATGGCAATGCCAAAAAGTCGACCTTTCTACATTTTTTACAAATTTGAAAATTGAAAAAAAAAAAAAATCAAAAGGTCGTAAAGGGTGATTTTTCCAAATTTCTAAAAAAATGTTTCAAAGGTCGACTTTTGCAATTTAAAAATAAAGGAAATGTCGAAAAGTGGATTTTCCCAAATTTTTAAGATGTAGAAAGAAAAAAAAAATCGACGTTACTAATTTTAGAAAAGTCGAAAGTTGATTTTTCCAAATTTTGAAGAAGTCAAAAATCAACTTTCTCAAATTTTAAAAAAAGAAAAGTCGAGTTTTTCGAAATGAAATGTCAAAAACGTGAGTTTTCCCAATTTGAAAAAGTCAAAGGTTGACCTTTCCAAAATTTAAAAATGAAAAAGTAGTAGGTGTGAAAAATTGACTATACGAAATTTTAGAGACGTGAGGCCGAAAATTCGATTTTCCAAATTTTGAGAAAGTTGAAAATGGAAAAGTTTACCTTTCCAAAAATTTTAAAAATTTGTCAAGTCGAGTTTTCTAAATGATAAAATAAGTCGAAATGTCGAAAAGATAATTTTCCAAATTTTCAAAAGTTTTTAAATGTTGTTAAGTCGTCTTTTCGATATTCCAACTTTTTATACCCTTCACCATAGGATGGGGGTATATTAACTTTGTCATTCCGTTTGTAACACATCGAAATATTGCTCTAAGTCCCCATGAAGTATATATATTCTGGGTCGTGGTGAAATTCTGAGTCGATCTGGGCATGTCCGTCCATCCGTCCGTCTGTTGAAATCGCGCTAACTTCCGAACGAAACAAGCTATCGACTTGAAACTTGGCACAATTAGTTGTTATTGATGTAGGTCGGATGTTATTGCAAATGGGCCATATCGGTCCACTTTACGTATAGCCCCAATATAAACCGATCCCCCGATTTGGCTTGCGGAGCCTCTAAGACAAGAAAATTTCATCCGATCCGGTCTCTAATGACCATGCAAAAATTGGTCCACATCGGTCCATAATTATATATAGCCCCCATATAAACCGATCACCTGATTTGACCTCCGGAGCCTCTTGGAAGACCAAAATTCATCTGATTCAGTTGAAATTTGGTACGTGGTGTTAATATATGGCCTCAAACACCCATGCAAAAATTGGTCGAAATCGGTCCATAATTATATATATCCCCCATATAAACCGATCACCAGATTTGACCTCCGGAGCCTCTTGGAAGACCAAAATTCATCTGATTCAGTTGAAATTTGGTACGTGGTGTTAATATATGGCCTCAAACACCCATGCAAAAATTGGTCGAAATCGGTCCATAATTATATGTAGCCTCCATATAAACCGATCCCCAGATTTGACCTCCGGAGCCTCTTAGATGAGCAAAATTTATCCGATCCGGCTGAAATTTGGTACATGGTGTTAGTATATGGTCTCTAGCAACCACGCAAAAATTGGTCCACATCGGTCCATAATTATATATAGCCCCCATATGAATCGATCCCCAGATTTGTCCTCCGGAGCCTCTTGGAGGAGCAAAATTCATCCGATCCTGTTGAAATTTGAAACGTGGTGTTAGTATGTGGTCTCTAACAAACTCGATATGGAGACGAATTGGTCCATATCGGTCCATAATTATATATAGCCCCCATATAAACCGTTCTCCAGATTTGATCTCCGAAATCTCTTGGAGAAGCAAAATTCATCCGATCCGGTTTTATGTGGCCGCTAATAACCATGCCAAATTTGGTCCATATCGGTCTATTGTTATATATAGCCGATCCCCAGTCACACAAAAATTGGCCCATATCGGTTCATAATCATGGTTGCCACTCGAGCCAAAAATAATCTACCAAAATTTTTTTTCTATAGAAAATTTTGTCAAGATTTTATTTCTATAGAAAATGTTGTAAAAAATTTAATTCTATAGAGAATGTTTTCAAAATTTTAATTCTATTGAAAATTTTGTCAAAATGTTATTTCCATAAAAAATTTTTTCAAAATTTTATTTCTATAGAAATTTTTGTCAACATTTTATTTCTATAGAAAATTTTGACAAAATTTTATTTCTATAGAAAATTTTATTAGAATTTTATTTCTATAGAAAATTATGTCAAAATTTTACTTCTATAGAAAATGTTGTCAAAATTTTATTTCTATAGAATATTTTGTCCAAATTTTACTTCTATAGAAAATGTTGTCAAAATTTTATTTCTATAGAAACTTTTATGAAAATTTTATTTCTATTCAAAATTTTGTCAAAATTTATTATATACGTATTTAGTTTAATATGAACTACCTTGCAATTTAGAAGACGGTGTTAGGAAGTTCTAAGATACGTTGCCATCGGCAAGTGTTACCGCAACCCAAGTAATTCGATTGTGGATGACAGTCTTCAGTAGAAGTTTCTACGCAATCCATGGTGGAGGGTACATAAGCTTCGGCCTGGGCGAACTTACGGCCGTATATACTTGTTTTTTATTAAAAAATTGTTTGAAAAAAATTAATTTTTTTGTTATTGAGCCTCTAAGACAAGAAAATTTCATCCGATCCGGTCTCTAATGACCATGCAAAAATTGGTCCACATCGGTCCATAATTATATATAGCCCCCATATAAACCGATCACCTGATTTGACCTCCGGAGCCTCTTGGAAGACCAAAATTCATCTGATTCAGTTGAAATTTGGTACGTGGTGTTAATATATGGCCTCAAACACCCATGCAAAAATTGGTCGAAATCGGTCCATAATTATATATATCCCCCATATAAACCGATCACCAGATTTGACCTCCGGAGCCTCTTGGAAGACCAAAATTCATCTGATTCAGTTGAAATTTGGTACGTGGTGTTAATATATGGCCTCAAACACCCATGCAAAAATTGGTCGAAATCGGTCCATAATTATATGTAGCCTCCATATAAACCGATCCCCAGATTTGACCTCCGGAGCCTCTTAGATGAGCAAAATTTATCCGATCCGGCTGAAATTTGGTACATGGTGTTAGTATATGGTCTCTAGCAACCACGCAAAAATTGGTCCACATCGGTCCATAATTATATATAGCCCCCATATGAATCGATCCCCAGATTTGTCCTCCGGAGCCTCTTGGAGGAGCAAAATTCATCCGATCCTGTTGAAATTTGAAACGTGGTGTTAGTATGTGGTCTCTAACAAACTCGATATGGAGACGAATTGGTCCATATCGGTCCATAATTATATATAGCCCCCATATAAACCGTTCTCCAGATTTGATCTCCGAAATCTCTTGGAGAAGCAAAATTCATCCGATCCGGTTTTATGTGGCCGCTAATAACCATGCCAAATTTGGTCCATATCGGTCTATTGTTATATATAGCCGATCCCCAGTCACACAAAAATTGGCCCATATCGGTTCATAATCATGGTTGCCACTCGAGCCAAAAATAATCTACCAAAATTTTTTTTCTATAGAAAATTTTGTCAAGATTTTATTTCTATAGAAAATGTTGTAAAAAATTTAATTCTATAGAGAATGTTTTCAAAATTTTAATTCTATTGAAAATTTTGTCAAAATGTTATTTCCATAAAAAATTTTTTCAAAATTTTATTTCTATAGAAATTTTTGTCAACATTTTATTTCTATAGAAAATTTTGACAAAATTTTATTTCTATAGAAAATTTTATTAGAATTTTATTTCTATAGAAAATTATGTCAAAAATTTACTTCTATAGAAAATGTTGTCAAAATTTTATTTCTATAGAATATTTTGTCCAAATTTTACTTCTATAGAAAATGTTGTCAAAATTTTATTTTGTCAAAATTTTATTTCTATAGAAACTTTTATGAAAATTTTATTTCTATTCAAAATTTTGTCAAAATTTATTATATACGTATTTAGTTTAATATGAACTACCTTGCAATTTAGAAGACGGTGTTAGGAAGTTCTAAGATACGTTGCCATCGGCAAGTGTTACCGCAACCCAAGTAATTCGATTGTGGATGACAGTCTTCAGTAGAAGTTTCTACGCAATCCATGGTGGAGGGTACATAAGCTTCGGCCTGGGCGAACTTACGGCCGTATATACTTGTTTTTTATTAAAAAATTGTTTGAAAAAAATTAATTTTTTTGTTATTGAAAAAAAATAATAATAAATAAAATTTTTTGTTTCTGTGTTGTGCCTAGGTCAGTCATTGTCATGACAATAGCTAGAAAAATGTTTCATTACTGGTGGCAAAATGTTGGCATGTTGTTTTGTTGGTTAATGATTACCATATATGTGGAGTCCTATAAATGATTTCTCATGTTTTATTTTCCATATCGAGTCCATGCCACCGGAAGACCTATTCAAGCTCATATGCATACAGCAATTTTGAATCTCTGAAGCTATTTCATTTGAAGGTAATAACGAAAAGCATATGGCTTTCATCGACGTATAACCAATAATTTTTTGTTTGTGTTTATAAAGCGAAAACTAGCAATAAAGTGATAATACACGATGCATTGGCTCCTCTTTTATGGGAAACATTTCAATGGATAATTTAACAAACGGTATTGGCTAAAAATCACAAACAGTTGAGATTCGAACTATTAATCATGTTGGATTTCGACGGCATGAGAAATTGTTAAGACAAAAACTTTATTCGTAATTTCGACGGTATTTAGGGCTAAAATGTATTTATGTTAGGTATAGTGACAGCCTGATATTTCAGACTCACTTTCTATATTTAGCTCAATCAAAAAGGACCTCTTTTTTATAGCCGAGTCTTAAAGGCGGTCCACATTGCAGTTATTAGAGAACACGAAATGTCACCAGCATTAATGAGAGTGGGTAATTCACCGCTGAAAAACTTTTTGGTGTTTGGTCGAAACTGGGTATGAAAAAGGTGACGGTAACACTGGTTGTACTATGCCTGATTTTTGTTTGACCTATTCGAATCTGAATTGAAGTGAAAATAGATGCAGAAGAGCTCTTTCAACCTGAAAGCGTCTTGTTTCTAGCCTTAATTATGAGGGAACTGTAGTCCCGAAAATCTAGATGAGGTAGAACCGAAAGACTCAGTGAAGTAAATGTAGAGCACGAAAAAGCTCATATGGGGAACTATAGACCCGAAAATCTCAGAGAGAGAGATCTAAGTTAAGGTATTTTAGGGCACGAAACTGAACTGAGGGAAATATGTAACAGAAGTTCTAAGAGAGGAAATTATAGATCCAAGAATTTCATTGAGGGATCTTAATGCCACGAAAATCTTAATGAGGGAACTGAAGACCCGAAGATCTCGGTGTGAGAACAGTGTACCGGAAGATCTCAATTATTGGCTGTTGACTCGAAGCTCTCTGTGAAGGAACGTTAGGCTACGAATTTATAATTGAGGGAACTATCGACCCCAAGTTTCAGAGAGGGATCTGTAGAGCCGAAGACTTCAGTCAGGGACTGTAAGATCTAAGTGAGTGGCTGCAGACGCGAAGATCTTAGTGAAGATCCTGTACGGGCTACGAAAATAGCAGTGAGGGAACTATCGACCAGAAGTTGCAGAGGGACTGTAAAATTCGCCGAAGATTACGGTGAGAGAATTGTGTAACAGAAGATCTCGATAAGAGAACAGGGGACTGGGACATCTCAGTGAAGGAACTGCAGACCCGAAGATCTCGATAAGTCCTGCAGCCTTCAGTGAGGGAACTCTAGAACGAAAAATTTCTGTAAATGGACCCGAAAATCTCGTAGAGAGTTCTGAGATCCGACTATCTCTATGAGGGAACTGAGACCAGAAGACCACAATGAAGAAACTGTGACCCAAAGATTTCAGTGAGGAACTGCAGACGCGAAGACCTCTCGTTTATTTTGGTGAGCGAACTGTGAATCCAAAGACTTAGTGATGGCACTGTAAAATCGAAGATCTCAATCTCAGTAGAGGGACCACATACCCGAAGATCTCGTTGAGGTAACTGAGAACAGACTATCTCCATTAGGGAACTGAGTCCTAACGATCTTAATGTAGGGAGGAAACTGTAGAAAGAAAAATCTCAGCAAATGGACTGCATACCCGAAGAAGAAGTGTACTGAGATCCTACTATGTCTATGAGGAAACTGTGATCCGAAGATCTCAATGAAGAAACTGTGACCCCAAGATTTCGGTAAGGGTACTGCAGACCGAAAAGTCTTTGTGAGAGATTTCAATGAGCGAAGTATGAATTCGAAAGTCTCAATGAGGGAACTGTAGTCCCGAAGATCTCAATGAGGTAACTGTAGACCCAAAGATCTCAGTGAGGGAAATCTATACCCGAAGGCTTCGATGAGGGAACTATGGACTGGAAAATCTCAGTGAAGTAGACACGAAGATCTCTATGAGGTAGCTGAGATCCGACGAAGATTTCAGTGAGGGGACTGTAGACCTTAACATATCCATGAAGGAACTATAGACCCGAAATGTGAGCGAAATATGAATCCGAAAGCTTCATTGAGGGTACTACAGACCCCATACGTCAGTGAGGGAACCTACAAGATCCTAGTTAGGTGAATATGGACCGGAAGATTTCAGTAATGAGACTGTAGACCCGAAGACCTCAGTGAGGGAAATGAAGATCTGAAAATCTCGGTGAATGGGCTGTAGAACCGAAGATCTCAATGAGAGAATTGGGACCCAACTATTTCGATTATGGAACTGATTTTCGTCAGGAAACTGTAGACTCGAAAATCTCAGTAAAAGATTTCAGTGTGCGAACTGTGAATCCGAAATACTCTGTGAGGCTACGATTGATCCGATTCACGGTGAGAGAACTTCTGAATCTGAAAGTCTTAGCGAGGGCCCGAAGATGTCATTGGGGAAAATGTAGACCCGATAATTTCGCTTAGAAAACTGTTGACCGGAAAATCTCTAAAGTGTATGCACACCCGAAGATATCTATGAGGTAATCGAGGCCCGACTATCTCCAGGAAGAAACTGAGTCGCAACGATCTCAATGAAAGAACTGCAGACCAGAAGATTTCTGTGAGAGAACTGTAGACCCGAATATCTCTGGGAGGGATTTCCAGGTGCGTACAGCCAATCCGTAAGTCTCCGTGAAGGTACTAAGACCCGGAGATTTTAGTGAGAGAACTGTGCATCGGAAAGTCTTAGTGAAGGCGCTGTAGTTCCGACGATCTCAGAGAGGGAAATATAGACCCAAACATCTCGACAAGAAAACTGTGAACCGAAAAATCTCAATGAAGGGATCGTAGACCCGATGAGGTATTTTAGACCCAACTACCTCCATGAGGTAACTGAAACCCGAAGATTTCAGGGAGCCAATACCCAACCTGATGAGGTTGGGTATTTTAGACCCAACTACCTCCATGAGGTAACTGAAACCCGAAGATTTCAAGGAGAAATTTTTATTGAGCGAACTGTATTTCTAATGATCTGAATGAGTTAAGTCCAGACGTGAAGATTTCGGCGAGAAAAGTGTGGACCCAAAAAATTTCTAATCTCGAAAAAATATTGAAAAATATTTCAGTGAACGAACTCCGAATCCGAAAATGAGGGACCCGATTATCTTCAAAAGGGAACTGAGTCCCAACGTTTTGAATAAAGGAGAGATTTCAATGAGCGAACTGTGGATCCGAAAATGTCAGTGAGGGAATTGTATTCCGAAGATCTCAGTGAGGGAAACTGTAGACCCGAAGATCTTGGTGAAAGAATTGTGAATCCAAAAGTGTCAGTGATAGTACTGTAGTCCCGAAGATCTCTGTAAGGCAAATGTAGACCCGAAGATCTCGCTGTAGTTCCGACTATCTCTATGAGGGTGTAGAATCCCAACGAAGGAACTATAGACCCGAAGATTTCAGTGAGGGTACTGTCGACCCTAAATATTCAGTGAGAAATTTCAGTGAGCAAACTGTGAATCTGAAAGTCTCAGTGAGGAAACCGTATTGCCAAAGATCTCAATGAGGTGACGGTAGACCCAAAGATCACAGTGAGGAAAATATAGACCTGAAGATTTCAGTGATAGCGCGGTAGCCCTAGGATTTCAGTGAACGAACGAATCTCAGTGAGAGAACTCTAAGCCCAAATATGACACATGAGATGTGATGGATAGTAGATCTAGAAGGTAGGTCTAACATTGTAAGTCCTCCCAAAGCTTCAATTTACCAGTGTGATAGATGATTTTTATGTGTTTTCTTGTAATTCGTGATCGATTGCCTTATTAATATATATTGTTGCTCTATACCTCCAATTTGCATTTGACTAAATATTTGTTTTTCTCTCTTCTTATTTTACAGGTAAGAATATGGCAGAAAATCGTCACTATGTAAATTTTTAATTGAGTTCAAATTTCAAGATTGTAATGTAAGTATGACCGCATTATAACGAGATATACCGACCTTATATAAGCTTCCCTTGGACCTATCCTTGTAGCGTTATGACCATCAACATGGTTCTCGCTTTGCGGTCTTAAGTTTTGGGGTCTTAGCGAACGTTAGGTGCTTGGATTACATTAAAATTTATTATTTATTTATTTATTATACAACTAGGATGAATAGCATTGTAAATTTTTAGTTTTGCATACAATATTTTCCTTCTACTATGAAAGTTCACATTATAATTTAGCCCGTGAAAGCTCTTGTGGAAAATGTTAACTTGAACTCGGCTTACGTTTATGTATTTCTTGGTGGTTTCTCAACTACCAGCAAAATTTCACATTTTGTGATACACATTGAATTTGAATGAAAAATTTACAAAAAAACAAGTCCCTTATGCCTTTTCATTTATGTTAAAAATATTCATCAGAATTGAAATATGCATATAATCCGTAAGAGTAACTAAAGACACGAGGGGAAAAAGGCACGTCCATTCTCTTGTTCAACTTCAGCATTGAATGTCATTGAATGAAGATTTATGGAGATGCGTTCGTAGTGAACTTCATCATTATCCTACATGCCGGAATGACGACTTCTGTTTGCATATCCGGATAACGTTGCCATTACATGAATTTTAATTTAAAATATTTGCATGCCCATCGATTTGAGATGTCCAAGTGTGTAAATTTTCCCAAGGATTTTATATATACACACAGAAAATTATGTGCGGTGAAGAGCAAAAGTGAAAAAGAACAACGTGGCAATATTACCAAGCTTTTTACAGAGAGGAGGAAATACAAGAGAAGGAAACTGTGAAGCGAAACTTCGTCAGTAGGTGACAGTCATGAGGAAAATTTCTCTAATAACAGGTTGGCTGATAACTCCCCGGTCTAACAAAGAAAAACACACTGTTTTGTTCAAATTCATTTTTATTATTCAACATAGTTCCCTTCAAGAGCGATAAAACGATTATAACGACCTTCCAATTTTTTGATACCATTTTGGTAGTACTCCTTAGGTTTTGCCTCAAAATAGGCCTCAGTTACGGCGATCACCTCTTCATTGCAGCCAAATTTTTTCCCTGCGAGCATCTTTTTGAGGTCTGAGAACAAGAAAAAGTCGCTGGGGGCCAGATCTGGAGAATACGGTGGGTGCACGCTCACAAAAAATCGCTTCTGTAACATATATTCCCAAACATATTTTGCTTCAAGCATATACATTTTTGGCTATTGCCCAAACATGTATATGTTTGATCTCTTCCAATATATAATATGTTTGAAAGCATATTGGTCTAAACAATATATGTTTGGGTAGTCGATTTCCAAACATTTTGTATTTTTGCATCCAAATTCAATAATGTTGCCTTCTAAAAAACAATATGTTATTATGTGAACATATAATATGTTTGGAAGCATTTTGTACCCAAAAATATTATATGCTTAAAAAAATTCTCCCAAACAATATTGTGCTCAAAATTTTATTTATTTATTTATATATTTACAATCATAATGAATTATGAAAATAAACAGGTAATATAGGTGCTAACAACATAGGTTTTCGACCTGAATTCTCAAAATTTTGTTTCTGCCTAATTGTATATTCCCCCACATCTTTCTCACTTCCACGAGATTTTTTAGTTCTTAGCACCTTTTTCTGTAATACAAACATTGTAGAAGAAATTATTCAATTGTATGATTTTTTTATTTTAATTTTACCTTTTGCCGGACGGGGATTCGAACAGCGGACCACATAGTTTGTAAGGATCAAAGAAGTAGCTGATCAATTGCCCAAGGAAAAATAAAATGTTAATTTTGTAATAACAAGCAACAACCACTAACTTAAGCGATATTGCTCCCTGTTAAATAGCGCTCCAAGCTACTAATCACATATATGTTTATAGGCTATTTCTAAATTAATATATGTTTGCATCCAAGCATATTATATTTAAAAACATTTTATGTCCCAAACATAATATGTTCTAACATATTAACATATATGTCCCAAACATGTTATGCTAGTTTATGAACATTATATGCTTGCACTCAAAAATATTGTGTTTAAAAATTTGTGTTCCAAACATATAATGTTTATAGCCAAACATATGAAAAACAGTCTTTTTCATCCGTGTGGGGAAGCAATTCTAAGCCCAATTCATGAATTTTTGCCATCGTTCTCAATGACTTGTGGCACGGTGCGTTGTCTTGGTGGAACAACACTTTTTTCTTTTTCATATGGGGCCGTTTTGCCGCGATTTCGACCTTCAAACGCTCCAATAACGCCGTATAATAGTCTCTGTTGATGGTTATTTCCCTTCTCAAGATAATCGATAAAAATTATTCCATGCGCATCCCAAAAAACAGAGGTCATTACTTTGCCAGCGGACTTTTGAGTCTTTCCACGCTTCGGAGACGGTTCACCGGTCGCTGTCCACTCAGCCGACTGTCGATTGGACTCAGGAGTGTAGTGATGGAGCCATGTTTCATCCATTGTCACATATCGACGGAAAAACTCGGGTGTATTACGAGTTAACAGCTGCAAACACCGCTCAGAATCATCAACACGTTGTTGTTTTTGGTCAAATGTGAGCTCTCGCGGCACCCATTTTGCACAGAGTTTCCGCATATCCAAATATTGATGAATGATATGACCAACACGTTCCTTTGATATCTTTAAGGCCTCTGCTATCTCGATCAACTTCATGTTACGGTCAATCAAAATCATTTTGTGGATTTTTTTGATGTTTTCGTCGGTAACCACCTCTTTCGGGCGTCCACAGCGTTCACCGTCCTCCGTGCTCATTTCACCACGCTTGAATTTTGCATACCAATCAATTATTGTTGATTTCCCTGCGGCAGAGTCCGGAAACTCATTATCAAGCCAAGTTTTTGCTTCCATCGTATTTTTCCCTTCAGAAAACAGTATTTTATCAAAACACGAAATTCCTTTTTTCCCATTTTTTTTACAATAAAAAAAGTTGCTTCACAAAAGACGCTCTATCTCACAAACTAATTGACTTACAGACGTCAAATTTTGACACGAATCATTTGAAAGTTGGTACTATATAAAAATAATATGCATTTAATACTAGCGACGCCATCTAACCTGTTATCATGCATTTTTACAGGCGTTTCTCTCAAATATTATACAGTTTGCGTCGGCGTCACCCAGTTCTGTTCTCTTACTTTATAACAACAAATGTAATTTTTTATAAATATTTCCATTGTATACAATTTTTGGCAGGCAATTTGAAATTATAACTGCCGACGCCTTTATAACCAATTTATCAAAATAGCGCTTCGACCGCAAAGTCGGTAATACCAAATTTACAGGCATTGTACGCATCTATACGGTTGACATTCGTTTTCTTTGCAGAAGAGAAATTTTCGTCCTCTTGTATTTCCCAGCAAAAAAAGAGCTTCCAAAAAAGTAGTTTGGAAGTAGTGCAAACTTGGATCATCCCCAATGAATTTTACTTGGGCTTGTCATAGGATGGAAGTACTGCCTTTTTGGATCCTTTGCATTGCTTTAGAAGTTGTGCCCTGGAAGTTAATTTGAATGAAGAAATTTAAAAAGCGAAAAAAATTTTTTCAACCAATTTCACTTTTTTCCATCCATATGTTTTATTACACAATTATTTTCCTATTATCGAATTTTTACAATTTGAAAAACTTTTTCGCTCGACCAAGGGTTGAACCTGGCTCTGTTGGCACCATAACAGAACGCCTTAGCACACTCAGCCACAAACGCCATTGAACATAAAGTGTCGAAAGGTCAATTCAAATATTTGTGATATGGTCGTAATACGACACCAAGTAATAACATTCTAATTGCTTCCCGAGATGTTCTTTATTAGTATGAACGAAAAAATAGGAGACGCAGGTTCAAATCTCACCAGCGGCAATTTTTTTTCAAATATTTTTCTAAAAAAAATATTTTTTTAATATCATGCATCGTTTTTATTTTTTATTTTCGGCATATATTTTCGTATAAATATTTTCCATTTCCATTAAAAATCAACAAAAAATTATAAATTCTCGTAATTTGCAAAACCTTCTCAAAAGAACTTCCATGGAAGCGAAAAAGTCAAACGGCACAGGTTCAAATCCCAGCGGGGACGAAATTTATTTTTTTTCTATTAATTTTTTACTTTTTTATTAATTTTCTAGTTTTTTTTAGTTTTTTAAAATTTTTCTATTTTTTTTGTAAAATTTAAGGACTGCACCTTAATTAGAAAAGAATCATTCGGGGATCCCAAAATGCACTTTAGAAGAAATGTTTGTGCATTTGTCCGAAACGACTGCATCGGAAGAGGAAAAAAATCGTTGGGGGATCCCACGATGCGCTTTAGAAGAAATGCTTGTGGACTTGTCCAAAAGGACTGCATCGGAAGTTGAAAAAATTCGATGGGGGATTCTGGCATATTTGTGGAACAACTTCCAATTTTTTTGCTGGGTTCCTACTCTTTGCTTTTTAAGATATATGTGGATTTTTAACGTAGTACAGGTGCACTATATTATATGAAAAGAAATAAAGTCTTTTAGGAAAGCTACCGATCTAAAAACTACCGAGGTATTTAGACAGGAGACAAAAAGTCTAATTTGGCAAAGACGAATTTTTCACTGTGCCATTGTGAAAAAATTCAAAATATTTAAAGTTTGAAAATGTCGACTCTTTAAAATTTGGAAAAGTCGACTTTTCCCAAATTTTTGAAAAGCCTACTTTTTGATCTCTCGAGTATATAAAATTTTTAAAAAGTAGACCTTTAGACGTTTTAAAATGTTTGATAAGTTGGCTTTTCTATGATTTAAAACTTTAGTAACGGCCTGAAATTGGCTAAATTTTTCAAATTTTAGAAAAGCCGATGTTTTGACGTTTTCAATTTCGAAAATCGACTTTTATTGGTTTCTTTTGAAAAGTAGACTTTTCGAGTTTTCGACTTTTTCCATATACTATATATTTACATAAAATACAAAATTTTAACTGAATCGGATGAAATTTGCTCCTCCAAAAGGCTCTAAAACCAAATCTGAGGATCGGTTTATATGGGGGCTATATATAATTATGGTCCGATATGGATCAATTTTTACATGGTTGTTAGAGACCAAATACTAACACCACGTACCACATTTCAACGGGATCGGTTGAATTTTGCTCTTCCAAGAGGCACCGGAGGTCAAATCTGGGGATCGGTTTGTATGAGGGCTATATATAATTATGGACCGACATAGACCATGGTTGTTAGAAGCCATATATTAACACCACGTACAAAATTTCAACTGAATCGGATGAAATTTGCTCCTCCAAGAGGCTCCAAAACCAAATCTGGGGATCGGTTTATATGGGGGCTATATATAATTATGGACCGATATGGACCAATTTTTGCATGGTTGTTAGAGACCATATACTAACATCACATATCAAATTTCAACCGGATCGGATGAATTTTGCTCCTCCAAGAGGCTTCGGAGGTCAAATCTGGGGATCGGTATGTATGAGGCCAAATATAGAGACCGACATTGACCATGGTTGTTAGAGGCCATATACTAACACCACGTAAGAAATTTCAACCGGAACGGATAAATTTTGCTCCTCCTAGAGGCTCCGAAGGTCAAATCTGGTGATCGGTTTTTCTGGGGGCTACATACAATTATGGACCGATATGGCCCAATTTGGGCATGGTTATTAGAGACCATATACTAACATAACATATCAAATTTCAACTGGATCGGTTGAATTTTGCTCCTCCAAGAGGCTCCGGAGGTCAAATTTGGGGATCGGTTTATATGGGGGCTATATATAATTATGGACCGATATGGATCAATTTTTGCATGCTTGTTAGATACCATATACTAACACCACGTACCAAATCAATTTTTGCATAGTTGTTAGAGACCATATACTAACACCTACCTCCTACCTATTAACACCACCTCCTCCAAGTGGCTCCGGAGTTCAAATCTGGCGATCGGTTTATATGGGGGCTATATATAATTATGAACCGATTGGTTTTTTGCATGATTGTTAGAGACCATATACATTTAACCATATACATTTAACCGGATCGGATGAATTTTGCTCCTCCAAGAGGCTCCGGAGGTCAAATCTGGTGATCGGTTTTTGTGGGGGCTACATATAATTATGGACCGATATGGACAAATTTGGACATGGTTGTTGGAGACCATATACTAACCCCACGTATCAAATTTCAACTGGATCGGTTGAATTTTGCTCCTCCAAGAGGCTCTGCAAGCCAAATATGGGGGTCGGTTTATATAGGGGCTATATATAATTACGAACCGATATGGACCAATTTTTGCAAGGTTGTTAGAGACCACATACTAACACCACTTAACAAATTCCAAGCGGATCGGATGAGTTTTGCTCCTCCAAGAGGCTCTGCAAGCCAAATCTGGGGGTTGGTTTATATGGGGGCTATACGTAAAAGTGGTCCGATATGGTCTATTTGCAATACCATCCGACCTAAATACATCAATTACAACTACTTGTGCCAAGTTTCAAGTCGATATCCTGTTTCGTTATTTCAGAAGTTTCTATCGTGATTTCAACAGACGGACGTATGGACGGACATGCTTAGATCGACTCAGAATTATACCACGACCCAGATTATATTCACTTTATAGGATCTTAGAGCAAAATTTCGATGTGTTACAAACGAAATTACAAACTTATTCCCCCACCATAGGATGGGGGTATATCCTATGGTGGAGGGTATAAAAATTCAAAAAGCCGATTTTCCAAAATTAAAAAAATATCAAAAGGTCAAATTATCGATTTTACAACTTTCCGAATTTTGAAGAGTTGATTTTTGCAGTTTTCGACTTTTTCGCAATTTTGAAAAGTTGCTTTGGGCTTTTTTTAAATTTGGAAAAGTTGACTTTTCGTCATTTTAACTTTTGCAAAATACTGAAAAGTCGAACTTTAGAATAGAGAAGACAAACAAAGAATTTCAAGAATTCAAATATAGGAAAATTGGCTTTTCAAGTTTTTGTCTATTTCTACAATTTGGAAAAGTCGAATTTTGGCCCATTCGATTTTTTTTTTAATTTTGGAAAAGTCCCTATTTTTAAAATTTGGAAAAGATTTTTTGAATTTTTAAAAATTTGGAATATTGACGTTTCCTATTTTCTGCTTTTATAAAATTTTGAAAAGTCGACTTTTCGACATTTCTAAAATTCAGAAAAGATTTGTAAAAGTTGATTTGGGATCATTAAATTTTTGAAAATGAATCATTTTTAAAATTTCTAAAAGTCGGCTTTTTATAAATTAAAAAAAAATCGAAAAATGAAAAGGTCGAAAATTGATATTTTTAATTTCAAAGGTAGAAAAATCGATTTTTCAAAAAATCTCTAAAAGCTTTATTATCCAATTTAAACTAACAAATCGAAAGGTTAAAAAGTCGATTTTTACAAACTTTCAAAATTATGAAGTCAATTTTTCTAGTAAAGTCACAATCGACTGAATAGTCTAAATAAGCCCGATACATCGGAATGCAACCTAACCTAGTAAAGTTTTCGATTTTTTTTTTTAATTTTCGAAATTTCGGCTTATGTAATTTTTGAAAAGTCGATTTATCGACTTTAGTAAATTATGCAAAGTAGATTTTTTAAATTTTCGACTTTTTCTATATTTGGAATAGTGGAATATATTTAACTTATTAAATTATAGTTGGCTCTTCGCCATTTCAACTTCTTCAAAATATGGAATAGTCTAAGCTATGAGTATTCAACATTTTCAAATATGGAAAATTTGACTTTCCAAGTTTTCTACTGTTGTATAATTTGGAAAATCAATCTTTTTACAATCTGAAAAAAGGTGGAAAAATCGAGTTTTCCACCTTTCTGCTTTAAAAAAAAATTCGAAAATTTTCGATTCAGGAAAGTCTTGGAAAAGTCGGATTTTGGACCATTTAAATTTTTAAAAATTGTTGGAAAAATCGACAACTTTTAAAAAATTTGAAAACGTTGACTTGTGTAAAATCTACTTCCAAAATTTGCAAATGTTGAAAAGTTTGCGAAATTTTTAAAATTTTGATAAGTTTGATTTTTCGACCATTCGACTTAACAAGTTTGGAAAAGTCGACTTTTGCACATTTAAAATATTTTTTAGATAAGTCGACTTTTTTTTTATATTTGAAAAACTCGACTTTTCCACTTTACGACTTTCATAAAATTTGGTAAAGTCTACCTTTCCATTTTTCTTTCATTAAGAAAAGACGAGTTTCCAACGCTTTAGATTCGACTTTGTCAAAGTTTTGAGCTGCGTTTAAACCGGATAATTTTAAATACTACCTCCTACATCCTTTTGATAATAATAAAAGAAGTATATCGTCTACCGATACCCTCACATCCCAAAAAAGGCGCTAATGCCAATTGAACTTTATTTTAGTTCATGAAGATTCGTTGATTTTAGTTAAATTTTGCACAATATGAGCAAATCTTCTTTATTTGGATAATTTTTTGCTAACTTTAATGACGTTACCTAAAACTAAGAAAAAAAATGTTGAATACAAATATAGTGCACAATTTAACTAAAATATAAAATTTTTCATATTTTTCTAAAATGGCAGAAATTTGCTTAACCCATTACACGCCAAGACCATTTAAAATAAAACAAATTAAATTCATTTATATATTCACACTTAGCTTCAGTTAAAAAAAAAAAATAAAAACAAAAACATAAAAACAAAAAACATAAAAAACAAAAGAAAACAAAAAGAAAACATGTCTAATTTCATTTATAAACAAAGTTCTGCGAGATTAAATGTTGCCAATTTTCTGTACTCAAGCGAGTACAATGGCAGTGAATGGGTTAAATTGAGTTCAGAAGTCTATCAAATGAGTACATTTTACTAAAATTGTATCTGTCTTGAACTTCGTACAGCCCTAAGGACATTTTAATAATTTTTGAATCGATTTTTTTAATTATTTAAAAAAATTTTTTCTCTAATTTGTCAAAAAGTATTAACTTACTTGTAACATGTTGTAATTAGAAAACTATTTTAGTTAAAATTTTCTAAAATAAACCTACATTTCCTTCCATGGTGGGTTCACTTTTTTTGGGTGCAGAGTTACCATAGGAAAATTTGCAATAAATAATGATTGTAGTCCTATGTCGACTTTTTCCTTTCAATTTGAAATTGACTTTTTTATCATTAAAAACCGATTAATCGTTTTTGGTCTTTATAAAAAGTCGATTCTCGACTTCGATTTTTCTTTTTCTTTTTTTTGTGAAAAAAATGTATATTATTTCAAAAGCCCATTATTGCACCCTTTTGCTATTCGTGTTTACACTTTATAACGCATAGAGTTGACTTTATATCAACATATTTTTGTAGTCGATGTCTAGGTGGCTGTATTCCCCAATCGACTATAAAAGAAGTTGAAAAGTAAAATATAATAAAAATAACAAGTATATACGGCCGTAAGTTCGGCCAGGCCGAATCTTATGTACCCTCCACCATGGATTGCATAGAAACTTCTACGAAAGACTGTCATCCACAAATTTCAACTCACTCGGATGAAATTTGCTCCTCCAAAAGGCTCCAATACCAAATCTCGGGATCGGTTTATATGGGGGCTATAAATGATTATGGACTGATATGGACCATTTTAGGCATGGTTGTTAAATATCATATACTACCACCACGTACCGAATTTCAACCAGATCGGATGAATTTTGCTTCTCCAAAAGGCACCGGAGGTCAAATCTGGGGATCGGTTTATATGGGGCCTATATACAATTATGGACCAATATCGACAAATTTTTGCATGGGTGTTTGAGGCCATATATTAACACCACGTACCAAATTTCAACTGAATCAGATGAATTTTGGTCTTCCAAGAGGCTCCGGAGGTCAAATCTGGTGATCGGTTTATATGGGGGCTATATATAATTATGGACCGATATGGACCATTTTTTGCATGGTCATTAAAGACCATATACTAACATCATGTACCAAATTTCAGCCGGATCGGATGAAATTTGTTTTTCTTAGAGGCTCTGCAAGCCAAATTTGGGGGTCCGTTTATATGGGGGCTATGCGTAAAAGTGGACCGATATGGCCATATGGCAGTAACAACTATTTGTGCCAAGTTTCAAGTCGATAGCTTTTTTCGTTCGGAAGTTAGCGTGATTTCAACAGACGGACAGACATGCTCAGATCGACTAAGAATTTCACCACGACCCAGAATATATATACTTTATGGGGTCTTAGAGCAATATTTCGATGTGTTACAAACGGAATGATAAAGTTAATGTACCCCCATCCTATGGTGGAGGGAATAAAAATCACCCCAAACGGGATTTTAATTCTTCGAATATCGATAAATTCTGGCCCAAAACAAAACATTTAGGTCACAGGGAGCCACCGTGGTGCAATGGTTAGCATGCCCGCCTTGCATACACAAGGTCATGGGTTCGATTCCTGCTTCAACCGAACACCAAAAAATTGTTCAGCGGTGGATTATCGCACCTCAGTAATGCTGGTGACATTTCTGAGGGTTTCAAAGCTTCTCTAAGTGGTTTCACTGCAATGTGGAATGCCGTTCGGAGGTCCCTTGTCATTGAGCTTAACATGGAATCGGGCAGAGAAGTTCACCAATGTGGTATCACAATTGACGGAATAGTCTAAGTGAGCCTGATACATCGGGCTGCCACCTAACCTAGGTCACAGTTTAAACCCAATCCAGCAAAAAAATTTGGCAGTTCTTCTAAAGGCATAACTTTAAAAGCACTTCTAAAAATGTCCTTTATTTTAACTGCATAGGAAGTTCATTTTAGCCATTTTTTATAACTCAATTTTTTCATATTTTTAATGCGAAATTTATTTTTTTTTGTTTCAAATAGGATAAAATCAGATTAAGAATTAATAAAATGGTACAAATTATTTAAATTTTGTCGTACAAAATGCTAAATCCATTCTAGAAAAACTGCGAATTTTTGAAAATATTTTATGATACAGTATTAGAATGCATTAAAAATCGTATAAAATTGTAAAAATTATTTACATCTAATTCAAATATTTTTCGAGCTTTATGGACAGATATATAATACATTTGGACGTCAATTACCTGTTTCGGTATCAGGCTAACATGAAATATAAAAATTATTTATTTGTCAAAATATCACAAAATGTCTTAATTCACAACCAAAATACTGAATTCGCATTACATCTTAAGAAGTGGTGCAAGTTCAGAGTAACGGCTGTTGAAATGGTGGACATCCGTCCAATGACAAGCCCATGTTAAATTCATCGCTTCTGCGCCAATTTTGCACCACTTCCGGATCCAGAAAGAACATTTTCACTTTTTTTTGCGACGCTTTTTTTTGCTGAGAATCAGTTTTAAATGTATTACAAGTGTATGTTTTGGATGTAGAATCGATT
Source organism: Haematobia irritans (assembly GCF_050003625.1). Lineage (NCBI taxonomy): Eukaryota > Metazoa > Arthropoda > Insecta > Diptera > Muscidae > Haematobia > Haematobia irritans. The sequence continues at coordinate 101,524,147 of NC_134401.1, read as the reverse complement.
AATTTTGGAATAAATCAAATCCCGGATAGGCCGAAATTTTATCTTCATTGTTCTGTTTACTTTTCATTGATTTTCAAATTTTTATACCCTCCATCATAGGATGGGGGTATATTAACTTTGTCATTCCGTTTGTAACACATCGAAATATTGCTTTAAGACCCCATAAAGTATATATATTCTGGGTCGTGGTGAAATTCTGAGTCGATCTAAGCATGTCCGTCCGTCCGTCCGACTGTTGAAATCACGCTAACTTCCGAACGAAACAAGCTATCGACTTGAAACTTGGCACAAGTAGTTGTTATCGATGTAGGTTGGACGGTATCTAAAATGGGCCATATCGGTCCACTTTTACGTATAGTCCCCATATAAAGGGACCCTCAGATTTGGCTTGTGGAGCCTCTAACAGAAGCATATTTCATCCGATCCGGCTGAAATTTGGTATATGGTGTTGGTATAACAACCATGCAAAAATTGGTCCACATCGGTCTATAATTATATATAGCCCCCATATAAACCGATCCCCAGATTTGGCTTGCGGAGCCTAAAAGAGAAGCAAATTTCATCCGATCCGGCTGAAATTTGGTACATGGTATTGGTATATGGTCTCTAACAACCATGCAAAAATTGGTCCACATCGGTCCATAATTATATATAGCCCCCATATAAACCGATCCCCAGATTTGGGTTGCGGAGCCTCAAAGAGAAGCAAATTTCATCCGATCCGCCTGAAATTTGGTACATGATATTGGTATATGGTCTCTAACAACCATGCAAAAATTGGTCCACATCGGTTCATAATTATATATAACCCCCATATAAACCAATCCCCAGATTTGGCTTGCGGAGTCTCAAAGAGGGGCAAATTTCATCCGATACGGCTGAAATTTGGTACTTGGTATTAGTATATGGTGTCTAACAACCATGCAAAAATTGGTCCATATCGGTCCATAATTATATATAGCTCCCATGTAAACCGATCTCCAGATTTGAACTCCGGAGCCTCTTGGAGGAGCAAAATTCATCCGATCCGGTTCAAATTAGGCTCGTAGTGTTAGTATATGGTCGCTAACAACCATACCAAAATTGGTCCAATCACACAAAAATTGGTCCATATCGGTTCATAATCATGGTTGCCACTAGAACCAAAAATAATCTACCAAAATTTTATTTCTATAGAAAATTTTGTCAAAATTTTATTTCTATAGAAAATTTTGTCAAAATTTTATTTCTAGAGAAAATTTTGTTCAAATTTTATTCGGTTCATAATAAAATTTTCGTAATTGTCAAAATTTTATTTCTATAGAAAATTTTGTTCAAATTTTATTTCTGTAGAAATTTTTGTCAAAATTTTCTTTCTATAGAACATTTTGTCAAAATTTTTATTTCTATAGAAAATTTTGTGAATATTTTATTTCTATAGAAAATTTTGTTAAAATTTTATTTCTGTAGAAAATTTTGTCAAAATTTTATGTCTACTTTGTCAAACTGAATTATATACGTATTGGATCGATCTTTTTTGATTTAATATATACCACGTATGGACTTACATACAATTTAGAAGATGGTATTAGGAGGTTTTAAGATACCTTGCCATCGGCAAACGGTACCGCAACTTAAGTAATTCGATTGTGGATGGCAGTGTTTAGATGAAGTTTCTACGATATCCATGATGGAGCGTACATAAGCTTCGGCCTGGCCGGACTTACGGCCGTATATACTTGTTATTTTTTTTGAATTTCACTGTCAATAATTTTATTGTTCCCGTAAAACGGCCAAGTATCACATTTTCTAAGACTTGTCCCAAAGGACGTCATCGGAAGAGGAAAAACTGAATGGACGATATACTTAAAAAGTAACATTTGGGGAGTAATTAGCATTTAAAGCTGTAGGGAAATCTCTATGGTATTTTTTTAATTTTCCCATCCAAATAATAACATTATTCCCAGAAATATTTTCGACACCACTTGTGGTATGTAGTTTCTTAAAAATGTTGTAAAAATTGCTTTGACGGTCGAGCAAGTTTTTCTCTCAGTGTTTGCCATTCTCTTGTTTCCATATTTATTTATTTTTTTACGACTACTTCATCGTGTTGGCTTTAGAATGACACCATGGCACGTGGATGTCTTCCATTGAAATGAATATGAAATGGTTCTGACATGCCTTCAGATGATTTCTAAAGGCCATATAGCATTTGAAAGGGGAATATGTCAGCTCTAGCTACTCCACCTACCATCAGTTTCGCTAGACATATGAGCTCATATGAGCTTGCACACGCACATTTGAGATGCACGTATGATTGCGAAAATTATGGGCATGTGTGTGTGTGTGCGTGTGTTTGTTGTATGTTAGTGTGGTTATGTCACAAATAGAGCTTCATGGGGCAGAAGAAATGTGCAAGAGTTAACCAGGGCTATGCTCAGAGGTTGTTATGCTAATGATGCCCTTTGGTCTATTTAATTGAACTATGTAGATTTCATTATAATCCTAGTCTAGGCGTAAACACAAATGTAGTATGGAGCCCAAAATGACAACAATTTTGATGACTTTATGGCCTTTAAGTGAAAATGACAATTTTACGATTTTACTTAACCCGAAAAATTACCAATTTTAAGTTAATTTTCTAAAGCAAAAAAAAAACCGTATTGGCTAATCTATCATTGAGAGTATATGAAGATTTAAATCATAATTTTTTATACTCACGACCATTTTCATGTAGCTCCGTTTATCTCTAACTGCCAGTTAACAGAAATTAAATTGCCAATACCATCTCTCCGGTGCCACCGTGGTGCAATGGTTAGCATGCCCGCCTTGCATACACAAGGTCGTGGGTTCGATTCCTGCTACGACCGAACACCAAAAAGTTTTTCAGTGGTGGATTATCCCACCTCAGTAATGCTGGTGACATTTCTGAGGGTTTCAAAACTTCTCTAAGTGGTTTCACTGCAATGTGGAACGCCGTTCGGACTCGGCTATAAAAAGGAGGTCCCTTGTCATTGAGCTTAACATGGAATCGGGCAGCACTCAGTGATAAGAGAGAAGTTCACCACTGTGGTATCACAATGGACTGAATAGTCTAAGTGAGTCTGATACATCGGGCTGCCACATAACCTAACCTAACCTATCTCTCCGGTTAACATTAACTGAAAATTTTTCAGCAGTTAAGTTCCTAACTGACATATAATGCGGTTTAAAGGTTCGTTAACTAACGTAGCACTGACGGAGCTTCATGAAAATGGGGGGTCATTCGAATAATAAGTTAACTTTTTCATTTAACTATAACATACACAATTGAGACAAACTGTCTTCAATAACTTATTCTCTTCTACCCATAAATGCTCTTCTTATGACTCTCAAACTGTTTTCTCTGTGCCAGCATAACAAAATCAAGAGAACATGTACATCACCAACCAAACAACAGGTATTCAAACTAACTCAACAACGCCAGTGTGATTTTGAAAAAAATACAATTTTTTTATACCCTCCACCATAGGATGGGGGTATATTAACTTTGTCATTACATTTGTAACACATCGAAATATTGCTCTAAGATCCCATAAAGTATATATATTCTGGATCGTGGTGAAATTCTGAGTCGATCTAAGCATGTCCGTCCGTCTGTTGAAATCACGCTAACTTCCGAACGAAACAAGCTATCGGCTTGAAACTTGGCACAAGTAGTTGTTATTGAGGTAGGTCGGATGGTATTGCAAATGGGCCATATCGGTCCACTTTTACGTATAGCCCCCATATAAACGGACCCTCAAATTTGGCTTGCGGAGCCTCTAAGAGAAGCATATTTTCATCCGATCCGGCTGAAATTTGGTACATGGTGTTTTTGTATGATCTCTAACAACCACGCAAAAATTGGTTCACATCGGTCCATAATTATATATAGCCCCCATATAAACCGATCCCCAGATTTGGCTTGCGGAGCCTCAAAGAGAAGCAAATTTCATCCGATCCGGCTGAAATATGGTACATGGTTTTGGTATATGGTCTCTAACAACCATGCAAAAATTGGTCCACATCGGTCCATAATTATATATAGCCCCCATATAAACCGATCCCCAAAGAAGCAAATTTCATCCGATCCGGCTGAAATTTGGTACATGGTTTTGGTATATGATCTCTAACAACCCACTTTTACTACTTGAATATTTAAAAGTAAATTTTCGTTCATAAATACAAGGTGAGCGAATTTCCATTTTCATATCTCCAGCATTTGGAAGACGATCACCAGTCTCTTCGGGTTGTGATTCAAAATCTTGCTACATGTGAAAAACTTTTAATTTTTAAATTATTACTGAGTTTCTACAACAGAGCCTCTTTCTTTATTTTTTTTTTTCAAAGAAAAAAAAAATTCTCAAAAATTTATTGGGGATTTTTGTGAGGAATTTATATTTAAATTGTAGTTTTTGGGGGCGAAAACATCATAATTTGGGGACAAGAGCCCGAAAAATACTGGCAACACTGATCGAAATGTCGATCTCCGACTTTATAAAATATATATTTGAGATAAGGGAGAAATTGTATGACGATATAAGCAAGTCCGTCTGTCTGTCTGTTGTAATCTCGCTACAACCTTCAATAATGGCGCTATCGCCCTGAATCTTGGCATAGATTCATCTTTTGCCTGCACGCAGGCTAAGTTCGAGGATGGACTGTATTGTTCGAGATGGACTGATCACCCGATTTAGGGTCGTGGATACTCAAGACCGCAATTTTCATGCGATTTTCCTAAAATTAGAAATCCAACAATAGTTTAGGTCTACCAAGAGGTGCGTCGAATATGGTCCATTTTTTGGTAAACCGAGCACCAGCGTCTAGATACCCCAATTTTTATGCGATTTACCTGAAATTCAAAATGTAACGATATTTTAGGTCTATAAAAAGATTCGGTGAATATGATGTGTATCGGTCCACGTTTTGTTATAGCCCCCATATAGATCGATCTCCAGATTTGACTTCTTGGGAAATCTGGAAGTACTTTAGGTTTCTCGGCTATAAAAAGGAGGTCCCTTGTCATTGAGATTAACATGGAATCGGGCAGCACTCAGTGATAAGAGAGAAGTTCACCAATGTGGTATCACAATGGACTGAATAGTCTAAGTGAGCCTGATATATCGGGCTGCCACCATAAGCGTAGGAAGGCCTCTGGGGAGGGGGCTTAGACCCCCCCAGAAAAATTTTAGCCCCCCCCAGAATTTCAAAACCTATTTACGATTTTACATTTTTCTAAAAATTAAACAAGTATATACAACCGCACAAATTTCCGCTAAAGACTTTCATGCACAACCAAATTACTTTGGTTGTGGTAGCAGTTGCCGATGGTAATGTTTGAAATCTGATATTTATAAAAAAATCTGTGGTTTAACTTTTGATTTAGTTGAATAACTAAAGCTCCTTTATTATTTTGTTTAGTCTGGTTTAGTCAATTTAATTTAAAAAAATAGTAATTGATACTATTCTTTCATAAATTAATATCTTAATAATGCTGCAAAAAAGCATAGCCAAAAAGAAGTGAAAATTTCCTTTTTGGGCCCGGAAGTGGTGCAAAATTGGCGGAGAAGCGATGAATGTAATATGAAATTGTCATAGAACGAATGTCCACCGTTTCAACAGCCGTTGCAATGAATTTGCATCACTTCTTAAGTTGTGATCCAAATTCAGTGTTTTGAATGTGAATTAAAAAATTTTGTTATATTTTCCCAAATAATTAATTTTTATATTTTTTATGATTTTTAATGCATTCTAACGCTTGTTTGAAACATTTTCCCTCTAATATTTTCAAAAATTCTATAAAAATTTCTGTAATGAATTTAGCATTTTTGTGGCAAAATTTGAATAATTTGTACCATTTTATTTATTCTTACTTTTTTTTAAAGAAAACAAAAAATTACACCTGCGTAGTTAAAAAAATTAACTTTTTTGTGAGGATATTTTTGGAAGTGCTTTTAAAGTTGTGCCTTTAAGAACAACTCCCAATTTTTTTCCTGGGAAAAGTGTGGAACTGCGTTTAGTTGCTTTATTATAAATTAATTGTCGAGTTATTTTGATGCCTATATTGTTATTCATTTTTATGAAATAAAACATTAATTGAACCTATAAGTTCAGTCTATAAATTTTCAGCTAGGGGGGCTATAGCCCCCCCTAGGAAAATTGTCTAGCTACGCTAATGGCTGCCACCTAACCTAACCTAACCTAACCTAACCTAACCTAAGTACTTTAGTTCCACAAAGAGATGTGCCTAATATGTATACCGGTCCAGGTTTTGATATAGAACCTATATCAACCGATCTCTCGATTTGGAGTCTTGAGCACCTATACGCCAGAATTTTAATGCTATTTGCCTTAAATTGGAAATACTTTAGGTCCACAAAATGGTGCGCCGAATATGGTGTGTATCGGTCCATGTTTTTATATAAACCCAATAGTCAAATCATCACCAGGATGGGCCTGATTTGACTTCTTGGCCTTCTAGAGATCGCAGATTTTATGCGATTTGCAAGAAATTGGAAATCTGGAAATACTTTATGTTTATACAAACAACAAAATATTTATACCCTGCGCCACACTGTGGAACAGGGTATTATAAGTTAGTGCATATGTTTGTAACACCCAGAAGGAGACGAGATAGACACATGGTGTCTTTGGCAATAATGCTCAGGGTGGGTCCCTGAGTCGATATAACCATGTCCGTCTGTCCGTCTGTCCGTCCGTCCGTCTGCCTGTGAACACATTTTTGTGATCAAAGTCTAGGTCGCAATTTAAGTCCAATCGCCTTCAAATTTGGCACATGTTCCTAATTTGGGTCAGAATAGAACCCTATTGATTTTGGAAGAAATCGATTCAGATTTAGATATAGCTCCCATATATATCTTTCGCCCGATATGCACTTATATGAACCCAGAAGCCAGAGTTTTATCCCGATTAGCTTGAAATTTTGCACAAGGAGTACAATTGGTAGTATAGTCATGTGTGCCAAATTTGATTGAAATCGGTTCAGATTTAGATATAGCTTCCATATATATTTTTCGCCCGATATGGACTTATATGGCCCCAGAAGCCAGAGTTTTGGCCCAATTTCGTTGAAATTTTGCACTAGGAGTACAATTGGTAGTATAGTCATGTGTGCCAAATTTGATTGAAATCGCTTCAGATTTTGATATAGCTCCCATATATATGTTTTTCTGATTTCGACAAAAATGGTCAAAATACCAAAATTTTCCATGTAAAATCGCCACTGCTTAGTCGAAAAGTTTAAAAAATGACTTCAATTTTCATAAACTTCTAATACATATATCTCGAGCGATAAATCATAAACAAACTTTTGCGAAGTTTCCTTAAAATTGCTTCAGATTTAAATGCTTCCCATATTTTTTTACTAAAATTGTGTTCCACCCTAGTGCATTAGCTAACTTAAATTTTGAGTCTATAGATTTTGTAAAAGTCTATCAAATTCTGTTCAGATCGAGTGATATTTAAATGTATGTATTTGGGACAAACCTTTATATATTGCCCCCAACACATTTAACGTATGTGATATGGTATCGACAATTTAGATCTACAAAGTGGTGCAGGGTATAATATAGTCGGCCCCGCCCGACTTTAGACTTTCCTTACTTGTTTTTTTTTGTCTTCAATCACAGAACTTATAGTATCAATCACCAAAGTCAATTAAAAACTTAATTGGTACAATTAATTCTTTTTTGAGATTGATTGTTGTTTCAATTAAGAAAATTGTTGAACCAATTAATAATTAAATATTTTTTTAATATTTTAATTGAATATTTTTTTAAAAATCAATTACAATTTTAATTGGAAAAATGTTGGTGATATTTTTCTCTGTGTATAGACTGTTATTCCGATTTAATACCGTAATTTATCTCTAATTTGCTTGAAATTCGCAATCTAATGGTATTTTAGGTGCACAATAATATGTGGACCGGATGCGGTTTACAACGGTCTATATTTTGGTGACATACCCATACAGATCGATCATCCGTTTTGAATTTTCGGGCATCTAGACACCACAATTTTTATCCGATCGTTGTGAATTTAATGTAATATACACCGGTCACCCCATTTAACCTCTTGAGAGGATAGAAGACGCCCTGGTTATTTAAAGCCAAGTTTACTCCCCGTGCTCATTCGAGAAATGGTGGTAAAATGAAAAGAATTTAAGTTTCAAATTATATGAAAGACATTCTATCGGACTTTCATGCCCATTTTGACGAGATATTTACGATTCCTTTAAAACTCAAACAAACCTGGTTCTTATAAATCCCTAATCTGATGTAGAAACTTCAAAGGTAACTTCGGGCCATTTGCCATTTGAACTCATCTGCTTGGGAGAATATCTGCCATCAAATCCAATACGATGATGACTTTTCAAAGGAAACTATTATCGTTGATTCATGGTGGTGAGTATTTAAGATTCGACCTAGCAGAATTTAATAACGTATATACAGCAGTTCTTTTTTTTTAATATGATATTTAGTTTTCCTGTATTTTGCGGAGAACGATTCCTCCCCTTGACCAACCTTTCTAGAAGTTCACAGGAAATGTGGAGGATGATCTACCGACGGGAATACAGTACATAGTTTTTAAATATATATTTTTTTATAAATTTATTCACACGATATATAAATCGGAATTCCTAGTTGCATTTCAACTTGTCTTTATGAAACTGCCCATGTGGCGTATGATAATTATTACAGTCAAATGTGTTAATTATACGCATAGGTGTTCTCTACAATCAACATATGGTCAAGGTTATTAATATTACTAATGTCAAGTAATTAAATAGATGCCTATCATTTATAGTACATGGTAGGTGACACGAAGTGTTTCCAATTCAAATGGCCCCTTTGTTTGCTGTGTGAAAAATATTTTTTATTGCACCAAAAAAACAAAAATGAAATTTCAGAATTCTTTCACGTTTGCCTGAAATTGCCACATTTTGGCTCTTATATTTTTCTTTGATTCAGTTTAAAATCATGTTTCAAGCAACACGTATGATGTAGTTTGATGGTATTTTGACCTTTCTTGTGCTCATTCTTAATGAAATATTTATTTGTCCTTTCTTGATCTATATAATTATCCAAATAAACAAGTCTATAGAATTTATATCTGATTCAAAAGCCATTGATATTCATGAATATATCATCAAATAATGGCGTAGCTAGGAAGTCTTGGGTGTGATGACAATCCCAAAAAATATACCATTTTACAACTATTGTACCTTAGTCGCGGGTTCAACTTCCAATATGGATCTTGCCTTTGCTCATCTAAGAAAATTTTTTTCCTTTAAATTATTCACACATTATGTGTAAAACTTAAATACGTATAATTTTATTAATCACTTTTCATTTTAAATTTTTAAGTTGAAAATTTCAAAATTTCTTTGGGGAGGCTAAGCTCCGCCAATTCCAACAATACGCGGCACTGTCACTGACTAAGGCACGCGTATCAAGAATACCGAAAAACAAGTCATGATCAGTATATCATTTCATCCCCGCAATGTTTTATTTTTATTGGGATCAATCAAAAAAAAACTAAAAAGTATTTCATTAAGGATGCGCTCAAAGAAGGTCATTTCAATTGAATAGGCCAAGATATCACCAAACAAATACATTCGCGTAGCTTGTAACTTGAGTTTATATGGAATCAGAGAAAAATGTCAAAGGCTAAAAGTGGCAATATCGAACTAAGGTAAAACATTCTGAAAGAATTTCAAATACTCCCAAACACTTTAGCTTTTTAAATCAATAAAAAAATTCACACAACATACCGCGGGGTTATTTGAATTTATAACATTGCGTAAAGTTGATGGACACTTATTTGATCGTTTAATCTTAGAAATAATTACCTTAATCAAATGATTATTGTTGGGTACACCTATGCGCATAATTAATATATAACTGTAATAATCATCATACGCCACATGGGCATTTTAATACAGATAAAATGTAATTGCAACCACGATTGCTACTCGATGCAAAAAAAGTTCAAAATTTTGTCGAAATTTTATTTCTATAGAAAATTTTGTCACAATTTTATTTCTATAGAAAAGTTTGTCAAAATGTTATTTCTATAGAAAATTTTGTCAAAATTTAATTTCTATAGAAAATTTTTCAAAATTTTGTCGAAATTTTATTTTTATAGAAAATTTTTTTTAAAATTTTATTTCCCTAGAAAATTTTGTCAAAATTTTATTTCGTTATTGTTGTTTTTGATCTCAGCTTAAAGCCATGCATTGACTAAACTACAAGTGTAGCTTAACCAACAGAGGAAAAGTATGCTTGTCAAATTTATTTGGGCAAAGCCCTATAGACTGCAAGATGGTTGGATGTACAGCTCTTTCGGAATTACCACATTCCTCATCAGCATCCTCTACTTGCAGCAAAACTATCAACCAATTATCAGAATAAATTCGGGTAATTCACTCAACCCAAAGAGAACTACACTTGAACCTCCCGAAAAAGGGTTTGATAGTCGGCTACTGCCTAAACAAATTTGCCAGCATATCTCTTTTCCTTTGCCAAACTCAAATCATCGATTTGAATGTATTTGGCTGGGTTTGTTTTTGAGTGTGCTTCCTCTATCTTCATTCGTTTTGTTTGTTATTGTTGGCTTCTTTTCAATCGTTATTGTTGTTTTTGATCTCAGCTTAAAGCCATGCATTGACTAAACTACAAGTGTAGCTTAACCAACAGAGGAAAAGTATGCTTGTCAAATTTATTTGGGCAAAACCCTATAGACTGCAAGATGGTTGGATGTACAGCTGTTTCGGTATTACCACATTCCTCAGTTTGGCAAAGGAAAAGAGATATGCTGGCAAATTTGTTTAGGCAGTAGCCGACTATCAAACCCTTTTTCGGGAGGTTCAAGTGTAGTTCACTTTGGGTTGACTGAATTACCCGAATTTATTCTGATAATTGGTTGATAGTTTTGCTGCAAGTAGAGGATGCTGATGAGGAATGTGGTAATTCCGAAACAGCTGTACATCCAACCATCTTGCAGTCTATAGGGCTTTGCCCAAATAAATTTGACAAGCATACTTTTCCTCTGTCGGTTAAGCTACACTTGTAGTTTAGTCAATGCATGGTTTTAAGCTGAAATCAAAAACAACAATAACGATTGAAGAGAAGCCAACAATAACAAACAAAACGAAAATTTTATTTCTATATAAAATTATGTTAAAATTTTATTTCTATAGAAAATTTTGTCAAAATTTTATTTCTATAGCAAATTTTGTCAAAATTTTATTTCGATAGAAAATTTTTTCAAAATTTTATTTCTATAGAAAATTTTGTCAAAATTTTGTCGAAATTTCATTTCTATAGAAAATTTTGCCAAAATTTTATTTCTATGGAAAAGTTTGTCAAAATTTGATTTCTATAGAAAAGTTTGTCAAAATTTTATTTCTATAGAAAATTTTGTCTAAATTTTATTTCTATCGAAAAGTTTGTCAATATTTTATTTCTATAGAAAATTTTGTCAATATTTTATTTCTATAGCAAATTTTGTCGAACTTTTATTTCTATAGAAAATTTTGTCGAAATTTTATTTCTATAAAAAATTTTGTCAAAGTTTTATTCCTATAGAAAATTTTTATTTCAATAGAAAAATTTGTCAAAATTTAATTTCTATAGAAAATATTGTCGAAATTTTATTTCTATAGAAAATTTTGTCAAAGTTTTATTTCTATAGAAAAGTTTGTCAAAATGTTATTTCTATGGAAACTTTTGTCAAAATTTTATTTCTATAGAAAATTTTGTCAAAATTTTTATTTTTATAGAAAATGTTGTCAAAATTTTAATTCTAGAGAAAAGTTGGTCCAAATTTTATTTCTACCGAAAATTGTATCAAAATTTTATTACTATAAAAAATTTTGTCAAAATTTTATTTCTATAGAAATTTTATTTCCATAGAAAATTTTCGAAATTTTATTTCTATGACAATTTTGTCAAATTTTTATTTCTAAAGAGTTTTTTTTCAAAATTTTACTTCTATAGAAAATTTTGTTCAAACTTTATTTCTATAGAACATTTTGTCAAAATTTTATTTCTATAGAAAAGTTTGTCAAAATTTTATTTCTATAGAAAATTTTGTCAAAATTTTATTTCCCTAGAAATTTTTGATGAAATTTTATTTTCATAGAAAATGTTGTCAATGTTTTATTTCTATAGAAAATTTTTTAAAACTTTTTTCGAAATTTTATTTCTATAGAAAATTTTTTCAAAATTTTATTTCCCTAGCAAATTTTGCCGAAATTTTATTTTCATAGAAAATGTTGTCAAAATTTTATTTCTATAGAAAATTTTGTCAAAATTTTGTTTCTATAGAAAAGTTTGTCAAAATTTTATGTATATAGAAAATTTTGTCAAAACTTTGTTTCTACTGAAAATTTTTATTTCAATGGATTTTTTTTTAATTTTATTTCTATAGAAAATTTGGTCCAAATTTTATTTCTATCGAAAATTTTATCAAAATTTTATTACTATAGAAAATTTTGTCAAAATTTTATTTCCATAGAAAAATTTCGAAATTTTATTTCAATAGACAATTTTGTCAAAATGTTGTTTTTACTGAAAATATTGTCAAAATTTTATTTCTATAGAATATTTGGTTAAAATATAGAAAATTTGGTCTATATTTTATTTGTATAGAAAATTGTGCCAAAATAGATTATTTCGTCAAAAGTTTATTCCTATAGAAAATTTTTTCAAAATTTTATATTTATAGAAAATTTTGTCACAATTTAATTTCCATAGAAAATTTTGTCAAGATTTTATTTCTATAGGAAACATTGTCAAAATGTTATTTCTATAAAAAATTTTGTCATCATTTCATTTTTATAGAAAATTTTGTCAGAATTTTATTACAATAGAGAATTTTGTCGAAATTTCATTACAATAGATAATTTTGGCAAAATTTTATTTCAATAGAGAATTTTGTCAACATTTTATTTCTATAGGAAATTTTGTCAAAATATAGAAAATTTTGTCTTAATTTTATTTCTAAAGAATATTGTGTCAAAATAGAAAATTTTATTACGATTTTATTTCCATAGAAAATTTTGTCATGATAGAAGATTTGGTCTAAAATTTATTTCTATAGAAAATTTAGTGTACATTTTATTTATATGGAAAATTTTGTGAAGATTTTTAATTCTATCATATTTGTTGTTTTGATCTCAGCTTAAAAACCATTGCCTTGACTAAACTCCAAGAGTAACTTAACCAACAGAGGGAAATAATGTTTGTCAAATTTATATGGAGAAAGCCCTATAGACTTCAAGATGGTTGGATGGACGCACGTTTCGGAATTACCACATTCCAAACCCATAGTAAACAATACTTGAATCTTCCAAAAAAAAAACATCTTGCAGTCCATAGGGCTTTGCCCAAATAAATTTGACAAACATTATTTTACTCTGTTGGTAAAGTTACTCTTGGAGTTTAGTCAACGCAATGGTTTTTAAGCTGAGATCAAAACAACAATTATGATTGCAGTAAAAACCAACACTAACAAAACAAAACGATATTTTATTTTTATAGAATATTTTGTCAAAATTGTATATCTGTGGCAACCGTGGAAGGTTGCCTAATTAAATTGTATTCAGTGGCAGGCCTCATAAAGCGAAATTGCAGCCAGCTTAAAATGACTGAAAAGACAGTTAGATAATTATTTTTGTGCACTTTGTAAGAATTTTGTAAATAAAACATATACATATTTGCCAATAATATATTTCTAAAATCTCTGGACATTTTACAAATCCCCCATTGAAAAAAAAAACATTCGTATGGAATCCCTATTTTTGCTTCAATGACTGTTACCAGCAGTCAACGCTTATTCATTTTACACATATACGAGAATATGAAGGCAATGGGCATAGATTGCAAAATTAGCTTCCTCTCAATAAGGTCGTGAGTAGTGATGCGAGTTGATGCTACACTCCTTCATCCTTGTCAGAATTAACCCAGAAGAAGCACACACACTCACACAAAATCAATATCATTTAAAATTCTAAACACGCGATTCAAGTTAGTACGTTTCCATGTTGCCAGGTCATAGCATAGTAACAAGTGTAAGGGGTGGAGAGAAGTGGCAATGGGGTCTTGGCAAAGAAGGATGTCAAGAAAATTAAAGGAAACACAAAATAGACAAAAAGGGTGGGACAAAAACAAAAGTTTTGCTTTTTACCAGAACCAAGGAAGAATGAGAGGAAGGAAGGAAGGAAGTAACAAAAACAAAAGCTAATGCTATACCCAATAACTGGGGGTTTCACATTATTTATAGTTTTTTTTTCGAATTTCCCTCCAAAACTCAGAGACTATAACCCCCATCATTATAAACAGTGGGGGAAACAAAACGAAGCAAAAACTAACACCACCTCATTTTGCCAAGAAATATTGCAAACGAGGGGTAGACTCCAGTTAAAAAATCCCCTAAAGATATATGTGAAATGGCAAATTTAACAAAGTTTTATGGATTTATGATGACTTTGTGTAATGAAAGGTAAAGCTCTTGCTCTTTTCAAAGATTTATAGTCTGAGAAAGTTGTACTAGATATTAATGTCCTCAACAACACTGGCCAAGAAGAGAATAAAACGAAAGCGACACAAAAAATCTAAGAAAAGTAAAATCTGCCTTTATTTCTCTCATTTACTTGGAGTAACCTTGAATTTTCATTTGATGGGATTCAAGTGAAGTGAACAGTAGATGCATGTAAGTTGTCTTACAACGTAAAATGCTAATAGTTTTCAAAAGTAATTGCAAATTATATACAAAAATAAATTAATACCGTGGCAATTGAGGGAATAATAGAAATGCTGGTCATAATTTCTATTGAGTTAGAACTTATGAGCCATTGATTTAAAATCACATGGACTTGAGCTATTCTCAATTGATTTTGGACTGAAAATACATTTTAATGGATTGATTTGGTTAATTTATGGAAAACTCTCGGCTAACACTTTAAAATTAACAAAAATATATATATATATAAATAAATAGATAAATAAATTGGAGTTATTGTTTTGACAACCCATGGTGTCATTTTGTCGTTGTCAGATTGACACAGTCCATTCTCCGTTTGACAGCACATGCGTGTTGGTTCACTTTCATGAACGGATTGTTTTGAAACGTGCACACCAATCATGACTTTTTGCCTATGGGATTCCTCCTCAAAAAAAAAAATAAATAAAAAATAATCGTGCCGATTGATCGAAAGAAATGCTCCAAAATAACGATCGCCGTGGTTCGTAACACATCTAAGACATTGTGATCGGTGATGAATTGTGGATTTACGCTTATGAGCCCCAAAGCTAACAGCAGTCGACTGTATGAGTATTTCAAAATAAGCACTTCGAAGCAAATGATCGCTGTTTTTTTTTTGCGGAAAAACTGGACATATAGCAATCATGCCACTGAACTACTAAAAACCATTTGGCCCTGAAACTCAGATAGGCCCACAGAATAATGTCGCATTTCTTAGCTGTATTGTAACATCGTAGCAAAAATTCATAATTGATACCTATTCTGATCATCGTATATGGGCTATATTCAATAGCTGGTCTCATAAATGGAAACGATAGCACTGTTGCCACTCGAGCCAAAAAAAAAACTACCAAAAGTTGAAGAAATTCTTACCACGATCTACCAAATTTTAAATAAATCTTATTTTGCAGCCTTTAATTAAATTTTTGTGGTTAGTTTGAAAACATGAATGAATGATCCCTCCTATTAAAATTAGGTCAACATTTTCTTCCTACAGATAATTTTGCCAAAATTTTATTTCTATAGAAAATTTTGTGAAAACTTTTTTTTTTATGGAAAATTTTGTCAAAATTTTATTTCTATGGAAAATTTTGTCGAAATTTTATTTCCATACACAATTTTGTTAAAATTTTATTTCCATAGAAAATTTTGTTAAAATTTTATTTCTCTAGAAAACTTTGTCAAACTTTTATTTAATAACAAATTCTGTCAAAATTTTATTTCTATAGGAAATTTTGTCAACATTTTTTGTCTATAGAAAATTTGGTCTATTGAAAATTTTTTCAAAAATTTATTTCTATAGAAAATTTTATCAAAAATTTATTTCTATAGAAAATGTTGTAAAAATTTTATTTCCATAGAAAATTTTGCCAAAACTTTATTTCCAAAGAAAATTTTGTCAAAATTTTATGTCCATACAAAATTTTGTTAAAATTTTATTTCCATAGAAAATTTTGTTAAAATTTTATTTAATTTAAAATCACATAGCCATTAAAAATCATATAGCCTTGAACTATTCCGAATTGGTTTTGGACAGAAAATGAATTTCGAATGGACAGATTAGTTAACTTATAGAACACTCTCGGCTAACACTTTAAAAGTCACAAACAAAAAAAAAACTTAAATTGGAGTTACTGTTTTGACAAAGCATAGTGTCATTTTGTCATTGTCAGATTGATTCATTTTCCTGAACGGATTGTTTTGAAACGAGTACACCAATCATAATGTGGGATTGCACCTCATAAAATATACTCGTGTCGATAACTCGAAAGAAATGCTCCAAAAACACGATCGTAGTGTTTTAACGATTTTAGCTTTTATTTCTATAGAACATTTTGTCAAATTTTTATTCCTATAGAACATTTTGTCAAAATTTTATTTCTAGAGTACACTTTGTCAAAATTTTATTTCTATAGAAAATTTTCTCAAAATTTTACGTCTACAGACAATTTCTATACAAAATTTTGTTAAAATTTTATTTGTATAGAAAAGTTTCGTTCAAAATTTTATTTCTATAGAAATTTTTGTCAAAATTTTACTTATATAGAAAATTTTCTTAAAATTTTCTTTTTATAGAAAATTTTGTCAAAATTTTATTTCTATAGAAAAATTTTTCAAAATTGTATTTCTATAGAAAATTTTGTCAAAATTTTATTTGTATAGAAAATTTGGCCAAAAATTTTATTATTTTAAAAATTTTGTCATAATTTTATTTTTATAAAAAATTTTGTAAAAATTTTATTTCAATTGAAAATTTTGTTAAAGTTTTATTTTTATAGATAATAAACTTTATCTCTATAGAAAATTTTATTTCTATAGAAAATTTTGTCAAAATTTTATTTCCATATATATTTTGGTCAAAATTTTATTTCTATAGAAAATTTTTCTATTTTGTAAAAATTTTATTTCTATAGAATATTTTTGTTCAAAATTTTATTTCAATAGACATTTCTGTCAAATTTTATTTCTATAGACAAATTTATCAAAATTTTATTTCTATATAAAATTTTGTCAAACTTTTTTTCTACAGACAATTTTATCAAAACTTTATTTGCATAGAAAATGTGGTCAAAATTTTATTGCTATAGAAAATATGGTAAAAAATTTAATTATATTAAAAATTTTGTCATAATTTTATTTTTATAGAAAATTTTGCGACAATTTTTTTTCTATTAAAAATTTTGTCAAAATTTTATTTCTATAAAAAATTTTGTCAAACTTTTATTTTTATAGAAAATTTTGTCAAAACTTGATCTCTATAGAAAATTTTATTTCTACAGAAAATTTTGTTAAAATTTTATTTCTATTTAAAAATTTGTCAAAATTTTATTTCTATTTAAAATTTTGTCAAAATTTTATTTCTATACAAAATTTTGTCAAAATTTTATTTCTATAGAAAATTTTGTTAAAGTTTTATTTCTATAGAATAGCTTCGTTGAAAATTTTATTTATATAGAAATTTTTGTCAAAATTTTATTTTTATAGAAAATTTTGTTAAAGTTTTATTTCTATAGAAAATTTTGTCAAAATTTTATTTCTATAAGAATTTTGGTCAACATTTTATTTCTCTAGAAAAATTTGTCAAAATTTTATTTGTATAGAAAATTTTGTCAAAATTTTGTTTGTATAGAAAATGTTGTCAAAATTTTATTTGTATAGAAAATTTGACCAAAAATTTAATTATATTAACAAATTTTTCATAATTTTATTTTTATAGAAAATTTTGTGACAATTTTATTTCAATTGAAAATTTTGTCAAAATTTTATTCTTATAGACAGTTTTGTCAAAACTCTATCTCTATAAAAAATTTTATTTCTATAGAAAATTTTGTCAAAATTTTATTTCTATATATAAATTGGTCAAAATTTTATTTGTATAGAAAATTTTGTCTATTTTGTTAAAATTTTATTTCTATAGAATATGTGCGTTCAAAATTTTATTTCAATAGACATTTTTGTCAAATTTTTATTTCTATAGAAAAATTTATCAAAATTTTATTTCTATAGAAAATTTTGTCATACTTTTTTTCTACAGACAATTTTATCAAAACTTTATTTTTATAGAAAATGTGGTCAAAATTGTAATTATATTAAAAATTTTTTCATAATTTTATTTTTATAGAAAATTTTGCGACAATTTTATTTCTATTAAAAATTTTGCGACAATTTTATTTCTATAAAAAATTTTGTCAAAATTTTATTTCTATAAAAAATTTTGTCAAAGTTTTATTTTTAAAGAAAATTTTGTCAAAACTTTATCTTTATAGAAAATTTTATATCTACAGAAAATTTTGTCAAAATTTTATTTCTATTTAAAATTTTGTCAAAATTTTATTTCCGTAGAAAATTTTGTTAAAATTTTATTTCTATATAAAATTTTGTCAACATTTTATTTCTATATAAAATTTTCTCAAAAATGTATTTTAATACACAATTTTGTGAAAATTTTATTTCTATAGAAAATTTTGTCAAAATTTTATTGCTATAGAAAATATGGGCAAAATTTTAATTACATTAAAAATTTTGTCATAATTTTATTTTTATAGAAAATTTTGCGACAATTTTATTTCTATTAAAAAATTTGTCAAAATTTAATTTCTATAAAAAATTTTGTCAACATTTTATTTCTACATAAAATTTTCTCAAAAATGTATTTTAATACAAAATTTTGTGAAAATTTTATTTCTGTAGAAAATTTCGTCAAAATTTTATTTCTATAGAAAATTTTGTCAAAATTTTGTTGCTATAGAAAACGTGGGCAAAGTTTTTATTATATTAAAAATTTTGTCATAATTTTATTTTTATAGAATATTTTGCGACAATTTTATTTCTATTAAAAATTTTGTCAAAATTTTATTTCTATATAAAATTTTGTCAACATTTTATTTCTATGGAGACTGGTTTCGAAATGTTTGCCTGCCCAGGGCTTCAATATTATTTTCCCGCTAATATTCGCCATTCGGCAAGAAGTCAACAAACGTGAAGATTTCATTAATTAAAAAAAAATAGAATTATTAAAACCAAGTTAACATTAGTAAAAACAAAACTTTCTTTCATGTAAAAATAGCCAGTTTTAAGTAGAATCATTTACCCAGCAAAAAAATCGTCGCCAAAAAAGTAATGAAAATGTTATTTCCGGAAGTGGTGCAAAATTGACGCAGAAGCAATGAATTTAATATGGGCTTGTCATAGGACGGAAGTCCTCCATTTCAACAGTGGTTGCACTGAATTTGCCTCACGTTCTTAGGTGTGATCCGAATTCAATGTTTTGGATGTAAAATAAAAAATTCTGTGATATTTTGTCAAACAAATAATTTTTATAATTTTTAATGGATTCTAACGCTAGTTGGAAACGTTTGACCTCACATATTTTTAAAAATTCACAACTTTTTCAGATTGGATTTAGCATTTTTTTTCAACAAAATTTGAATGATTTGTAGCATTTTATGAATTCTTACTCTGTTTTTAACCTATTTGAAACAAAAAAGTTAAAGTTAATAACCCATTAAAAATATGAAAAAACCAAGTTATACAAAATTGAATTAAAAGAACTTCCTGTGTAATTAAAAAAAGAACATCAGTGGGAGTGCATCTTCTGGAAGTGCTTTTAAAGTTTTGCCTTTGAAAGAACTTCCAAATTTTTTTGCTGGGTAACTAACATATAAGGACAAAACGACTTTATTGAAAATTTTATCGACGTGCAGAGACCATGGGCCTTTACAGTCGCTCACATCATTACCACCCTCGGTGCTTGAGTTCTGGTGTCTAATCTAAGGTGTACATTTTCGGATGTCCTCTTTGGCAAGTAATTTTGTTTGTGTACAAACTGCTCAATTTGGAATGGCTTCTTATCAAAAAAAAAACAATTTCATCGGTGAGATCTTGCACTTCTTTGAACTTCAATGGCTTTAGTTTAAGCTTATTCTGCAACAAAAGCTTAACGTGCAAGTTTCCTACCACTGCTGGATCTCTATCAAATCTGGTCTTTATTTGTCGTATTATTTCTGGTGTTGTTATCGTCCATTTTTGGACGCGATACATGATACTGGCACATGGCAACCATCTATAGTACGAATGCTTTCAGAAGCGTTCACATTGTTCAAATGTATGATTCTTGAAAATATCAGTAAATCAGTTTCTCCCAGACCTTCATAGGTACATATAATGTGTCATTAGGAATTTTCATTAAATTTGTTTTTTTCTTTAATTCACATACTTAATGGCAAAAAAATCCTTTTACAGGGAAATTTTGATTTAAATTAAGAGAAATAAATGAAATGTTATCTGCATACATACATTCAAAATACTAAGGATTTGAATATTTTATCGGATTATAACGAATGGAGTAAATAAATAAATTAAGTTAATTATTCTTGAACACATACTCATCCATACAAATATATATATATATATATATATATATATATATATATATATATATATATATATATATGTGTGTGTGTGTGTGTGTGTGTGTGTGCACACTGACATATATTCCTTTTCGTAGGGCTAAAGTAAATGAGCCCGATTGCATGCCTAACTCTTATTAGCATCAGATTTTTTTTTTCAAAGAATTTTTCTTTTCTATTGCTCTGCGTTTGCAAACCACGAACATTAACTGAGCTAAAGAAATTCATAATAAATCAAGGATCAACAGATTGTAGTATGATGAAAACCAGAATTTAATTATATCCTCCTTGTGTTGCTAGCTCTTGTGATTTCCCATGAGAGTTGTAACAGACTTTTGTATTAAATCTAGGAAGGATTTTAAATTTACAAATGTGGCAAAAAGTTCAAACCCAAGAATTAAGAGATATTGTATGGGGACTTATCATAAGTAAAATATATGAGGCATGATGCAAAGGCGAGTTGTAGCTCGTTAAGAAATCTGACAAATAATTTTGATCTTGTAAAGCTAATTTGATTTTTTATGTTTGTTCTGTAAAACCGAAAAACATTTTTAAACAATTTGGATTTTCTAGTAAACAGAAATTCGCTAACAAAGCGAATACATCGGATCTACAATTTTCCCATTGACGGACCCGTTTGTCAAACTGTAGATCCAAAGGACTCAGGAACGGGATCTGTAGATGCGAAGAACTTAGTGCACGAATTGTAGATCTAAAGGATTCTGTAGAGTAACTCTTACATCCGAAGGACTCAGTCGTGGAACTGTTGATATGAAGAACTCAGTACTGCAGCTGTAGATTCGAAGGACTCTGACACACTTCCAAATCCAAAGATCTCATTGGGGAAATTATAGACCCGAAAGACTCAGCGGGGGAACTGTATATACGAAGAAGTCAGGGCTTGAATAGTAGATCCAATGGACTATGTAGGGAAACTGTACTTAGTCGTGGAACTGTAGATACGAAGAGCAAAGAGTTGCAGCTGCTGATTTGAAGAACTCAGTGCTGCAACTGTAGATTCAAAGAATTCTGGTACAACTGGAAATCCCAAGATCTTATTGAGGAAACTATAGACCCGAAGGACTCAGCGGGGGAACCGTAGATCCAAAGAATTCGTTGCAAAACTATGTATTCAAAAAAATTCTCTGGTTGAAATGTAATGTTGCATTTACAGATCAGAAGAACTCTGTGGTCGAACTGTAGATCCGAAGAACTCAGAAAAGGGAACTATAGATGCGTATAACTTAGTGCTGTAGTTATAGATCCAAATGACTCAGTGGGGTAACTCTTACATCCGAAGGACTCAGTCGAGGAACTGTACATACGAAGAACAAAGAGTTGGAGGTGCTGATATGAAGAACTCAGTGTTGCAACTGTAGATCCGAAGGACTCAGTGGCGGAACTATACATACGAAGAACTTAGGGCTGGAATAGTAGATCCAAAGGATCCGTGGAACTGCAGATACGAAAAACGAAGACTTGCAGCTGCTGATATGAAGAATTCAGTGCTTCAACTGTAGATCCGAAGAACTGTGGTACAACTGGAAGTCCCAAGATCTTATTGAGGAAACTATAGACTCGAAGAACTTAGTGGGGGAGCTGTACATTAAAAGAACTCGGTGGAAAACTGTATATTAAAAAAAAATAACTCTGTTGAGGGAAGTGTAGATACGTTGAACACAGTGTGACAATTTTAGATCCGAAGAACTTAGTGGGGGAGCTGTAGATCAAGAGAACTCGGTGGAAAGCCGTATATTCAAAAAAAAAAAACTCTGTTGTGGGAAGTGTAAATACGTGTGACAATTTTAGATTCGAAGAACTTAGAGTGGAACTGTAAATTCTAAGAACGCAAGGAGGACACTGCAGATTCGAACTGTACATCTGATGAACTCTGAGAGGGAACCGTAGACATGAAGAACTCAGTTGAGCAGCGGTAGATACCTTGAACTCTGTAGATTCAACAAACTCAGTGGAAAACTGTCGATTCGAAGAACTCCATGGTTGAACTCTACATCCAAAAATCTCTATCAAGAAACTATGGATCCGAAGAAGAGAGTAGTGGAACTATAGATCGAAAGAACACGGAGGAAAACTGTATATTCGAAAACCCAATGAGGGTACTGCAGATTTGGCGAAATGTTGATCCCAAGGATTCACTGTAGATGCGAAGAAGTTGGTGGGGGAAATTTCAATTCAACGGACTTAGTGGATAATTATTTTTCGCAAAAATCGGAGGGAGAAATGTGGATACAAAGAACTCTGTGGAGAAATTACAGATCCACAGAATTCTGAGCAAGAATTGTAGATACGAAGAACTCTATGGGCGAAGTGTAGATCCAAAGATCTCAAAGGTGGCCACAGTTTGTATCTACAGTTGTCACCTCTGAGTTCTTAGAAACCAGTGATGGAACTGTAGATCCCAAGAACTCAGCGGGGCAACTGTAGATCCGAATGGCTCAGTGAGAGAATAATGGACGCGAATAATTCATTGGGGGATCTGCAAGGATGAAGAGCTCAGTATGGAAACAGAAGATACGCTGTGTGAAGAACTGTATATCCAAACATCTCCATGAATTCAGTGCGGGAACTCTAGATACGAAAAAAAACCAATGGTGGAACTATGGATCCTAAGAACTCAGTGGAGTAACTGTGGAATAGTGTGGAAACAGTAGATTCAAAGAACTCAATGAGGGAACTGTGGAACCCAGTGGTGGAACTTTTTATACCACAAACTCAGTGAGGGAACGGTAGATACCAAAAACCCATTAGTGAAACTGTAGATCATAAGAATTCAGTGAGGGATCCGTGGATCAGTGTGGAAACTGCAAATTTGAAGAACTCTGTGTGGGAATTGTTTATACGAAGAACCCAGTGGTTGAATTGTAGATCCTAAAAATTCCGTAGATCATCTGTGGATCAGTGGGGAAACTGTAGATTGGAAGAACTCAATGGAGGAACTGGAGTGGTGCAACTGCAGATCCCAAGAATTCAGTGTGGAAACTGTGTATCAGTGGAGAAACTGTAGATAGCTCTGTGGGAAAACTATGGATCCGAAGAACTAATGAAGGGAACGGCAAGTATGAAGAGCTTAGCGTGGAAACAGTTGGTACGCTGTGAGAGATCTGTATATCCGAAGATACTAACAACCCAGTGGATATGGATCCTAAGATCTCAGTTTCCCCAAGTGTAGATCAGTGGGGAAACTGTAGAAACTCAATGAGAGAACTGACGATACGAAGAACCCAGTGGTAGAACTTTATATTCCAAGAACTCACTGAAGGAACTGTAGGAAACTGAAAATTTGAAGAACTCAGTGTACATACGAAGAAGCCAGTGGTTTAACTGTAGATCTGAATATCTCTGTGAGAAACTGTAGATCTAAAGAATTGAGTGGTGGAACTGCACATCCGAAGAAGTCATTGGAGGAACTTTAAATTCAAAGCACTTGGTGGGAAACTGTATATTCGCAGAAATCAGTGGATTACACTGAATATATTAAGAATTCATTGGACGACATTTAGATCCGAATAACTCAGTGAGGAAATCGTAGATGCGAAGAATTAATGGAACTGTAGATGCGGAGAACTCAGTGGGAGAACTATAGACCCAAAGAACTTACTGGGCGAACTGCAAATATGAGAGCTTTGAGAGAATATTGCTTTGGGAGAAATGAAAATATTCCAAAGATCTCATCGGGCAAGCTCTAGATCCGAAGAACTCAGTGCTTGAACTGTAGTTCTCAACAACTCTGTAGAGGGACTATAGACATGAGGAATTCAGTAGGGGAACTGTAGATACGAATAACTCTTTGGAGGAACTGTAGACACAAAGTACTCTGTGGAGCAACAGTACACAGGAAAAATTCAGTGGAGGAAACGGTAGACTTGAAAAAATCAGTGGTAGAACTGGAGATAAAAATAAAAAATCATTGGACCAACTATAGATCCAAAGAATTCTGTGTGTGAAATGTAGGTCCGAAGAACTCAGTGTTAAGACTGTAGATTCGAAAAAGTCAGTGGGGGAAACTATAGATTCCAAGAAATCAGTGGGGTAATTGATGTAGAAACTGTAC
Organism: Haematobia irritans; assembly: GCF_050003625.1. Classification (NCBI taxonomy): domain Eukaryota; kingdom Metazoa; phylum Arthropoda; class Insecta; order Diptera; family Muscidae; genus Haematobia; species Haematobia irritans. The sequence goes on along the minus strand of NC_134401.1, from coordinate 101,499,379 downwards.
CCAGTAGAGGAATTGTAGATACGAAGAACCCAGTGGTTGAATTGTAGATTCTAAGAACTCAGTAGAGGAACTGTGGATCGGTAGGGAAACTGTAGTTTCCAAGAACTCAATGGGGGAAGGGTAAATACGAAGAACCCACTTGTACAACTGCCCCTCCCAAGAATTCAGTGGGGGTACTGTGGATCAGTGGGGAAACTGTAGATTCGAAGAACTCAATGGGGGAACTGTAGGTATGAAGAACGCAGTGGTCGAACTGTAGATCCCAATAATTCAGTGGGGGAACTGTGTATCAGTGGACAAACTGTAGATCCGAAGAACTCAGTGCACGCAGAGAAGGAATATGATCACCTCAAACATGTTTCAAGAGCAAAATGTTATTTTTGTATGGTGACCATGTAACATGTTTGCCAGTAAAATGTTATTTTCTCGTCAAATATAACCTGCTAGCCGAAATCAGATACATGATTTCCGAGAAAATAACATGGTTGCGAAAACCATGTTACATGGTCACCACCCAAAAATAACATTTTGCTCTTAGAACATGTTTGAGGTGATCATATTCCTTCTCTGGATGTGGGGAAACTATAGACCTGAAGAACTTTGTTGGGAACTGCACATACGAAGAACTCATTGTGAGAATTGTAGACACGAAAAATCCAGTGGTGGGACAGTTGATCTTAAGAATTCTGTGGAGGAACTGTAGACACGAAAAAACCAGTGGGGGAACAGTAGATCTTAAGAACCCAGTGAGGGAACTGTAGTGCCGAGGATGGAACTGCATATCCCAAGAACTTAGTGGGGGACCTGTTGGTCTGGAGAACTCAAGGGACGAATCGTAGATATAAACAAGTATATACGGCCGCAAGTTCGGCCAGGCCGAATCTTATGTACCCACCACCATGGATTGCGCAGAAACTTCTACGAAAGACTGTCATCCACAATCGAATTACTTGGGTTGTGGTATCTTAAAACTTCTTAACATCGTTTTCTAAATTGTGATTTAGTCCATACATGGTATATATTAGACAAAAAAGTTACGTATAGTTAAGTCTACAAATAATTACGAATCGATATGGACTTTTTGTACGTAGAGAGCCAGAATTGAAATATGGGGGTCGCTTATATGGGGGCTATATACAATTATGAACTTGATATGGACCAATTTTTGTGTGATTGGGGATCAATTTATTTGAGGGCCATATATAACTATAGACCGATATGGACCTAGTTAGGCATGGTTGTTAACGACCATATACTAGCACAATGTACCAAATTTCAACTCACTCGGATGAAATTTGCTCCTCCAAGAAGTTCCAAAACCAAATCTCGGGATCGGTTTATATGGGGCTATGTACGATTATGGACTGATATGGACCACTTTTGGCATGGTTGTTAAATATCATATACTACCACCACGTACCAAATTTCAAGCAGATCGGATGAATTTTGCTTCTCCAAAAGGCACCGGAGGTTAAATCTGGGGATCGGTTTACATGGGAGCTATATATAATTATGGACCGATGTGGACCAATTTTTGCATGGTTGTTGGATACCATATACTAACATCACGTACCAAATTTCAGCCGGATCGGATGAAATTTGGTTCTCTTAGAGGCCTCGCAAGCCAAATCGGGGGATCGGTTTATATGGGGGCTATATATAATTATGGACCGATGTGGACCAATTTTTGCATGGTTGTTAGAGACCATATACTAACACCATGTACCAAATTTCTTCCGGATCGGATGAAATTGGCTTCTCTTAGAGGCCTCGCAAGCCAAATCGGGGGATCGGTTTATATGGGGGCTATATATAATTATGGACCGATGTGGATCAATTTTTGCATGGTTGTTAGAGATCATATACTAACACCATGTACCAAATTTCAGCCGGATCGAATGAAATTTGCTTCACTTAGAGGCCTCGCAAGCCAAATTTGGGGGTCCGTTTATATGGGGGCTATACGTAAAAGTGGACCGATATGGCCCATTTGCAATACCATCCGACCTACATCAATAACAACTACTTGTGCCAAGTTTCAAGTCGATAGCTTGTTTCGTTCGGAAGTTAGCGTGATTTCAACAGACGGACGGACGGACGGACATGCTCAGATCGACTCAGAATATCACCACGACCCAGAATATATATACTTTATGGGGTCTTAGAGCAATATTTCGATGTGTTACAAACGGAATGACAAAGTTAATATACCCCCCATCCTATGGTGGTTGGAATAAAAATTCGGTGGAGAAATACAAAGAACTGAATGGTGGAATTGTGGATCTGAAGAACTTCTTGGGAGTCCTGTCAAGATAGGTTTTTATTTATGGTTGAGTGGTAGAGCGATGTAATATATATCGAGGTCTGAATGGGTGTTTTGTCACCCTACACAAATCAAAATCCCAAGACGTATGTGTCGTTCATACTATAAGTTTATCCGGACGATAATGCCCGTGTCCAACTTTTTGAGACTTATCCCAGATATTGGCTACACTATAAGTTATGTTCGAAGACATTATCGATACTGCAGTTTTTAATGTGATCGATAACACATTTATCGATATTTTTCTTATTGCCGACAATTCAAAGCGTTTGGCCACATACATTTTGTCCGGATAAACTTATAGTCTGTACGGCGCATTAGGTGAATGTAAGCCTGGATTCTCTTCTCACCTTCAACCGACGTACGGTAATTAAATGGGTTTCAAGATCGAATGGGTTTATATGGGTTAAATTCAGGTAAAGACCACTTAACAATAAGGAATAAATTTTTATAGAAAATATTCCATCCATCAATGAGAGTATTAGTTATAAAATCAATACTGGAATTTCTCTCCTTTGTGTTTTCTCTTAAACATTCACTTAATGCATGATGTAGTTTTTGGATATAAATTGCAAAACAAAATCAATGGTGAATTAAATTTATAAGAATTCCATTAATTTGAACCAATTTTCCATTTTATTTCTGTTTATATAAGGCCTAGAGATGTCAAAGAGATGTGCGTGTGCTTGAATTTGCTCCTTATCCTCATCCTCATGTCCTAGGTCTATTGGGAGCAAATAGAGTTAAAAAATCCAAATGGAAATGGTCATGTCAGTTTCTAAGATCCCATCGTCTGTTACATTCGTGTTATATCCTCGTATCCTTTAGGGGTTTGTTTTTATGGCTTTGCCTCTCGAAATAGGGTTCATTGATTTTGATTTGATTTGGGCTCAGGTCACAGACAAGTTTTATCAAAACATTTATATTTCAATTTGTACGTAGAAGAAATATGAAATGGCAAAAACATCTGGTCCCAATTCATTTCACCTTCACTTACTGACACATTGGGGTCAGAATATCTCGGAATACTTTCGTTTTGAAACACAAAGGACGAAATAAAAATTTGGAAGATTCATTTGGAAAATAGGATAAGAATGAGAGAGTGTTTGGATATGGTATAGGGGACCGAGCACAGTGCAGCCTAGTATTACAAGACTGAAATGTCATAAAAGACATCTGTAAAATTTTGACAAAATTTTCGATAGGAATAAAATTTTGCCAAAATTTTCTACAGAAATAAAATCTTGAAAAATTTTCTATAGAAATAAAATATTGACAAAGTTTTCTAAAGAAATAAAATTTGGAGAAAAAAATGTATAGAAATATTTTTTTTTGTGATATTGTTGACCTTTTAATTGAATGTTCATTATTTTTATACCCTGCGCCACACTGTGGAACAGGGTATTATAAGCTAGTGCATATGTTTGCAACACCCAGAAGGAGACGAGATAGACACATGGTGTCTTTGACAAAAATGCTTAGGGTGGGCTCCTGAGTCGATATAGCCATGTCCGTCTGTCCGTCTGTCCGTGAACACATTTTTGTAACCAAGGGATTAGGTAGTAATTTAAGGCCAATCAACTTCGAATTTGGCACAAGTATGTGTTTTGGGTCAAAATAGAACCCTATTGATTTTGGAAGAAATCGGTTCAGATTTAGATATAGCTCCCATATATATCTTTCGCCCGATATGCTCTTATACGGCCCAAGAAGCCTGAGTATTACCCCAATTTTGTTGAAATTTTGCACTAGGAGTACAATTGGTAGTATAGTCAAATGTGCAACATTTTATTGAAATCGGTTCAGATTTAGATATAGCTCCCATATATATCTTTCGCCCGATATGGACTAATACGGTCCCAGAAGCCAGAGTTTTCCTCCAATTTGATTGGAATTTTGCACAGGGAGTAGAATTAGCATTGTAGCTATGCGTGCCAAATTTGGTTGAAATCGGTTCAGATTTAGATATAGCTCCCATATATAGCTTTCGCCCGATTTACACTCATTTGCCCACAGAAGCCAATTTTTTCCTCCGATTTAGTTGAAATTTTGCACAGGGAGTAGAATTAGCATTGTAGTTATGCGTGCCAAATTTGGTTGAAATCGGTTCAGATTTAGATATAGCTCCCATATATAGTTTTCGCCCGATTTACACTCATATGACCACAGAGGCAAATTTTTAACTCCAATTTTGTTGAAATTTTGCACAGGGAGTAGAATTATCATTGTTGCTATGCGTGCCAAATTTGGTTGAAATCGGTTCAGATTTAGATATAGCTCCCATATATAGCTTTCGCCCGATTTACACTCATATGACCACAGAGGCCAATTTTTATCTCCGATTTTGTTGAAATTTTGCACAGGGAGTAGAATTAGCATTGTTGCTATGCGTGCCAAATTTGGTTGAAATCGGTTCTGATTTAGATATAGCTCCCATATATATGTTTTTCTGATTTCGACAAAAATGGTCAAAATACCAACATTTCCCTTGTAAAATCGCCACTGCTTAGTCGAAAAGCCCCGCCCGACTTTAGACTTTCCTTACTTGTTATTTCATAATCTCGGCTATAGGTCTATAGATTAAACATGAAACCAAACACGAAACCAACATTTCACGTTTTATTTATAAACCTATAGCCTTTCTATAGAAATAAAATTTTGACAAAATGTTCTATTGAAATAAAATATTGACAAAATTTTCTTTAGAAATAAATTTTAAAAAAAAAAATTGTATAGAAATAAAATGTTGACGAAATTTTCTATTAAAATAAAATAAAGCAAACATTTTCTATAGAAATAAAATTTTGCAAAAATTTTCTATAGGAATAACATTTTGCAAAAATTTTCAATAAAAATAAAATTTTGCAAAAAATTTCTATATAAATTAAATTTTTCAAAAATTTTCTATAGAAATAAAATTTTTATAAAATTTTCTATTGAAATAGAATTTTGTCCAAATTTTCTTTTGAAATAAAATGTTTACAAAATTTTCTATAGAAATAAAATTTTGACAAAATTTTCTATAGAAATAAAATGTTGACAAAATTTTCTATAGAAATAAAATTTTAAGAAAATTTTCTATAGAAATAAAATTTTGACAAAATTTTCTATAGAAATAAAATTTTAAGAAAATTTTCTATAGAAATAAAATTTTGACAAAATTTTCTATAGAAACAAAATTTTGACAAAATGTTCTATAGAAATAATATTTTGACAAAATTTTCTATAGTAATATTGTCATGCTTAAAGAACAAAACCAACAATAACAAAACGAATGGAAATATAATTTGACAAAATTTCTATAGAAATAAAATTTTGACAAAATTTTCTATAGAAATAAAATTTTGACATTTTCTATAGATAAGAATTTTCCTTAGAAATAAAATTTTGACAAAATTTTCTATAGAAATAAAACTTTGACAAAAGTTTCAATAGAAATAAAATTTTGACAAAATTTTCTACAGAAATAAAATTTTGACAAAATTTTCTATAGAAATAAAATTTTGACAAAATTTTCTATAGAAATAAAACTTTGACAAATTTATTATTAAAATAAAATGTTGATAAAATTTTCTATAGAAATAAAACTTTGACAAAATTTATTATTAAAATAAAATGTTGACCAAGTTTTCTATAGAAATAAAATTTTGACAAAATTTTCTTTAAAAATAAAGTTTTAATAAAATTTTCTTCAAAATTATAGTTCTGACAAAATTCTCTATAGAAATAAAATTTTGCAAAAATTTTCTATAGTAATAAAATTTTGCAAAAATTTCCTATAGAAATAACATTTTACAAAAATTTTCTATAAAAATAAAATTTTGCAGAAATTTTCTATAGAAATAAAATTTTGTAAAATATTTTCTATACAAATAAAATTTTGCAAAATTTTTCTATAGAAGTAAAATTTTACAAAAATTTTCTATAGAAATTAAATTTTTGCAAAATTTTCTATAAAACCACCATTAAGTCGACAAAGTTAAAATTTTGAATTGTCATTTTAGGTCACACTCCCTTTTTGTAGAAGTAGCAATTTTAATTTATTGGCGCAAACTATATTTATGCATTGAAATAAATTTTCACTATTGGGAGTCATCATAAAAAAATTAATAAACTTCTGAAATAAAATACCAAATCATTGCTGTTGAAGAAACAATTTCTTCATAAAACCACAGAAAAATTATCATTAGTTAGTTTTTATTAATTAGTTTTTTGATAAAATTTTTTTAAAATTTTAGTAGATTATTTTTGGCTCGAGTGGCAACCGTGGCATCGTCTGGATACGTGCACCATTTCAGTTTTATATTCAACATCTACAACGAGTGTTAATTAGTGTCATTTTTTATGCATTTTGCAAATCCAATCAACTGGCTGCGGTCAAACTCCGGCCAACTTTTTATGTGCGCGTTTTTTCGATGCCCCATAAAAACAATATAAACTTAATTTAATTTTCAAATAATTTTTATTCTACATTTTTTCATTTTCATTTCGCCATTGTTATTATCAATTTACCCATACAAAATGTTATTTGATTGAAAACCACAGTTTTCGATTAATTTCTTTCTATTGCATTTTGAGGCTTAAGCCATCTTGTGCAAGGTGATGACCGTGACGCACAGGACATTGAAAACGTGGAAAAATTATATGCTAGGACATAATAACAAAAAATAAGAATGGCTTGTATGATATAGTCGGGCCCGAGCGACTTTCTACTGTATTCACTTGTTTTGAAATATTATTGCGCAGTTGCCATTCGTGACAAAAAAATCTACCAACATTTGAAGAACATATTGCCAAAAATCTACCAAATTTAAATATCTTTATTTTGCAGTTTTTGATCAAATTTTTGTGATTAGTATGAACATTTTGTTCGAAAGAAATGTTTTACTAGTTTATTTAAGAAGTTTATTTCAGTATTTGCAATATCATATATTTTGATCTCTCCTATTAGCGAACAATTTTTTGTGTGGATGAATATACCTTGAATTACAAATGTGAAGAATTTTAAATGTTAGAACGATTTTAGCTAGCACCACCACGGGAAACTTACTACTTCTACAAAAAGAAAAAACTTTCTCATAATGGATTTTAATAGTAAGATACTTCTATAGAAATTTTTATCAAAATTTTACTTCTATAGAAATTTTTGTCAAAACTTTTACTTCAATAGAAAATTTTGTCAACATTTTGTTCTGTAGAAAATCTTGTCAAAGTGCTATATCTACAGAAATTTTTGTCAAAATGTCATTTCAATAGAAATTTTTGTCAAAATTTTATTTCTAAGGGAAATTTTGTGAACAGTTTTACTTCTACACAGAAAAAAAATCACTAAAAATTTTTTTAAAAAATATTCAATTAAAAATTTAACCGATTCAACAATTTTTTAATTGAAACAAAAATCAATCACAAAAATTAATAGTATCAATTATTTTTTTAATTGGATCAATTAAATTTTAATTGACTTTCAATTAATTTTTTAATTGATACTGTCATTTCTGTGATTGAAGACATTACAATTAAACAATTAATTGGATCAATTAATTTCGTGATTGAATCAGAAATTTTTTTTGTGTGTATAGATATAGAAATTTTGGCAACATTTTCACTTCTATGGAATATTTTGGCCAAATTTTATTTCTATAGAAATTTTTATCAAAATTTTATTTCTATAAAAAATGTTGCCAAAATTGTATTTCTATAGAAAATATTCTCAAATTTTTATTTCCATAAACAATTTTGTCGAAATTTTATTTCTTTAGAGAATTTTATCAAAATTTAACTTCTATAGAAAATGTTCTCAAAATTTTATTTGTATAGAACATTTTTTCAAAATTTTATTTCTATAATAAATTTTCTCAAAATTTATTTTTTAATTTAATAATTGTCTAAAAATTTTATTTCTATACAAAATTTTCCACAAATTTTTTCTATTAAAATTTTGCCAACATTTTTTTCTATAGAAAATTTTTTCAAAATTTTATTTCTATAGGCAATTTAATCAAAATATCATTTCTATAGAAAATTTTCTCAAAATTTTATTTCTATAGAAAATTTTCTCAAAATTTTAATTCTATAAACAATTTTGTCAACATTTTGTTTCTTTAGAAGACATTGTCAAAATTTAACTTCTATGTTATAGAAAATTTTCTCAAAATTTTACTTTTAGAGATTTTTTTTCAAAATTTTATTTCTATAGGAAATTTTCTCAAAATATTATTTCTATAGAAAATTGTCAGAAAATTTTAGTTCTATAAACAATTTTGTCAACATTTTGTTCCATACAAAATTTTGTTAAAATTTTCTTTCTTTAGAAAATTTTCTCGAAATTTTATTTCTATAGAAATTTTTGTCAAAACTTTTATTCTATAGAAAATGTTGTCAAAATGTTTACTGCTATAGACAAATTTTGCCAAAATTATATTTCTATAACAAATTTTCTCAATTTTTTTTTTCTATAGAAAATTTTCCAAAGATTTGTTTCTATAGAAAATTTTGTCAAAATTTTTACTTCTATAGAAAAGTTTGTCAAAATTTTATTTCTACGGAAAATTTTGTCAATATTTTATTTTTATAGAAATTTTTATCAAAATTTTATTTCTATTATTTTTTTTTTTTAATTTTATTAATTAATTGAAGTATCTCTTGGTTGATGAAGAATATTTTTCAAAATCAAACAAAACTTCAATAATTCTACCAATAAAAACAATATAAACTTAATTTAATTTTAAAATAATTTTTATTCTACATTTTTTCATTTTCATTTCGCCATTGTTATTATCAATTTACCCATACAAAATGTTATTTGATTGAAAACCACAGTTTTCGATTAATTTCTTTCTATTGCATTTTGAGGCTTAAGCCATCTTGTGCAAGGTGATGACCGTGACGCACAGGACATTGAAAACGTGGAAAAATTATATGCTAGGACATAATAACAAAAAATAAGAATGGCTTGTATGATATAGTCGGGCCCGAGCGACTTTCTACTGTATTCACTTGTTTTGAAATATTATTGCGCAGTTGCCAAAATTATATTTCTATAACAAATTTTCTCAATTTTTTTTTTCTATAGAAAATTTTCCAAAGATTTGTTTCTATAGAAAATTTTGTCAAAATTTTTACTTCTATAGAAAAGTTTGTCAAAATTTTATTTCTACGGAAAATTTTGTCAATATTTTATTTTTATAGAAATTTTTATCAAAATTTTATTTCTATTATTTTTTTTTTTTTAATTTTATTAATTAATTGAAGTATCTCTTGGTTGATGAAGAATATTTTTCAAAATCAAACAAAACTTCAATAATTCTACCAATAAAAATCTGTCATTTTATTTCTATAGAAATTTTTGTCAAAACTTTTATTCTATAGAAAATGTTGTCAAAATGTTTACTGCTATAGAAAAATTTTATCAAAATTATATTTCTATAAAAATTTTTCTCAAAATTTTTTTTCTATAGAAAATGTTGTAAAAATGTTTACTTCTATAAAAAAGTTTGTCAAAATCCTATTTCTATAGAAAATGTTGTCAAAATAGTATTTCTACAGAAAATTTTCAAACAACATTTTATTTCTATTATATTTTTCAAAATTTTATTAATTAATTGAAGTACCTCTTAGTTGATGAAGAATATTTTTCAAAACCTAACAAAACTTCAAGAATTCTAACAATAAAAAATCTGCCATTTTTGGTAGTATTCTACCAACTGTGGTTGAAATAAATAAACTCATTTCGATTGCAGTAAATGTTTGTTGTTAACTTTCAACCACAAAAAAATCTGCGAAAAAAAACTAACGTTATTTTTTTTGAAAATTTTGTAAAAAGTTCATTTTTGGCTTTTAATCGTTGAAAGTCTTGTAACAAAAAAAAATTATCTTCGAATTTCACTTCAGATTTTGATTATGTTCACAAGTTTTATTAATTGTCAATTAATAAAATAAAATTTTTTTAATTTGTAACAAATGTAATTTTTTTTTTAAATTTTCTGTTTTGGCCATCTTGGTGAAATTTCAAAAAGGAAATCTATCTCGAAATTTAGGAATCTTTCTCCGTTTGCGTTTTATGTTTGTTTTAAACTTTCAAACATATAACTAAAATTCCACCAATTTTGAATGATTTATGCTATTTTTTAAAAATTAATTAAGGGGTTTTTGGTCACTGCTGGCCTACGTAAGGAATCAAAGTACTGTGCGGCGATCGCCACCATTGTATGTTTCTGTGTAATTGTTTAAAATATTAAAATTGTATTGACCTCTTTTTCCAGGCTATAAATTTGATGGGGTTGTAATTGTTATGGATTCCATAGAAGGCGAATATTCAATAAATAAAAAAAAAACAATCTACCATAATTCCATAGCCAAACATTAATTTACAGAACACCCTGACATATACTTGGAGTCCACAAAAGGTGGGCGCTCATTAAATGCACTTGTTAGAGCAATTGTGTGTGTAGGTGTAGGTATAGCTCTACGTGGTGTGTTTGTGTCTCTGGTTGAAATAGAGAGAGAAAGAGGGAGCTAGGGAGAGTATGGTTTTCACCACCCACAAAAATCCCAAAATTCTGTGGTGGTTTTCGCATGACCGCATTACTGACAGTTTGTAAACAATTTTCTAATAACTTTTTCCATTAAAAATTTTTGCAAAAACTTAATACAAAAAAAATGTTTGAAAAAAAAAAACAAAAATATTGTATAATGAATACAATAAAGAGTTAAACAACCACAAGTGGAACACTATTGCCACTATGTGCAAAAGAGTTGAAAATTACCAGAGCAATGGCTCCCTGTGAGATAGACTATAAATTACTCCATGTCTAGAATGGTGGCTCACCACGAAATAACCATAATAACTAATATGTGTTACATCCGACCCTCAGCACTAATATCGAGAGTAATTTAATGGCTATTAAGCAAACCAATGGTAAAGAATAATAGCCCCATTATTTTAGAATTTCATAAAGTTTAGCGAAAAAAAGGAGAAGAAGATGCAAAATAACGAAAAACCATTAAAAACTGCGTTTGCAATTTTGACCAATTCCCCTGGGGAGGCCACAATGGACATATGCAAATATCAGATGTTTAAATTGGCAGAATAATATTTTTCCCCCATAAATGCATGATTTAAAACTAGTTTAAAATGCATATTAAACAATTGGGATGGGAGTAGTAATGAGTTCGATTGGCCAAAGCTGGTATATGCTAATGTTCTACCATTGACTGAAGCCTTAGACTCTGATGTGGATTAAATTTAATAAGGTAACGAACAAAAATATTTATTCGGTAACATTGGGGGATCGGTGGGATAAATAAAGAAATTTTGAACGGTTGTATTGTTTGAACCGCTAAAAATAAATTTTTGAAATATTCAATTGCTATAGCTGATATGTTTGCTTGATATGTTAAGACCCTAAAAGTTGCAGTCTATGGCAGAACAAAAACTTGTACAAAATTGTAAAATTTTATACTTTTACAAAATTTTGGAAAGTAAAGAAAGTTTCTTTTTTGCAGAGACTTAATCAAAAAGTCGCAGTTGCCACGTCAAAAGGAGACTTTTTAAATTTTTGTAAAATTTAAAAACAAAACAAGTGTTTTTAATATTCGGAAAAATTGAAAACTGGTAATTTACAAAATACGAAAACTTGAAAAATCTATAGTCGACTTTTCGAATTTTAAAAAGACGAAAAATCAACTTTTTGAAAATTTAACATTTAAATGTATAAAAAAAAATAAAAAATCGATTTCCCCCACACAAAAAAGTCGATTTACCCCAAAAGTTTAAAGAAAATGTATTTTTCAAACTAGAGAAAACTAAAAAATAAAACAGAGTCGGATTTGATTTTCATTGTAGTATATAATAAAGATTTTCAAAAGTCGTCTTTTTCAAATTTGGAAAAATTGGAAAACTTGACTTTTACAAAACTCGAAAAGTTGGAACTTTATTTTTATAGAAAATTTTATTAAAATGTTTACTGCTATAGAAAAATTTTGTCAAAATTATATTTCTATAGAAATTTTTTTCTAAAGAAAATTTTGTCAAAATTTGTACTTCTATAGAAAATTTTTGTCAAAATTTTATTTCCATAGAAAAATTTGTCAAAATTTTATTTCTATAGAAAATTTTGTCAAAATTTTATTTTTATAGAAAATTTTATCAAAATTTACTCAAAATTTTATTTCTATTATTTTTTTTTCAAAATTTTATTAATTAATTGAAGTATCTCTTAGTTGATGAACGAAAAATCAACTTTTTGAAAATTTACTGAAAATTTATAAAAAAACAAGTAAGGAAAGTCTAAAGTTGGGCGGGGCCGACTATATTATACCTTTCACCACTTTGTAAGTCCACATTTTCGATACCATATCAAATCCGTCCAATGGGTTGGATGCTATATGAATCCATACACATATATTCTGTATATCTGAGCAGATCTGTACAGAGTTCTGCAATAGTTATAGATTTTACATTTAAGTCGGCTAATGCGCTGAGGTGGAACACAATGTTAGTAAAAAACAAGTATATGCAGCACTAAGTTCGGCCGGGCCGAATCTTAAATACCCACCACCATTTCAGGAGGGCTTGAGGACTTGAGCACACTTCCCGAAGATAAATTTAAAGATTTCACCTATGAGGACTATATCCGATTCTGGATTTATAAGAACCATTTTTGTTTGAGTTTTAGAGGAATCTTTAACGTCTCTTGTAAGTGTGCAAGAAAATTATAGAATAACGTCTTGATTTGAAATCTTAAATCTGTAGAAGTAAAATCTGGAAATTTTACATTGAGTTTCAAGAAATTTTCATGATCAGTGCGCCTTCTACACCCTCAAGAAGTGAAGTCGGTCTATATGGAGCTATTACCAAATGGACCGATAAAAACTTAATCCGATACACGTTTTTGTGAGCCTAAAATACAAGAATATTTACAATTTCAGGCAAATCAGATAAAAACTACGGTTTCTAGAAACCCAAGGAGTTAAATCGGGAGATTGTTCTTATTGGGGCTATACTAAAATATGGACCGATACTCACCGTTTTCGGCACACCTCTTTATGACCCGAAAATACCACTAGATTTCCAATTTCAGGCAAATTGAATAAAAACTGCGGTTTCTATAAGCCCAAGAAGTAAAATCGGGAAATCGGTCTATATGGGGGCTATACCAAAATATGGACCGATACTCACCATTTTCGGCACACCTCTTTATGGTCCTAGAATACCTCTAGATATCCAATTTCAGGCAAATTGAATAAAAACTGCGGTTTCTATAAGCCCAAGAAGTAAAATCGGGGGATCGGTCTATGTGGGGGCTATACCAAAATATGGACCGATACTCACAATTTTTGGCACACGTATTTGTGGTCCTACAATACCTCTAGATTTCCAATTTCAGGCAAATTGAATAAAATCTGCGGTTTCTATAAGCCCAAGAAGTAAAATCGGGAGATCGGTCTATATGGGCGCTATACAAAAATATGGACCGATACTCACAATTTTTGGCACACGTATTTGTGGTCCTACAATACCTCTAGATTTCAAATTTCAGGCAAATTGGATAAAAACTACGATTTCTATAAGGCCAAGACCCCAAATCGGGAGGTCGTTTTATATGGGGACCATACCAAAACATGGACCGATACTCACCATTTTTGGCACACGTATTTGTGGTCCTACAGTACCTCTAGATCCAATTTCAGGTAAATTGAATAAAAACTGCGGTTTCTATAAGCCCAAGAAGTAAAATCGGGAGATCGGTCTATATGGAGGCTATACCAAAACATAAAAACGTTTTCATAAAATACCTCTAGATTTCAAATTTCAGGCAAATTGGATAAAAACTACGATTTCTATAAGGCCAAGACCCCAAATCGGGAGGTCGGTTTATATGGGGACTATATCAAAACCTGGACCGATATAGCCCATCTTCGAACTTGACCTGGCTGCAGACAAAAGACGAGTTTCTGCAAAATTTCAGCACGATTGCTTCATTATTGAAGACTGTAGCGTGATTACAACAGGCAGACAGACGGGCATCGTTATATCGTCTTAGAATTTCTCCCTGATCAAGAATATATATACTTTATATAGTCGGAAATCGATATTTCGATGTGTTACAAACGGAATGACAAACTTATTATACCCCCGTCACCATTCTATGGTGGTGGGTATAAATATAGGAAACATTTAAATATGAACCAATTTTGAGGCAACTTCGCAAAAATGTATTTATGATTTATCGGTCGATAGATGTGTAATAGAGTAATAGGAAAATTTGAGTCATTTTGATAAGTTTTCGACTTAGCAGTGGCGATTTGATAAGGAAAATGTAGGTATTTATTTCGGCCAGTTTTGCCTAAATAGGAAAAACATATATATGGAATCTATATCGAAATCTGAACCGATTGCAATCAAATTTCACGTGCATAGTTACTATTTTGGGATCCACCGTGGTGCAATGGTTAGCATGCCCGTCTTGCATACACAAGGTCGTGGGTTCGATTCCTGCTTCGACCGAACACCAAAACGTTTTTCAGCGGTGGATTATCCAACCTCAGTAATGCTGGTGATATTTCTGAGGGTTTCAAAGCTTCTCTAAGTGGTTTCACTGCAATGTGGAACGCCGTTCGGACTCGGCTATAAAAAGGAGGTCCCTTGTCATTGAGCTTGACATGGAATCGGGCAGCACTCAGTGATAAGAGAGAAGTTCACCAATATGGTATCACAATGGACTGAATAGTCTAAGTGAGCCTGATACATCGGGCTGCCACCTAACCTAACCTACTATGTTGAATTTACTCCCTGTGCAAAATTTCACGTAAATCGGATTACAACTTTGACCTCTGTGGTCATATGACGGAAAATCGGGCGAAAGATATATATGGGAGCTATATCAAAATCTGAACCGATTTCAACCAAAATAAACACGCATATGCAGAACCTTAATTATACTGCCTGCGCAAAGTTTCAAGTTCAATTCTACTCCCTCTGCAAAATTTCACGTAAATCAGGGTAGCACGTTTGCCTCTGTGGGCATATTAGTCCAAATCGGGCGAATGATATATATGGGAGCTATATCTAAATCTGAACCCACTTCAACTAAATTTTGCACAATTAAGGATACTATAAAACGTACTCCTTGTGCAAAAATTCCAACAACTCAGGGCAAAACTCTGGCTTTTGAGGCCATATAAATCCAAATCGGACGAAAGATATATATGGGAGCTATATCTAAATCGGAACCGATTTTAACAAAATTAAGCACACTTTACGATACTATTAATCGTACTTGTTGTGCAAAATTTGAAGCAAATCAGGGCAAAACTCTGGCTTTTGGGGCCATATAAGTCCAAATCGGTCGAAAGATATATATGGGAGCTATATCTAAATCTGAACCGATTTCAACTAAATTTGGCACAATTAACGATACTATTAAACGTACTCGTTGTACAAAATTTGAAACAAATCAGGGCAAAACTCTCGCTTTTGGGGCCATATAAGTCCAAATCGGACGAAAGATATATATGAGAGCTATATATAAATCTGAACCGATTTAGCTGATATTTGGCAGTTTTTACGGGACTGACAAAACATTCAGATGTAAAAAATTTGAAGAACGTCGGTTCATAAATACGTGAATTATGATCAAATCGGTGATAACTATATATGGCAGCTATATCTAAATCTGAACCGATTTTTTCCAAAATCAATAGCGATTGTCTTCTACCCGAAGAAAGACGTTATGTCAAATTTGAGGACGATCGGACTTAAACTGCGACCTGTACTTTGTGCACAAAATTACATATACAGACAGACGGACGGACGGACATCGCTAAATCGACTCAGAATTTAATTCTAAGCCGATCGGTATACTAAAAGATGGGTCTATGACAATTATTTCTTGGCGTTACATACAAATGCACAAACTTATTATACCCTGTACCACAGTACTGTTGAAGGGTATAAAAAATAATAAAAAATCGATTTTCTATCACAAAAATTCGACATATTCTTTGTGAGCGACATCAATTATGTTATTTTGTATGATCAGATATCTGCAATTTTTTTTGAATCGATTTCGATTCGCCTTGGGAAAGAAGGAGGGTCATTAGGGATATTGGTATCAGCGTTGCCACTACGAAATTTTATTTTGGACCAAAATTTTTCCAAAATCGGACCAAAATTCCATCCAGCGGACCAAATTTCCAATTTCGAAGAAAAATGCTTTATAAAATATTTTTTTTGTACATAGTGCTTTTATTAAAAAAGTAAAATACTTTTCAACTTATTTATTTAAATTTGAAAAAATTTACTTTTTGAAAAGGTCGAATTTTAAAGCCAATTTTAGTTGACATCAACGCAAAATTTTCATTCGATTTTGTGTGATTGAAATGGTATCTAATCCCACACTGAAAAAAGCATTCACGGCTTCAAAGATTTTGTGAAGTGAGGACACATTTACGTCACAATTCCCTTTTACTTCAAGTGAAAATTATTTTATGTTTCAAGTAAAAAACGACTTTAAAATAATGTGTTAAAAGACACCTCATATTTGTAAAAGCTTTTAGTTTTAAAGTCAAGATGCAAAACGTCAACAAAATTTCATTAATTTTGAATATTTTTCAGGAGTATTAAAGCCATTTTGACTTTAGTAAAACGAAATTTTCTTTCATGTTAGGATACCCAATTTTATGTCGAATCACTTAACTATAAGGACAAACCGACTTCATTGAAAAGTTTATATACTTTTGAACAAGGAAAAAAACTTTATTTCAGAGAAATACGTCTTCTATGCTAAGCAAAATTCGCATTTGTATTTTAAGCACATGAAATCTTTGGCCTCACGGCAATATTTTATATATATTATTGAATATTTGATAGATTTTTTAAATACTAGAAAAAATTTATAAATTTGACCAAATTTATGAAAATGGACCAAAATGGGCCAAATTCCGGTTGGTCCGACCATCGGACCAAATTTAAAAATTAGAAATCTTTTGGACCATTTTTGGTCCGATCGGACCAAAACGGCAACGCTGATTGGTATAGGTAAATGTGATAAAAAGGATTATCACATGGACCCAAAATGTTTTGAACGATGCATTTGTGAACTTGTCATTTGTTTCAGTTAACACGGAATTTTACGTCAACTTATCTATGCACTCATCGGCTTTGGATGACACGAACTCATTCGAGTTTAGCAGCGTGACACAATATAATGTTCTTCGTGCCTTCACTCAGGTGAAATCGGATTCGATGGGATACGAATATATAGATCCCAACTTTGTGAGAATTTTGTTGCCACTGATCTTACCCTATGTCACCTACAATTTCAATTCTATTTTGACACGGAGTACTTTCCCCAGTCTTTGGAAATATGCTAAGGTCATACCCATACATAAGGGTGAATCGAAGTTTCGGCCAATATCACTGCTTCCCTTTTTATCAAGGTGTTCGAGAGACTTTTGAATGGGCAAATGCAAGAATTTCTAAATCGATTGGTCCTCACCTTTTTTTCTCAATATATAAATGATTTGCCACATGCTTTGAGATAAAGCAGGTTACAGATGTACGCTGATGACGTACAAATATATATGAGCAGCGATATCCGTTCTTTGAGCGCCGGTATAAACATGATCAATGACGACCTCCTTCCTGTGAACAACTGGGCTACAAGAAATGGATTACTCCTGAATCCAAGAAAGTCTAAATGCTTAGTGACACATGGACGTGGTATTCAGGTTCCTAACGACATTGAGGTTAAGATTGAAGGACAACAGGTGGAAATTGTTTCCACGACCAAGAATCTTGGTGTAGTATTTAATGGCAACTTGTCTTGGGGGGATCGCAAAAACTGCATTGTTGGTCAGGCATATGCAAAATTAAGAACCTTATGGCATACACAGCGCTTTACTCCGCTCAAGACAAGAATTATCTTAGCGAAGAGTTATGTCTTGCCAGAATTATTGTATGAAAGTGAACTATTTTCGGGTTGTGATGCCGTAAGCAGACGGAAGTTGAATGTGGTTTACAATAATATTGTGAGATACGTTTATGGATTGAGGCACTTTGACCATACGACCAGATGCAGGGAACTTCTTTACGATGTATCATTCGATAACTTGTTGAGAATCTGACAACTTTTGTTTCTTCATAGAGTTATTTAGACGCGTGAACCAAGGTACTTAAATGAGAGGCTTCGCTTCACGAAATATAGCAGAAATTAGTTCCTTTGCGGCATGTTATTTGCTATTTTCTCATTACTCAAATCTATTTTTTTTTCAAACTAATCTTAACAGAATATGCTATATATTTTCTTTTTGTTTAAATTAATACATTCACTTTGTAATTATTTTTATCTTTTGTTTTCTTTTAAATTATAATATTTTCTCTTAATTCTTTAATTGTATTTTAAGAGTTTTTTTTTTGCTTTTCTTTATTAATTTGAATCTAACATAACTTTTAACTAAATTAATAAGAAGAAATACCTTTTAACCAAAATTTTCCTGTACAGTAAATATAAGTCGTAAGACTTGTTGTGTAGGATAAATAAAATAAATAAAAATAAACCCTGCGTTGACTAAACTACAAAAGTAGCTTAACCAATAGAGAAAAAGTATGTTTGTCAAATTTATTTGGCAAAAGCACTTTATACCAAAATTTTATAAATTCGAAAATTCATTTTTATACCCTCCACCATAGGATGGGGGTCATTCCGTTTGTAACACATCGAAATATTGCTCTAAGACCCCATAAAGTATATATATATATATATATATATATATATATATATATATATATATATATATATATATATATATATATATATATATATATATATATATATATATATATATATATATATATATATATATATATATATATATATATATATATATATATATATATATATATATATATATATATATATATATATATATATATATATATATATATATATATATATATATATATATATATATATATATATATATATATATATATATATATATATATATATTCTGGGTCGTTGTGAAATTCTGAGTCGATCTGAGCATGTCCGTCCATCCGTCTGTTGAAATCACGCTAACTTCCGATCGAAACAAGCTATCGACTTGAAACTTCGCCCAAGTAGTTTTTATTGATGTAGGTCGGATGTTATTGAAAATGGGCCATATCGGTCCACTTTTACGTATAGCCCCCATATAAACGGACCCCCAAATTTGGCTTGCGATTGCTCTAAGATAAGCAAATTTCATCCGATCCGGCTGAAATTTGGTATATGGTGTTAGTATATGGTCTCTAACAACCATGCAAACATTGGTCCACATCGGCCCATAATTATATATAGCCCCCATATAAACCGATCCCCAGATTTGAACTCCGGAGCCTCTTAGAGGAGCAAAAGTCATCCGATTGAAATTTGGTCCGTGGTGTTAGTATATTGTCTCTAACAACCATGCCAAAATTGGTCCATATCGGTTCATAAATATATATAGCCCCCATATAAGTCGATCCCCAGATTTGACCTCCGGAGCCTCTTAGAGTAGCAAAATTCATCCGATCCGGTTGAAATTGGGTACGTGGTGTTAGTATATGGTATCTAACAACTATGCAAGAAGTGGTCCATATCGGTCCATAATTATATATAGCCCCCATATAAATCGATCCCCAGATTTGTCCTCCAGAGTCTCTTGGAGGAGCAAAATTCATCCGATCCGGTTGAAATTTGGAACGTGGTGTTAGAATGTGGTCTCCAACAAACACGCAAGAATTGGTCCATATTGGTCCATAATTATATATAGCCCCCATATAAACCGTTCCCCAGATTTGATATCCGGAGCCTCTTAGAGGAGCAAAATTCATCCGATCCGGTTGAAATTTGCAACGTGGTGTTAGTATAAGGCCGCTAATAACCATGCAAAAATTGGTCCATATCGGTCTATATTTATATATAGGCGATCCCCAATCACACAAAAATTGGTCCTTATCGGTTGATAATCATGGTTGCCACTCGAGCCAAAAATAATCTACCAAAATTTTATTTTTATAAAAAACAAAATGTTATTTCTATAGAAAATTTTGTCAAAATTTTCTTTCTATAGAAATTTTTGTCGAAATTTTATTTCTACAGAAAATTTTTTCAAAATTTTATTTCTGTAGGAAATTTTTTCAAAATTTTATTTCTATAGAAAATGTTGTCAAAATTTTATTTCTATAGAAAATTTTCTCAACATTTTATTTCTATAGAAAATGTTGTCAAACTGAAATGTATACGTGTTTAATCGGTATTTTTATACCCTTCACCACTACTGTGGTACAGGGTATAATAAGTTTGTGCATTTGTATGTAACGCCAAGAAATAATAGTCATAGACCCATCTTTTAGTATACCGATAGGCTTGGAATTAAATTCTGAGTCGATTTATCGATGTCCGTCTGTCTGTCCGTCCGTCTGTCTGTATATGTAATTTTGTGCACAAAGTACAGCTCGCAATTTAAGTCCGATCGTCCTCAATTTTGGCATGGCGTCTTTCTTCGGGTCAAAGACAATCGCTATTGATTTTGGAAAAAATCGGATTTAGATATAGCTGTCATATATATTTATCACCGATTTGATCATAATTCACGTATTTATGAACCGATCTTCTTCAAATTTTGTACATCTGAATATTTTATGCGTCACGTAAAACCTGCAAAACATCAGCTAAATCGGTTCAGATTTAGATATAGCTCCCATATATATCTTTCGTCGGATTTGCACTTATATGGCTTCAAAAGCCAGAATTTTACCCTGATTTGCTTCAAATTTAGCACAAGGAGTACGTTTAATAATTTTGTTAACTGTGCCAAATTTGGTTAAAATCGGTTCAGATTTAGATATAGCTCCCATATATATTTTTCGTCCGATTTGCATATATGGCTTCAAAAACCAGAATTTTGCCCTGATTTGATTCAAATTTTGCAAAAGGAGTGCGTTTAATAATATGGTTAACTGTGCCAAATTTGTTTGAACTCGGTTCAGATTTAGATATAGCTCCCATATATATATTTCGTCCTATTTGCACAAAAGCCAGAGTTGAAGCCTGATTTGCTTCAAATTTTGTATATATACGTCAGAGTTGAGTAGAATATTTCATATTTTAGACCCATTTTCAATGGGAGTTTCCTTCAGTTGACTCGATAGTTTCCACAGAGAATATATTTAATATGCTTTTTGATCTAATATGATAATATATCACAACCCACAATTGACCACATATAATGCCGAGATTTAACCACTGTAGCAAACATTTTAAATATTACTTAAATTTTCGTTTATCTCGAATACGTATTTGTCGCTCGATAAATCATAAATATTATTTCGTACAATTGCATTAAAATTGCTCTAGCTTTATATTTCCCATATTTTGTAACTAACATTGTGTTTCATCCCAGGGTGTTAGCCGATTTAAATTTTAATTCTAGAGATTTTATAGAAGTACAAATTCTCTCCATATTGTATATACATAAATTATATAAATATTTCTAATAAAAGCCTTCATAATAACTCCCAACAAATTTGAAGGATTTGAAATGGTAACACAAATTTTTGGTCTACATAGTGGTGAAGCGTATAATATAGTCGGCCCCGCCCGACTTTAGACGTTACTTACTTGTTTTTAATTAAATATATACCACGTATGGACTAACAATTTAGAAAACAGTGTTAGGAAGTTTTAAGATACCTTGCCATCGGCATGTGTTACGCAATCCAAGTAGTTCGATTGTGGATGACAGTCTTTAGTAGAAGTTTCTATGCAATTCATGGTGGAGGGTACATAAGCTTCGGTATGGCCGAACTTACGGCCGTATATACTTGTTTATTATACCCTTCACCACTACTGTGGTACAGGGTATAATAAGTTTGTGCATTTGTATGTAACGCCAAGAAGGAAAAGTCGGAGACCCATCGTTTAGTATACCGATCGTCTTAGAATTAAATTCTGAGTCTATTTAGCGATGTCCGTCTGTCTGTCTGTCCGTCTGTCTGTCCGTCTGTCTGTCTGTCTGTCTGTCTGTTGATGTATTTTTGTGTGCAAAGTACAGCTCGCAGTTTTAGTCCGATTGTCCTAAACTTTGGTATGGGGTCCTGTTTCGGCTCAAAGACGATCCCTATTCATTGTAGCCATGCGTGCCAAATTTGGTTGAAATCGGTTCAGATTTAGATATATCTCCCATATATAGCTTTCGCCCGATTTTCACTCATATGACCACAGAGGCCAATTTTTTGCTCCGATTTAGTTGAAATTTTGCACAGGGAGTAGAATTAGCATTGTAGCTATGCGTGCCAAATTTGGTTTAGATCGGTTCAGATTTAGATATATCTCCCATATATAGCTTTCGCCCGATTTACACTCATATGACCACAGAGGCCAATTTTTAACTCCGATGTAGTTGAAATTTTGCACAGAGAGTAGAATTAGCATTGTTGCTATGAGTGCCAAATTTGGTTGAAATCGGTTCAGATTTAGATATAGCTCCCATATATAGCTTTCGCCCGATTTACACTCATATGACCACAGAGGCCAATTTTTAACTCCGATTTAGTTGAAATTTTGCACAGAGAGTAGAATTAGCATTGTTGCTATGCGTGCCTAATTTGGTTGAAATCGGTTCAGATTTAGATATAGCTCCCATATATATGTTTTTCTGATTTCGACAAAAATGGTCAAAATACCAACATTTTCCTTGTAAAATCGCCACTGCTTAGTCGAATAGTTGAAAAAATGACTCTAATTTTCTTAAACTTCTAATACATATATATCGAGCGATAAATCATAAATAAACTTTTTCGAAGTTTCCTTAAGATTGCTTCAGATTTAAATGTTTCCCATATTTTTTTACTAACATTGTGTTCCACCCTAGTCCATTAGCCGACTTAAATTTTGAGTCTATAGATTTTGTAAAAGTCTATCAAATTCTGTCCAAATCGAGTGATATTTAAATGTATGTATTTGGGACAACCCTTTATATATAGCACCCAACACATTTGACAGATGTGATATGGTATCGAAAATTTAGATCTATAAAGTGGTGCAGGGTATAATATAGTCGGCCCCGCCCGACTTTAGACTTTCCTTACTTGTTTTTTAAATTTATTTTTTTAATTTTCCTATTTTGGAAAAATCAAGAAATTAAAAAGTCAACTAAAAACTCAAACAAATCGACACTTTCATATTTTAAAAAATCCAAAAGTCGACGTTTTGATTGTCATTATAATCCTTAATGGAAATTTTCATCCGAAGGATATTTTCGTTATGTCTATCATCTGCGTGTGTGTGCGTATGCATTTGTTTGTATTGCTGATCTCACCTATCCTACTCACCACTACACTTTTACACATTTTATGAAACTTTCCCATAGCCCCTTACATTTCACGTAACTTCAAACCATCAATGAAACAAGTTTGAAATTAAGGCCAACATAAAATAATATTTGTTTTCAGTTAGTTGCTACTTCGTGGCAACAAAAATAAATAACAACAGAAAAAAAAAAACAAAAACATTTTAATGGCTAGTAGTAGGAGATATCGCGTTCGCCAAAAGCCATACCAACGAACAACAATAGAGGCAATGGTATTAAGAAAAAAAAAACTGAAGCTCAAAAGCAAACAAACTCATTGATGGTTTGGGAATGGAGGGTGGAGGCGAATGTATGGGCAGGGACAGAGTTCTGGCTATAATACCTCTATACGGACGTGTCGACAGCAACTTTTCGCCAGGGAAAAAATCGATATTAATTTGAATAGAATAAACACGCGACAGACGTGTGTTCCATAGGCGGCTATAAAACAGTACCAGAATAGTAGCTCTTTGCCTCTGTAAAGCTCCCCCCTCCCCCCTCCCCAACAAAATATACTTCGAAAGATATACCACCACCTTTCCATACTATCTCCTCGGGGCCAGTTGTTATGATATGGATTTAATGGCAACCGGGAAAATTTAATTGAATTCGATGGTACATAGTCGACAAAAGGTGGCCTCCTCATTCTCTAACTAGGCTGTGTGACCATCAATGGCCTGACGGTTTTATGAAGAATCAATACATTTGGCTTATTGGCAGTCTACTGGTATTGTACTCAGTTTTGTATTTTGTAAAACTTTCTACAGTCTTCTCTAAAAGAAATGGGTCACAATATGCCATACAATTCAGCGTGACATGGCCACAGGCATTAAAACCAAGGATTATTTGGAGATAATCATCGAGAATGTAAGCAAATGCTAAAGGTTGGCTGCCTCAATGGGTGTTGAAGCAAATTGAAGTTACTTTTGGTAAAAAATACAAATCTCATTGGGTCACTGTTGCCTCATTCAATGCAGGGTATTATGAATGGATTTGAGTAGCACTGTTTTCGAAACAAAAAGCTGGCGATACAAATGTCGAAAGTCGATTAATCGATTTTTTTAATCAAAAAATTTTTGCGTCGACAAATTATTACAAAAAACAAGGAATATGGACATTCATCTATAACTGAGTGTGGGTTTCATTTAACCACAACCACATTAGAATCACATCCTGAGCAAGGTTGCCAAAGTTGGTAGATTTGTTACTGTTTGGTAGATTGGTAAAATTCTTAATACGATATTTTCGCACATTTTGCCACAATTTTTCTATATAAATAAAATTTTGACAAAATTTTCTATAGAAATAAAATGTTGACAAAAGTTTCTTCAGATATAAAATTTTGATAAAATTTTCTATATAAATAAAATATCGACAAAAGGTTCTATAGAAATAAAATTTGCCAAAAATTTCCAAAGAAATACAATTTTGACAAAATTTTCTATAGAAATAAAATTTTGACAAAAGTTTCTACAGAAATAAAATTTTGATAAAATTTTCTATATAAATAAAATATCGACAAAATTATCAATAGAAATGAAATGTTCACAAAATTTTCTATAGAAACAAAATCTTGATAAAATTTCCTATAGAAATACAATTTTGACAAAATTTTCTATAGAAATACAATTTTGACAAAATTTTCTACATAAATAAAATATCGACAAAAATTTCTATAGAAATAAAATTTGCCAAAAATTTCCAAAGAAATAAAATTTTGACAAAATTTTCTATAGAACTAAAATTTTGACAAAAGTTTCTACAGAAATAAAATTTTGATAAAATTTTCCATATAAATAAAATATCGACAAAATTATCTATAGAAATGAAATTTTCACAAAATTTTCTATAGAAATAAAATCGTGATAAAATTTTCTATAGAAATACAATTTTGACAACATTTTCTATAGAAATACAATTTTGACAAAATTTTCTATAGAAATAAAATTTTGACAAAATTTTCTATAGAAATAAAATTTTGACAAAATTTTCTATAAAAATAAAATTTTGTCAAAATTTTGCATAGAAATAAAATTTTGACAAAATTTTCTGTATAAATAAGTTATCGACAAAATTTTCCATAGAAATGAAATTTTCACAAAATGAAATTTTGATAAAATTTTCTATAGAAATACAATTTTGACAACATTTTCTATAGACATAAAATTTTGACAAAATTTTCTATACAAATAAAATTTTGACAAAATTTTCTACAGAAATAAAATTTTGACAAAATTTTCTATACAAATAAAATTTTGGCAAAATTTGCTATAGAAACAAAATTTTGATAAAATTTTATATAGAAAATAAAATATAGACAAAATTTTCTACAGAAATTAAATTTTCTTAAAATTTTATATAGAAATAAAATTTTGCCAAAATTTTCTATTGAAATAAAATTTTGACAAAATTTTTCTATAGAAATAAAATTTTGACCAAATTTTCTATAGAAATAAAATTTTGACAAATTTTTCTGTAAAAATAAAATATCGATAAAATTTTCTATAGAAATGAAATTTTCGCAAAATTTTCTATGAAATAAAATTTTCTATAGAAATAAAATTTTGTCAAAATTTTCTACAGAAATACAATTTTACAAAATTTTCTATAGAAATAAATGTTTGGCTAAATTTTCTTAAGAACTAAAATTTTTACAAAATTTTCTATAGAAATAAAATTTTGACAAAATTTTCTACAGAAATAAAATTTTGACAAAATTTTCTATAAAAATAAAATTTTGACAAAATTTTCCACAGAAATAAAATTTTGACAAAATTTTAGGTAGAAATACAATTTTGACAAAATTATAAAATACAAAAAAAAACAAAGTTATAAAATAAAATAAAATTTTGGCAACATTTTCTATTGAAAGGAAATTTTGAAAAATGTCCAATAGAAATAAAATTTTGATAAAATTTTCTATAGAAATAAACAAAAAAAATTTAGGAATATATTTTTTGCAAAATTTTCGATAGAAATAAAATCATGACAAAGTTTTCTATAGACATAAAATTAAAATAGGAATACATTTTTTGCAAAATTTTCGATAGAAAGAAAATCATGACAAAGTTTTCTATAGGCATAAAATTATGAAAACATTTTCTATTGAACTAGAGTTTTGACAAAATTTTCTATTGAACTACAATTTTGACAAAATGTTCTATAGAAATAAAATTTTGACAAAATTTTTCACAGAAATAAAATTTTGACAAAATTTTATATAAAATGAAATTTTCACATAATTTTCTATAGAAATAAAATTTTTACAAAATTATAAAATAAAATAAAAGTTTGACAAAATATTCTGTAGAAATAAAATTTTGACAAAAGTTTCGCCAGAAATAAAATTTTGACAAAAGTTTCGCCAGAAATAAAATTTTGACAAAATTTTCTATAGCAATAAAATTTTGACAAAATTTTCTATAGAAATAAAATTTTGACAAAATTTTCTATATAAATAAAATGAAATTTTCACAAAATTTTCTATAGAAATAAAATTTTTACAAAATTATAAAATAAAATAAAAGTTTGACAAAATATTCTGTAGAAATAAAATTTTGACAAAAGTTTCGCCAGAAATAAAATTTTGACAAAATTTTCTATAGAAATAAAATTTTGACAAGATTTTCTATAGAAATAAAATTTAGGCATTGTTGTTGTTTTTATTGTAGCTTAAAACCATACATTGACTAAACTACAAGTGTAGCTTAACCAACAGAGGAAAAGAATGTTTGTCAAATTTATTTGGGCAAAGTCCTATAGACTGCAAGATGGTTGGATGGACGCACGTTTCGGAATTACCACATTCCTCATCAGCATCCTCTACTTGCAGCAAAACTATCAACTATCAATTTAGACAATAAAACTATCAATTTAGACAAAATTGTCTATAGCAATAAAATGTTGACAAAATTTTCTATAGAAATAAAATTTAGACAAAAGTTTCTATAGCAATAAAATTTTGACAAAATTTTCTATAGAAATAAAATTTTGACAAAATTTTCTATATAAATAAAATTTTGACAAAATTTAGTATAGAAATAAATTTCGACAAAATTTTCTACAGAAATAAAATTTTGGCAAAATTTTCTATAGAGATAAAATATTGACAAAATTTACTATAGGAATAAATGTTTGGCAAAATTTTCTATAGAAATAAATTTTTGGGAAAATTTTCTATAGAAATAAAATTTTGACAAAATTTTCGACAGAAATAAAATTTTGACAAAATTTTCGACAGAAATAAAATATTGACAAAATTTTCTATAGCAATAAAATTTTGACAAAATTTTCTATAGAAATAAAATTTTGACAAAATTTTCTATAGCAATAAAATGTTGACAAAATTTTCTATAGAAATAAATGTTTTTCTACAGAAATAAATTTTTGGCAAAATTTTTGTAGAAATAAAATTTTGACAAAATTTTCTATAGAAATAAAATTTTGACAAAATTTTCTATAGAAATAAAATATGCTGTTCTTTGGAAAAATTGTCTCCGAATTTTGGTAGAATATTTTTGCCTCGAATAGCAACCGTGCTCCTGAGTCCATCTAAATATCCATCTGTTCTTCTGGCCAATATTGAACAGCTCATCTATCTCGTGGAAATTCCAAGGAGTTGATTGCGGTTGTACTATGTTATTTTGCTCGTATTGAAGAATTGTCCAACTAAAAAATCCAATCCAAAAAGTCCAATCTAAAAAAGCTTTAAATTTATTGCATAGGGATACAAAAGTCCATAATCGACTTTTCGACTGCCAAGTTTGTTTCGTTCCGTAGTATGCGCGACGGACGGACATCGCAGGATCGACACAGAATTTCCCACACGACCCAGAATATACATATACACAGTCTTACACAAGTTTACATACGGTTTAAGAAATTGTATTTTCTTTAATTATTAAAATATAACAAAAAATGCATATATATGCTTTAGATTTTGTAAATTAATTTGAAAAACAAAGTATTTGTCCATTTTCAAGAAGATGTTTTTAGTCTGGATTATAAACAACAACAAGAAACATGTTTAGTTATAAGGTAAAAACCTCAAGGGTATGTAAACTTATGTGAGACTGTGTACTTTATGGGGTCTGAGACCAATATTTCGATGTGTTATAAATACAAACTAGGGACTAGTCCTGTACCTGCCCAGGGGTTGATTTATTTCCCTAGGATGGTTTCAGCGCAACGTATAACGCCCTTCGGGCATAGACTATAAAAAAGAAGTCCCTTCTCATTAAACTAAACATGGTATAGAACAGCCCTCGTTGATAAGGGACTTTTGGTATTACAATGGACTGAATTATCGAATTGTTCCTAAAATATAGGACTGTTAATGTTGGGTATCATACAGTCGGCTCAGTTTATGTTTGTTTCTTTCAAAAATTCCATCACTTGTTATCGACTGTAATAGCAATTAAGTTGACTTTACTGAAAAATTTCCAATTATCATTTGATATGGCAGTGCAAAAGATGACGGCGATGATGACAATGATGATGATGGCAGATTCAATTTCAAGCAATTGAATAACCGTTACCATCTCATTTTTAATTGATCAAATTATGATTATGGACGCTGAAAGAACATAAAACGGGTCAATTACTAAGATAGTTGAAGAATGAGGTTTTCTGAGAAGCCATTTGCAATACTATTAAATTAAATATATTCAACAATCTATTGAACATTGAATAATTATTGGTTGTTTATGAGCGAATAAATATCGATAAAATTTTGTGCAAAAAAAAATGTTGACAGGGTAAAATGTTAACAAGGACATATAGAAACCTTGCTGTTGGATTTTATAATAACCCAGCAAAAACTGGCGGTTCCTTCAGCATTACCAGTAATCAATATCTACCCTACGGGAAATTGGTGCAAATTGCCACTGACGGACATATCACAGGACTGGTGACGGTGCTCCCGTTTGTCGTAAATTTTAAATAGTCATAATTTATTGATTTCCGCACTATCTTGAAATAAAAATCTTATTGGATATACACATTTAGTGAAATACGATTATCAGAATAACCTATTGTTCAACATAGTTCGAATGGTTTTCACTTCTGATGCTATTCGTACCAAAAAGGAAATATATTCCCAATAGTTTGTACGAGACTGGTTCATGAGTAACTGTCTATGGGGTGCTCCTACTAAATTTTCCCAGGTCGTGTCCTTTGGAATGAGTCTAAGACGTGTCGTAAAGTGTAAATTTACCCCCATCAATGACAAAGTGACCGGTCCCTTCCATACATTTTGACCCGAACTGGATCGTGGTGAAATTCTGAGTAGATCGAGTGATGTCCGTCCGTCTGTTGAAATCAAGCTAACTTCCGAACGGAACAACCTATCCACTTGAAACTTGTTGTATATGTAGTTGTTCTTAATATAGATGTTATAGCAAATGGCCCATATCGGATCCCTTTATGGTATAGCCCCTATATGAACCGGCCAACGAGATTTGCCTTACGGAGTCTCTTGGAGGAGTAAATTTCATCCTTTCATCCATCTAACTTCCACAAACAAATTGGTCCATTATTGATTGACGCGTGTTGGGTTAGATAGTGCCCAGTCCTGTTAGAATCATAATTATCACCAAAAATGGTAGATTTCTTACTGTTTAATAGATTGGTACACTTCTTGATGCTTTGGTAGGTTTTGCACAATATACCTCTCCAACTAAGAGGTACTTCAAAAACTTTTATAAAAATAATTTTCTTTCTGACAAAATTTTTGTAGAAATAAAATTTTGAGAAAATTTTCTATAGAAATAAAATTTTAATAAAATTTCCTATAGAAATAAAATTGTTTAAGAATTTTCTATAGAAATAAAATTTTGACAAAATTTTCTATAGAAATAAAATTTTGACAAAATTTTCTATAGAAATAAAATTTTTAAAAAATTTTCTGAAGCAATTAAATTTTTAACAAAATATTTAAAGAAATATAATTTCGACAAAACTCTCTACCGAAACAACATTTTTAGAAAATTCTCTTGAGAAATACAATTTTGACAAAATTTTCTATAGAAATAAAATTTTGAAAAAATTTTCTATAGAAATAAAATTTTGACAAAATTTTAGAAATAAATAATTTAGAAATAAAATTGTTACAAATATTTTCTGTAGAAATAAAATTTGGACAAATTTTCCTATAGAAATAAAATTTTGACAAAATTTTCTATAGAAATAAAATTTTGACAAAACTTTCTATAGAAATACAATTTTGACAAAATTTTCTATAGACATAAAATGTTGACAAAATTTTCCATAGAAACAAAATTTTGACAAAATTTTCTATAGAAATAAAATTTTGAAAAAATTTTCTATAGAAATAAAATTTTGACAAAATTTTAGAAATAAATAATTTAGAAATAAAATTGTTAAAAATAATTTCTGTAGAAATAAAATTTTGACAAATTTTCCTATAGAAATAAAATTTTGACAAAATTGTCTATAGAAATACAATTTTGACAAAATTTTCTATAGACATAAAATTTTGACAAAATTTTCTATAGACATAAAATTTTGACAAAATTTTCTATAGACATAAAATTTTGACAAAATTTTCGATAGAAAAAAATTTTTGACAAAATTTTCTATAGAAATAAAATATGACAAAATTTTCCATAGAAATAAAATTTTGAGGAAATTTTCAACAGAAATACAATTTTGATAAAAATTTCTATAGAAATAAAATTTTTAACAAAATTTTCTATAGAAATAAAATCTTTAATAAAATTTTCTATAGAAAGAAAATTTTGACAAAATTTCCTACGGAAATAAAATTTTGACAATATTTTCTATAGAAATATAATTTTGACGAAATTTTCTATAGAAATAAAATTATGACAAAATTTTCCATAGAAATAATGTTTTGACGAAATTGTCAACAGAAATAAAATTTTGACAAAAATTTCTATAGAAATAAAATTTTGATAAAATTTACTATAGAAATAAAATTTTTAACAAAATTTTCTATAGAAATAAAATTTTGACAAAATTTTCTGTAGAAATAAAATTTTGACAAAATTTTCTGTAGAAATTCAATTTTTAACAAAATTTTCTATAGAAATAAAATTTTGACAATATTGTCTATAGAAATAAAATTTTAACAAAATGTTGACAAAATTTTGTATAGAAATAACATGTTTAACAAAATTTTCTACAGAAACAAAATTTTGAAAAAAGTTTTCTATAAAAATACAATTTTGACAAAATTTTCTATAGAAAGAAAATTTTGACAAAATTTTCTATAGATAAATTTTGACAAAATTTTTTATAGAAATACAACTTTGAAAACATTTTCTATAAAAATAAATTTTTTAACAAAATTTTCTATAAAAATAAAATTTTGACAAAATTTTCCATAGAAATAAAATTTTGACAAAATTTTCAATAGAAATAAAATTTTAACAAAATTTTCTATATAAATAAAATTTTGACAAAATTTTCCATAGGAATAAAATTTTGACAAAACTGTCGATAAAAATAAAATTTTTAACAAAATTTTCTATAGAAATAAAATTTTGACAAAATTTTCTATAGAAATAAAATTTTGGGAAAATTTTCTATAGAAATAACATTTTTAACAAAATTTTCTATAGAAATAAAATTTTTAAAAAAATTTTCTATAGAAATAAAATTTTGACAACAATTTCTTTAGAAATTAAATTTTTAACAAAATTTTTTATAGAAATAAAATTTTGACAAAATTGTCAATAGAAATAAAATTTTTAACAAAATTTTCTATACAAATAAAATTTTGATAAAATTTTCTATAGAAATAAAATTTTGAGAAAATTTCCAATGGAAATAACATTTTTAACAAAATTTTCTATAGAAATAAAATGTTGAAAAAAGTTTTCTATAAAAATAAAATTTTGACAAAATTTTCTATTGAAATAAAATGTTTAACAAAGTTTTCTATAAAATTAAAATTTTGACAAAATTTCCTACAGAAATAAAATTTTGACAAAATTTTCTATAGAAATAAAATTTTGACAAAATTTTCTATAGAAATAAAATTTTGACGAAATGTTCTATAGATAAATTTTGACAAATTTTTTTACAGAAATAAAATTTTGAAGACTCTTTCTATAGAAATAAATTTTTTTAACAAAATTTTCTATAAAAATAAAATTTTTACAAAATTTTCCATAGAAATAAAATTTTGACAAACTTTCAATAGAAATAAAATTTTTAACAAAATTTTCTATATAAATAAAATTTTTAACAAAATGTTCTATAGAAATAAAATTTTGACAAAATTTTCTATAGAAATAAAATGTTGAGAAAATTTTCTATAGAAATAACATTTTTAACAAAATTTTCTGTAGAAATAAAATGTTGAAAAAAGTTGTCTATAAAAATAAAATTTTGACAAAATTTTCTATAGAAATAAAATCTTTAACAAAATTTTCTATAAAAATAAAATATTTAGCAAAATTTTCGATAGAAAGAAAATTTTGACAAAATTTCCTACAGAAATAAAATTTTGACAGAATTTTCTATAGAAATAAAATGTTGACAAAATTTTCTATAGAAATAATTTTTTTGTTTCTGATTGATTATCGTTGACCTTTTTATTTTATTTTTAATCAATACTTATCATAGTTTCGGCTATAGGTCGATTAAAAACATAGGATTGATGTTTTTATTTAAGTTTTATTTCCAATATTTCGGTTGACTTCGTCAAAACCGTTTTCAAGGCTGAAGTGAAACAAAAAACAGAAATTTTCAAATTTAATTACAAAAATCACGAACAAACAGAACCACACTTCACACTCTGTTTTACACTGAATCTAAATTTCTCTTATGTTTTTGTATTGTATGTCTATATATTCGAGCACAGTTCTCAATGTCTTTCTTGTAATTCATTCTCTCGTCAGGTGGAGTGTTGATAATGTGCAGCATTTCAAGAGTAAATCTGCGTCTGTAGTTGTTTTCGTGGTCTAGAATTTTTACGTCTTCTAAGTTTGGCTTGTGACCTGTCAGCGCACATATAGAAATATAGAAATAAAATTTTGACAAAATGTTCTATAGATAAATTTTGACAAAAGTTTCGACAGAAATAGAATTTTGAAAACATTTTCTATAGAAATAAATTTTTTAACAAAATGTTCTACAAAAATAAAATTTTTACAAAATTTTCCATAGAAATAAAATTTTGACAAACTTTCAATAGAAATAAAATTTTGACAAAATTTTCTGTAGAAATAAAATGTTGACACAATTTTCTATAGAAAAAAAATGTTGATTTTTTGTTGATTTTTTATAGAAAAGCCTTTGTCAACATTTTATTTCTATAAAAACTTTTGTAAAATTTCTATTCTAATTTTGTAAAATTTTTTTCTATAGATAATTTTTTTAAAATTTTATTGGTATAGAAAATTTTGCCAAAATTTTATTTCTATACAAAATTTTGTCAAAATTTTATTTTTATAACAAATTTGTCAACATTTTATTTCTATAGAAAGTTTTGTCAAAATTTTATTTCTATCAAAAATTTTGTCAAATTTTTTTCCCATAATATTTTATTTTTATAGCAAAATTATCAAAATTTTATTTCCATAGAAATAAAATTTTGACAAACTTTCAATAGAAATAAAATTTTGACAAAATTTTCTGTAGAAATAAAATGTTGACACAATTTTCTATAGAAAAAAAATGTTGAGACAATTTTCTATTTTCATTTTCTATAGAAATAATATTTGCAGCAAAAATCACTTACTCAATTACTAAGATAGTTGAAGAGTGGGGTTTTCTGAGAAGCCATTTGCAAAACTATTAAATGAAATATACTTAACAATTTGTTTACACATTGAATAATAAATGGTTGTTTCATTCATCGATAAAATTTTGTGCAAAAAAAAATTGCAGGATAGTGTGCGATTCCTTCAGCATTACCAGTAATCAATAATATAACTACTGAGAGTATTACCAGATTTCTACAAATACTGGGTTGTCCATAAAAATAAATTTCGTTTACCAATGGCCAATTGCTTGGGGTGTAGGTGCGAATCCTGCCACAATTATTCTGTTTTCAAAAGGATTTTTTTTAATATTTGGGACGAATCTTTTCGGGATTACTTTTTTGAACCTTCCACCACGGGATGGGTGATAATGCCATTCCGTGTGTAACAAATCGAAATATTGGTTTCAGACCCCATAAAGGGTCGTGGTGAAATTCTGAGTAGATCTGTTGAAATACACGCTTCTGTGCCAATGTTGCACCACTTCCTACCAAGTTCACCACCCTTTTAGGGACGCTTGTTTTGCTGGGAAGTTTCTACCACTGCGGTGAGGATTTCGATCCTATCTGGCCCGTAGTCTTTGGATCAATTGTGAAGTAGTTATCGTGTTTTTCGTTCACTTTTTGGACGGGCCACCAATATCACGTTATCTTGTAAAGTTAAACTATTACTATTTTTTATTTATTTATTAAAAATTTTAAAACCATAATAAATTATGAGGTTTTCGATCTGTTATTTTTTTAGTGTTTGTTCGTCATACAAATTAAAACCCAAAAAAAAAACTTTTTAACTATAGCCTTTGTGCGCACTTGTACTTGACATGTGAGCTCTTTAATATTTTCTTAATTTAATCAATTTTATTTGAATATTACTTTTGCCCTTATGTCATGACATTCCATTCCGGTTAAATGCAATCCCAAAGTGCTT
The DNA here is from genome assembly GCF_050003625.1 of Haematobia irritans. NCBI lineage: Eukaryota > Metazoa > Arthropoda > Insecta > Diptera > Muscidae > Haematobia > Haematobia irritans. Next base: position 101,464,003 of record NC_134401.1, on the reverse strand, counting down.
AAAATTCAATTTTTCTTATTTCGTTAGATGCTTTCAAAACTAGAATCCTTCTGGGGGTAATCATCAATCATTCGGCTACCCCAACTTTGAAAGAATCTCTTTTCGTCAACTTCTGCTACTGGTGCTGCAGCAAATATGATTTGGTTTTATCGGCAAGATATCCTCGTTACTACTTAAAATCATCTGCTTAAGCATTTCTCTCGTCTTAAGGCTTTAGTGATGGCTGTGCCCTCAAGGCAACAAAGGACTTTTTGAAACAGAGAAACCGAGAGAGACAAAGTAGTAAAAGCGAATGTATAGATAAACAAAACCCCAAAAAATACACCATTTTCAGAGCATCCTTTAAGTAATTGTCAATCTCAATCAATTTTTTTTTCCGGAGACAAACAACATCATCAGACAAGCAGTCAAGCATAGAATTGTCATCCTTATATATATATGGTATATGCGCATATAAAAGAAATATCCGGAAAAAATTAAATTTCCCTTTCCTAGCCTACGGAAACCAAAACACGAATATGAAATAAAACAAAACAGAAATAAAATTAAATGGACGAAACTAAACCGATATTCCATAATGGATCATATGTGCAGCCCCCGAGTGGGGGAGCTTATAACGTGTAAAAGCAATTCATGTAAAGTTTTTATGTCCATTCGATTCAATATGTGTCTTGAGAATTTTGTGGGAATGTGTTTAAATGGCTACAGATTCATGCAATAATTCTTTGCTTAGATCTTAAAATCTCAGAATTCCAGCAAATTAAACATCCAATTATACGTGAAGGACAAAAACAACAGGAGATGTAACCACGGTAGCCACTTGAGCCATATACAACCTACCAAAAATTTAAGAAAATTTTACCAAAAAACTACCAAATAAAAAATTACATTTTGCAATGTTTGATCAATTGCTTGTGGTTATTATGAACAAAATGTTTCTTCAAAAAAATTGTTTTATTATTTTATTTTAGAAGTATATTTATTATTTTTTTCTATAGAAAACTATCTTTTTCACACAAAGTTTTGTTAAAATTTTATTCCAATAGAAAATTGTCTATATATTTTTTAGAAAATGTTGTCAAAATTTTATTTATATAGCAAATTTGTCAGCACTTTATTGCTATTGAAATTTTTCTCAAATTTTATTTTTATAAAAATTTTTGTAAACATTTTATTTATATAAAAAATTTTGTCAAAATTTTATTTCTAAAGAAACTTTGTCAAAATTTTATTTCTATAGATAATTTTGTCAACATTTAATTTCTATAAAAACCTTTGTCAACATTTTATTTCTATAAAAAATTTTGTAAAATTTCTATTCTAATTTTGTAAAATTTTTTCTATAGATAATTTTTTTTTTTTTTAATTTTATTGGTATAGAAAATTTTGCCAAAATTTTATTTCTATACAAAATTTTGTCAAAATTTTATTTTTATAACAAATTTGTCAACATTTTATTTCTATAGAAAGTTTTGTCAAAATTTTATTTCTATCAAAAATTTTGTCAAATTTTTTTCCCATAATATTTTATTTTTATAGCAAAATTATCAAAATTTTATTTCTATAGTAAATTTTTTTCAAAATTTTATTTCTATAAAAAATTTGTCAACATTTTATTTCTATAAAAACTTTTGTTAAATTTCTTTCTATAAGAAATTTTGGCAAAATTTTATTTTTATAGAAACTTTTGTCAAAATTTTATTTGAATAGAAAATTTTGCCAAAATTTTATTTTTATTTTGTCAAAATTTTATTTTTATAACAAATTTGTCAACATTTTATGTCTATAGAAAGTTTTGTCAAAATTTTATTTCTCTAGAAAATTTTGTCAAATTTTTTTCAAAATTTTATTTTTTTAACAAAATTGTCAAAATTTTACTTCTATAACAAATTTGTCAACATTTTATTTCTATAAAAAGTTTTGTTAAAATTTTATTTCTGTAAAAACTTTTGTCACAATTTTATTTTTATAGAAACTTTTGTCAACATTTTATTTCTATAGATGATTTTGTCAAAATTTTATTTCAATAGAAAATTTTGTCAAAATTTTATTTCTATAACAAATTTGTCAACAGTTTATTTCTATAAAAACTTTTGTTAAATTTTTTTTCTATAAAAACTTTTGCCAAAATTTTATTTTTATAGAAACTTTTGTTAAGTTTTTTTCCCATAAAATTTTATTTTTATAACAAAATTGTCAAAATTTTATTTCTATAGTAAATTTTGTCGAAATTTTATTTCTATAACAAATTTGTCAACATTTTATTTCTATAAAAGCTCTCTTAATTTTTTTTTTCTATAAAAACTTTTGTCAAAATTTTATTTTTATAGAAACTTTTGTCAACATTTTATTTCTATAGATGATTTTGTCAAAATTTTATTTCTATAGAAAATTTTCTCTAAATTTTATTTCTATAAAAAGCTTTGCCAAAATTTTATTTCTATAAAAAAATTTTGTCAAAATTTTATTTCTATAGAAAATTTTGTCATTTTTTTCTATAGATTTTTTTTTTTAAATATTATATCTATAGAAATGTTTGTCAAAATTTTATTTCAATAGAAAATTTTCTCAAAGTTTTACTTTTATAGAAAATTTTGTCAAAATTTTATTTCTATAAAAATTTTGTCAAAATTTTATTTCTATAAAAAATTTTGTCAAAATTTTATTTCTATAGAAAATTTTTTCAAAATTTTATTTCTATAGAAAATTTTTTCAAAATTTTATTTCTATAGAAAATTTTTTCAAAATTTTATTTCTATAGAAAATTTTTTCAAAATTTTATTTCTATAGAAAATTTTTTCAAAATTTTATTTCTATAGAAAATTTTTTCATTTTTCTATAGATTTTTTTTCAAAATTTTATTTCAATAGAATTTTTTTTTTTCAAAATTTTATTTCTATAGAAATGTTTGGCAAAATTTTATTTCAATAGAAAATTTTCTCAAAGTTTTATTTCAATAGAAAATTTTCTCAAAGTTTTATTTCCATAGAAAATTTTGTCAAAATTTTATATCCATAGAAAATTCCTTACTAGAATTCTCCTCTGCTTTGGCTCGGAATCAATACCAAAATCATTAGAGTAAAACAAAATTGTTGGAACCGGGCATTCGTTTTTTTTTTCAGTGTACCTATCAATTAAGTTTCTTTTTTATTTTACAAAACTTTACCTTTTTGTAATCTAATCCAATCTTAAGATTGTATAACATTTTCAATTTCACTCAAATCCATCAAGGAAACTTTCAGCCTATACGAGCTTTCCAATGTCCTTATTTTATTTGTTTGAAACTTATGATTTAAATTACAAGTCAGCACAAATAAGGAGTTAGTCATTAATTTGAATTGGATCTACAGGAAAATCATGACTTATTTTGTTAAGGATGTCAACATTTTTACACCATTTCTCTTTCTTCGATAGATTTCCTATGTTAATGCTGTGTTTTATATTTCTCTTGTCATTTTAGATTTTCCCTTCTGCCTCTGAGGCATGTCGTTTGTGGATTAAAACAAAAACAGTTTTCTTTTTTGTTTTATTTTCTGGCTTCGACTTATTTTAACTATGAATAAAACTAGAAGAGAGGAAAGAAGTTCCAAGAACCAGGAAAAATAAATAAACAACAAAGGTTAAAAACAAAGAACTCAAATTGAATTAACAACAGCCGCAAGAACAACAACAAAACCTTTAAGCTTTCTGTTGAAGAAGAACAAGAACGAGAACATATCACATCACTTTTACCAACATAGTTCATCTCGGCAACAACAACTAGAACAAGAACAACATTATTAAACAATAGTTGGAAATAATAAAAAAAAAGAAAACAGAAACAAGGATAAACGTTCTCTCTCTCTCGCATATAAAGAATTCCATAAAAACATACATATATAGTTCTAGCCTTTAACATTGGTATAGGTGGGGAAAATTAGAAGAAAAAAAAACAACAACAACATCAAAATAAATAAAAAATAAGAGAAAAACTAAAAGGCAACAATAAAGACAACAACTACCACATTGGTCCTTGGGCATTAAAATTCGACCAAACTCACACAACACAAACATCATATCCTCTATAATTGACACAAAGCAAAACAACGTGACAAATCTATGTCCTAGACCTACAATCAAAGTTGGTTGAAGAGGTGGTGGTGGTGCTAGTTATACCCCGGTGACATACAGACACACTTAACTCCATCAATGAAGGTTTTCTCCTAGTAGAGAGTAGAACAAAAACAAAGAGCACATTATTCAACAGAAAAGCCTCACCAGAAAGTGATTCGATTGTCGGCATTAGTGTAGCAGTATACTCGCACACACATACACATCCATTCTCTTACAAATATTGCAAACTAAATCAACGTTATCAACAATTATCACAACGTTCCGTTGACATTTCCATCGAAATCAACAACATCAGCAACGGCATCGACACATCAAAGCTATTAACATACAACAGAATCAAGCACACACAAGCATATCCTCCCCAACCCCACTCCACCCCACATTTACAAAGCCATAGGCAAACGGCTTGCAACTAGAAACCAAAGAGTGGGAGAGTGTAGATAACGGAAAAAAATTCCACTCAACGAAGAGAAACATCAGCAGCAATATATCAACATCATTGTAAACACATATCAAACAAAAACATACCAGCAAGCAAGCAATACTCTTACATACTCATACACCACCACCCATATTAAACTGCATTTAAGTGGGGAGCATAATAACAACAAGAACAAGTGCAAGAGAAACAACTACATCAATCATCAGAGAAGAGTCATACATAGCCTGTTGCAAGCATATCAAACCATCAGCATCATCATCATCGCCATCGGTATCATCAGACCACATATTCATAGTGGTCGACATCAACTTCATCGACAACGGACATAGTGGTGGCTCTTAACTACTGAATAACTTTGGAATATTCATCCAACACACACTGCCATAGCCATTCATAGGCTGTAGTGTGGTGAAAAAGGCCTTGTCATTCATTGCCGTTTTAGCAATATCAGAAACATACAAACGGTTATAGAAAACAGAACGGTATTCTGCATCCGCATCTGTAGTCTCAACGGTGACTACATAACCACCATTAACATCATTATTGCCACGGTAGCTATTAACACTAGCCGCCCCTTCCTTTTTATATCGTCCCTGTTTGGAGGATCGACAACTTCAACTCATTCGCACACCCCATCACCATCAAGTGTCTTCCTCTGCTAGAGGACAAAACGACAAAATGAAGCCAACTAAGGATAATATGCTGATGCACGGTTTTATTCTGGTGACTATACTGGCAACGGCCAAAAGTGCCGAAGCGGAAATTACAATGGAAGCTGCTTTTCAAGGTAATTTAATTGTGATATGTGTTTTTTTTTCTTTCTCGGCAATTTTCGTTTTCGTCTTGGAATTTGTTTTTTTTATCCTCTTAAGAAATAATTCCATTGTTATTGTGTTTTGTAAATGCTGCTTGGGAGATTTTAACTGTTTTGCCTTAAGTAATGACATGGGAGTACTTGACTTTCGGTTCTAGTATTTTATCTATATTGTGTCTCTCCTGTACCAGAATGGGAAAAATTATTTTTTTTTGTTAAATATTAAGACCTTAAATTAAATATTAACCACCATCAATAGATGGTGATTTATTATAGAAGTCTGCTTTTATATTATAAAAAGTTTACTTGGATGCTAAAATTTTGAACTTCACCTAAAGTTTTTGGTATTTATTCAGAGCCAGCTTCTTTAAAATAAATACATTTTTCAGAAATCAATCCACCTTTGAATAAAATTTCGCGACAGATTATCATACGATCCATGCGAATAAGCTCCTAAGAGAATTGTGAAAAGATTGGTGTGTGTGATGAAGTTCTCCTACAGTCCAATCTAAGCGAAGAGCAGCACCCAACAGGAAAATCTCCAGAAGTAGGGATGGTCCGATCCCTGCAAACAACTCCAAAACAGGTAGTAGGAAAACTACTATGTTAGAGCACCTCAGAAACTTTCTATGTCCATCTAAGTGATCAAACTCAAGGGAGACTTGTAAAGAAAGCTTCGAACGATCGTTTCATAAACTTAATACTTAATAAAAAATAATAATAAAATTAATATCTAATCAAGTAAAAGTTTAACAAAATATATAAGATTTAATATCTTGTTGTGCTAGGCTGTTATAAACCAAATAAATAAATAAATAAATAAATATTATATAATAAATATTATATTACGACGTGTAAAACAAAAAAGATAGCTACAAGAAATAGTAGTTACACTGAAAAAAACTATTGTCGTGAGGCCAAAGATTTCATGTGCTTAAAATACGAATGCAAATTTTGCTTAGCGTAGAAGATGCATTTCTCTAATATAAAGTTTTTTTTTTATTGTCCAAAAGTCAATAAACTTTTCAGTGAAGTCGTGTTAAGTGATTGTACTTAAAAATACATAATATAAAATCAACACTACTCAGAACATTGCATTTGGATTAAAATATTGCAAAATATTTTTTTGCAACTTAACACGTTACGTAGGATAGTGCGTCCCAGAGGCGAATGGAGTTAGATAAGATAAGGTCATTGCCAATGGACTTAATCTCTTGCCCCTGCTTGACCTAGAGAAGATAAGCTTCTCAAATAAGTCCCTTGGTTCCGTATATATAACCCTATGTAGAGAAATCAGGACCCTAATAAAGGGTGATACGGTCAAAATTTGGTCAAGGGACAGCGCGTGTAAATCGGTGAAATCGTTTATTTAAAAAATCAAATTAAATTTTTTTTTTTCAAGTTAAATTAGTATAAAATTTAGGAAAAATATTCAGTTAGGCTTTCGCTTTTCCAAATCCGAATTGCCGGGCCTCACGCTTGACACCTGCCATCAGATTTTGTACAGCCACCTTGTCCACCTTCTTCGCCGCAGAAAGCCAGTTTGCCTTGAACTGCTGCTCGTCCTTAGCAGTTTTTTTGGTCTTCTTTAGGTTCCGCTTGACAATAGCCCAGTATTTCTGAATTGGGCGGAGCTCTGGCGTGTTGGGAGGGTTATTGTTCTTGGGAACCACTTGCACGTTGTTGGCGGCGTACCACTCCATGGCCTTTTTACCCTAATGGCAAGATGCCAAATCCGGCCAAAACAGTACGGAACAACCGTGTTTCTTCAGGAAAGGCAGCAGACGTTTATTCAAACACTCTTTCACGTAAATATCTTGGTTGACAGTCCCGGAAGCTATGAAAATGCTGCTTTTCAAGCCACAGGTACAGATGGCTCGCCAAACCAGATATTTCTTTGCGAATTTTGACAGTTGTATGTGCTTGAAAATATATGCTACCTTTCCCCTTCCTTTTGCCGTATAAAACTCCTGACCCGGAATCTGCTTGTAGTCGGCTTTGACGTAGCTTTCGTCGTCCATTACCACGCAGTCAAACTTCGTCAGCATCGTCGTGTACAGCCTCCGGGATCGCGCTTTGGCCGTCGTATTTTGTTTATCATCGCGATTTGGAGTCACTACCTTCTTGTAAGTCGATAGTCCGGCTCGTTTTTTGGCTCGATGCACGGTTGTAGACGATACACCCAGCTTATTTGCGGCATCTCGGAGAGAGAGGTTAGGATTTCGCTTGAAACTACCGGCAACTCTCTTTGTCGTCTCAGCGGCTTCCGGTTTTCGATTTCCCCCCGTTCCAGACTTCCTGGCTGTCGACAAACGTTCCCCAAACACTTTAATTACATTTGTAACGGTTGATTTGGCAACTTTTAGCGATTTTGCCAGCTTTGCGTGCGAGTAGCTCGGATTTTCGCGATGCGCGAGCAAAATTTTGATACGTTGCTCTTCTCCAAGCAGGACGGCATTTTGACAACTGAAGAGTGAATTCCAAAATGAAAATAGCAGCAACATTCTACACACACACCTTCAAAATGAGGGGTGTTCAGGTTTTTTAAATGCAAAATTGAAAGAAATACGTCAAGTTTATATTGACCAAATTTTGACCGTATCACCCTTTATTCAGCAAGTTATTGAAACTTACCACGTACAGATTGTTCGCAACACTCGATACATTATCACATCTTCTCAGTCCATACACGTATCGTATTCACGGTTTCCACAGTTGGAACGTGGTAAAATTTGTACTCTTTGGTAGATTGGTAGAATTCTTGATATTTTGGTAGATTTTGCAAAATATTCCTCTCGAACCAAAAGGTACTTCATAAACATTCTATAGAAATAAAATGTTGACAAAATTTTCTTTACAAATAAAATTTAGACAAAATTTTTCTAGAGAAATAAAGTTTTGAGAACATTTTTTTTAATGGAAATAAAATTTTGAGAAAAATTTTCTATAGAAATACAATTTTGGGATCTTTTTTATAGAAATAAAATGTTGAGAAAATTTTTTTATAGAAATAAATTTTTGAGAATTTTTAAAAAAAAAAATTTTAAGAAAATTTTCTATAGAACCAAAATTTTGAGAAAATTTTCTATAGAACCAAAATTTTGAAAAAATTTTCTATAGAGAAATTTTGAGAAAACTTTCTATAGAAATACAATTTTGAGAAATTTTTTCTATTGGAATCAAATTTAAAGAAAATATTTCTGTAGAAATATTTTCTCAAAATTTTCTATAAAAAGAAAATTTTCTATAGAAATAAAATTTTGAGAAAATTTTTTATAGAAATAAAATTTTGACAAAATTTTCTATAGAAATAAAATTTTGAGAAAATTTTTTATATAAATAAAATTTTGAGATTTTTTTTATAAAAATAAACTTTTGAGAAAATTTTCTATACAACTAAAATTTTGAGAAAATTTTCTATAGAATTAAAATTTTGAGAAAAATTTCTATAGAAATAAAATTTGGAGAAAATTTTCTATAGGATTAAAATGTTGAAAAAATTTTCTATCGAAATACAATTTTGAGAAAAATTTTCTCTAGGAATAAAATTTTAAAAGAATTTTTGTAATGAAATATTTTCTCAAAGTTTTCTATAAAAACAAAATTTTCTATAGAAATAAAATTTTGACAAAAACAAAAAATAAAATTTTGGCAAATTTTTCTATATGAATACAATTTTAAAAATATCGCTCCCGCTAGGTACAAAAAAGGGTTCGCTTCGCTCCAGATCCCTGGACTGGTCATACTAACGTCTAAGATTGTCTCAAACTCACGATGATTACATGACGATATGAGTTGGCGAACAGCATCAATGGTTTCGGGAACAACAACTAATTTTGAACGTTCTTCACGAAATTTGTCTACACTCAAAAAAGTTTGCTTCGATCCAAAGATTTTGACCTTCTCTTAAGGATTTTGCTATTGATTCCCAGCCAAAGATGTGGCTTCTTTAAAATAACGATATTTTTTAGCGATCGATCTGGCCTTAAATCTAGGATCAATAAAATAAAGATTAGGATTCAGATCTCACTTATCGAATTTTAATTTTCTTTTCGTGGTATATTAATAAAGCTATTCACGTACAAACAAATGCCAGGTTAAAAATCCAAATTATAGCGGATACCTCAAAGTAAAAAATGTTTTCTTAATTCGAAAAAAAAACTTTAAACCAAAGACGCTTAATCCTCAAAATAAGTCTAAGCCTATATATGAAGCGTTTTAATCTTAAATCTAATGTTTGAATATATCAGTTAATTTAAGGACAGTTCTTTAAATCAAAAATGTTTTTATTTACTTTAAGGAAAATTAGCCTTAGTTCAAAGACATGCGACTTTAACGGAGGGATGCAAATTTACAAAATTTGTGTCCTAAATTTAATGAGAAAAAATTTTGAAGAAAAAACTATAAACTATATTTTAATTAAAATGTCATTATTTTAAAGAAATTTGTCCTTAATAGTTTGTAAATTGCGCATCCTAAAATTTAGGTTGCATAATCTCCCATATATGTAATATATGGGAGCCAACGTGGTGCAATGGTTAGCATGCCCGCCTTGCATACACAAGGTCGTGGTTTCGATTCCTGCTTCGACCGAACACCAAAAAAGTTTTTCAGCGGTGGATTATCCCACCTCAGTAATGCTGGTGACATTTCTGAGGGTTTCAAAGCTTCTCTAAGTGGTTTCACTGCAATGTGGAACGCCGTTCGGACTCAGCTATAAAAAGGAGGTCCCTTTTCATTGAGCTTAACATGGAATCGGGCAGCACTCAGGGATAAGAGAGAAGTTCACCAATGTGGTATCACAATGGAATGAATAGTCTAAGTGAGCCTGATACATCGAGCTGCCACCTAACCTAACCTAACTAATATGACGAAAATATTTTTTTTTGTGTGGAAGTGAACTACGATCTCGTACCTTGACGGAGCTTCAATGCCAAAACTTGAATTAAGTTAATCGATCGATAGTGCTAATATGTCAAAACGTTTTGAGTACGTATAAACCAAAAATATCCGTTGGCACACTGCTAAATTAGGGTTGTCCCGAAATATAAAAGCCAAACCTTGTAATAGTGAGAATATATATGCCAGCGAGGAGCATTAGGGACATTTCAAAATGTTTCGCGTTCGTTCTTTAAGGACAGGATTTGCTTGAGCTAAAGACAATTTTTTTTTCAGTGGAAGACCTGTAAGGCATTTAAATATAAAAACTTTATTTTTTTATTTTATTTTATTTTAATTTCTATCAATAAGCCAAGTCAATATTTACAAATTTTGTGTGTTTTATATAAATATATATTACATCAAATGTTTACAAATTGTTTAGTTATTGTCATGATTTTTAATTAGATACTATTTTTAGGAAAAAGATAGTAAAAACCTAAGTTTTCACATAAAGTTTAAAAAAAATGGAAAGTTAAGATTGGACAATAGCTGTTAAATAAACATATAAGGAGTTATATGTGAAATAACCGCTGCTGGCCAAACATCTAATAAGAGGATTATTTGACTCCCTGCATTTTTCGGTAAATTTCAGTGTCAGAGCTTCTATGTATGTGTCAATCATATCTATATTAGACAATCTGTGTAATGCAGAAGTGGAAAAATGATTTGGCAAATTGTGAATAATTTTCAGATTCTTGTTCTGAATAATCTGTAACATTTTTCTGTGTGATTTAGCGCAATTTCGCCAGACCTGGCAGGCATACGTTAATATGGGTCTTATGCACATTTTATATAAGAGCAATTTGTTCCTAACATTTAACTTAGATTTTCTGTTAAGGAGTGGAAATAGTGCCCTACTACAACGAGTGGACTTTGAACAAGTCATATCTATATGATTCTTAAAAGTAAGAGCTTTGTCTAAGTTAACACCTAAATACTTTACAGAGTTTAAGAAAGGGATGGAATGACCCTGAGTCACGAGCGCTCGGGAGGGTATTCGTTTTGGAGATTTGTTAAATGGAAAGATAATCGCTTGGGTTTTCTCTTCGTTTACTTAAATTTTCCATTTTGAGAAATACTTATTAGCAGAGATGAGTGATCTTCGCATTTTCGATACTATAGCGTTCGAAACCCTGTCACGACATATAAACACACTGTCGTCAGCATAGAAGGCTACATCGTTACCTTTCAATGATTTAAAATCGGATATGAATAAGGAGTACAAAAGAGGTGACAAAACAGAACCCTGAGGAACACCGGCAGGAATAAGTTTTCCAACCGATTGACAACCGTTGATATCCACAACAAAAGATCTTTCGGAAAGAAATTTTTTATAATCTTAACTAAATAGATTGGGAAGTTCTTTTTTGTAATTTATAAACCAGACCATTGTGCCAAATGCCTTTTCAATGTCTATTAGAAGAACTCCCGTGGAATATCTTGAACGTTTATTAGATTTTTGTTATGTCTATAGCCCTTTTGATCTGATGAACAGTAGAATGCTCCGCTCTAAAGCCAAACAGACAACTATGGAGTACGTGGGATTCATCAATGAAATAAATAATTTTCTCAAAAAAATAATTTGCCAGTAATTCATTTAAATATAAAATCAAAACTTACTTTTACTAACCAAAAAATATCTCTCGCCCTTTCTGTAAAATATCTTAATATCTCTTTGCTATGTGAATGACCCATATCCACATGTATTAAAGTGATACTGTAAGAGATAGATGTATAAAGTCTAAGCCTAAAATCTACACCTATTTTTCGTAAGCATAAAATATCTCTCGCCCACTCTCTCTCTTTGTGAAATATCATAATATCCGATTGTTTTGAGAATGACACAAAGCTATGTGTGCACGCACACACACACCTATTAATATTTCTAGCTAAACAATGTGTTCAAAAGATACCGTTTGTGATGGTTATATAAAGTATAAGCCTAAAATCTAAACCTTGTTTACTAACTATAAAATATCTCTCTCCCTCTCTCTCTCTCTCTCTCTCTCTCTCTAAAATATATTAATATCTCATTGCTCATTGAGAATGACCCATGCAGACACACACCCATAAACGTTTATAGCTATAACATGTGTACAAATGAGTATTTGTCCCATGGATTGGTGTTTATTGTTCTCATTTACGTTCATATTGAATTGTTAGGTCATAAATACTTCACATTTCTACAAGAGTGATGGTTGTGGTAATGGTGGGGGGCGAAGGAGGACACATGGGCACATAAAATGTGTTAAGTGTCATTTTATGGAAATTTGAAGTATGCGTGTGCTATTATTGTCGTTTTGGTGTTTATTATGCCACCAGGTGGCATCTTTATCAAATCAATAACACCAACATAAGGGGTCACCATATCCATTCGTATTATCATCATTGTTCGCAACAACAACAACATAAACCATCATTGGATGACTATTGGCTGGTCATCCAGTGGCTATAAATATCCTTTGTTCTAGCTCATCATGCAAATGACAGCCAATGAATTTATTATAGGAGGACATTATTTTAATTTGTGTAATGAATGCATTTGCGCGAATACTCGTATATGGTTCTGTGTATCCACTTGGTCCAAATTATATGAATGTGGGATTCATTATCATGTATGGAACAAAACTAGGGATGTCCTTCGCAAATCGTATAACTATATGACTTTGGGCATATAATGGCCTAGGGTGGTATTGAAATTTCCTACACTCAAAAAGGTTTACTTGAATTCACAAATGTTCACCTTCTCTTAAGGACTTTGGTATGGATTCCGAGTCAAAGATGCTGCTTCTTTAAAATGAAGATAATTTTTAGCGACCCATCTAGCATTAAAATTCATTCTCTTTTTGCGATATATTCGAAGCCATATTCATGTATGGCTAAATAGCAGTTAAAAAATTCAAATTTATGGAAAAAATATTGTCGTAAGGCCACAAATTTCTTGTCCTTAAAATACGAATGTGGTTTTTGCTTAGCTAGAAGACGAATTTCTCTGATATAAACCCTGCAAAAAAAGAGCTTCCAAACAAGTAGTTTGGATCCCCAACATGTTATCCGGAAGTAGAGCAAACTTGGATCATCTCCAATGAATTTTACATGGGCTTCATTTGGATAAAGAAATTTAAAGAACTATAAAACTATTTTTTTAACAATTTATTTTTTTGTTGATGGGATTCCTAGATTCTCTTAAAAAGAAATGTTTGTGGAACAACTTCCATTTGTTTTGTTGGGAAGACGTTAAAATTATTAGTGTTGTGAGTTCAGCTTAAAAAGATGTGTTGACTAAACTACAAGAGGAAATATATGCTTGTCAAATTTATTTGGGCAAAACCCTATAGACTTCAAAATGGTTGGATAGACGGCCGTTTCGGAAATACCATTTCATATAACCTTCCGTAGTAGGGTATTCAAAAGTACCTTGTTAGGTACTGAATGTGAATGCTCACTGACCATTGATGGTGGCTCCCCCATTTAAGTGCATTAAAAAAATAAACACAATTCTCTGGTCTGATATTACCACAGGTCCCATTGAATATTTACGAATTTTTTAACAATTCATAATGAGTTATTTAAAATGTCACAACTCTCGATTATATGGGATGTCCATAGTCAATTCTTGTTTTTGTTTTCGTTTTGTTATTTTAAAATAAATTTAAATTTAATTCATACATCTGTTAGCGGCCATATTGTAAATGTAGCGAAACAAATTAGCATTACTTCAATTTGTGTGTGGGTGTGTGTGTGTTTGTACTTTTTTTATGTTGTTAATATTTGTCATCCTCCTGTGGCCAGGTCAATAATCATTGAGATTTTATGTCGTATGATATTGTACTGATATTTTTATCGTTTGATAGCCAATCACAACAAAAATGGCATTTGTATTTTTTTCTTTGGGCTCAATAAAATATACTTCAATTGCTATTCTCGAATATGCCAATCATTATAAAAATAATCAAGCGTATATTACTTTAAAGTGCACTTAAAACAGACGCTGCAGATTGACAAGACAAGGCCAAACAAAAAAAAATCAACAAATAAATGGATGAAATATAAATAGTTCGTTATATACCAACGTTAGACTGGGAGGATAGGTTCAATATTCATTTTATTGTGGGTTGTCGTGATAATAGCTGTGGAAATTTTTAATTTTAACTACGCTTCATTTTCAAACGCTTCATTTTCAAATGAGAACAGGTTGCCGCAGCTGGTAGAATTTTATCAAAAAATGCTAGATTTTTTACTGTATGGTAGATTGGTAGAATTCTTGTTTTTTGGTAGATTTTGCAAAATATTCCTAGCCAAATAAGAATTACTTCAATTTTTTGTAGAATAAAATGTTGACAAAATTTTCTATAGAAATAAAATTTTGACAAAATTTTCTATAGAAATAAAATGTTCGTTTTCTTTTGTTATTGTTGGTTTGTACTTCAATCATATTTGTTGTTTTGATCTCAGCTTAAAAAAAATTGATAAACATTATTTTCCTCTGTTGGTTAAGCTACTCTTGTAGTTTAGCCAACGCAATGGTTATTAAGCTGAGATCAAAACAACAAAAAGGAAATTAAATTTTGACAAAAGTTTCCATAGAAATGATATTTTGACAAAATTTTCTATAGACATATAAAAAATTGACAAAAGTTTCCATAGAAATGATATTTTGACAAAATTTTCTATAGACATATAAAATTTTGGCAAAATTTTCTATAGAAATACAATTTTGATAAAATTTTCTATTAAAATAAAATTTTGATAAAATTTTTGAAAGAAATAAAATTTTGACAAAATTTTCTAAAGAAATACAATTTTGACCCAGCCAGATCTTACTAGAGACTATGGAAATTTGGATTGGCCGACACTGAAACATAGGTATAGTCAGGCTTGTAAGATGGATATCTGACATTTTCTTTTCAATTCCTTAATATTCATGTCCAATTAGCTCGAATTGAAATTGTAATAATATGTATTGACAAATTTTCTATTCAAATAAAATTTCGACAAAATTTTCTATAGAAATAAAATTTTGACAAAATTTTCTATAGAAATAACATTTTGACAAAATTTTTTATAGAAATAAAATTTTGACAAAAGTTTCTATAGGAATAAAATTTATACAAAAATTTCTATAGAAATAAAATTTTGACAAAATTTTCTATACAAATAAAATTTTGACAAAATTTTCTAAAGAAATAAAACTTTGACAAAATTTTCTAAAGAAATACAGTTTTGACATAATTTTCTAAAGAAATAAAATTTTGACAAAATTTCCTAAAGAAATAAAATTTAGACAAAATTTTCTATAGAAATAAAATTTTGGCAAAATTTTCTATAGAAATAACATTTTGACAAAATTTTCTATAGAAATAAAATTTTGACAAAATTTTCTATATAAATAAAAGTTTGACAAAATAAAATTTTGACCAAATTTTAAAGAAATAAAATTTTGACAAAATCTCCTAAAGAAATAAAATTTTGACAACATTTTCTAAAGAAATAAAATTTTGACAAATTTTCTATAGAAATAAAATTTTGGCAAAATTTTCTATAGAAATAACATTTTGACAAAATTTTCTATAGAAATAAAATTTTGGCAAAATTTTCTATAGAAATAACATTTTGACAAAATTTTCTATAGACATAAAATTTTGACAAAATTGTCTATATAAATAACAGTTTGACAAAATTTTCTATAGAAAGAAAATTTTGACAAAATTTTCTATAGAAAGAACATTTTCTATAGAAATAAAATTTTGGCAAAATTTTCTATAGAAATAACATTTTGACAAAATAAAATTTTGACAAAATTTTAAAGAAATAAAACTTTGACAAAATTTCCTAAAGAAATAAAATTTTGGCAAAATTTTCTATAGAAAGAAAATTTTGACAAAATTTCCTATAGAAATAAAATTTTGACAAAATTTTCGATAGAAATATAATTTTGACAAAATTTTTTCTCCCATTGGCGACAATTTATATTATTACAACACAAAAACAGCCATTTCTTTTTGGTAAAAAAAGATCGGTTTTCCTTGCCAATAATTAGCATGTCCCACCTTGCTTACAAAGGATCTTGGGTTCAAAAGTAAAAAAAATAAGAGATAAAATCAAATTTTAGAATCAATTTAGATATTTTCGAATTGGTTATCTTTGGTACAAATTATGGGTCTCAAGCGGTTGAGAAAGCCATCACAAGCTACACTAAACTGACTCGGCGGTATTTTGGTCCATTACCGACGAAGCGCCGTCTTAAGATAATCAACACGTTAGTATTTTTTCGTGCCAACTTTATTCTCTAAAATAGCCCAGGAGCAAAAGTGCAACGGATTGTGATTCGAAGATTTTGGTTGACATTATGCGGTAGAAATTAAGGGAAAAAACTCCTTCTTAAGCCATTTTTGGTTGAAGCGTGATGAGTGCGATGATGTCCTGTTGGAATGTCCATGACATGTTACCGAAATATATTTCTGCCCACGACTTCAATTTAATGTCTTCAATCCATTTTCCCGATAATGTGCGGAATTTATTTTGACCCGACGATTGATGAATACGAGCGTGGAACGACTATCGGCCGTTACGGTGCACAGTGGTCCAAATCGCCTTTTTTTTGGAAATAACTCTGCAACTTTTGAACGGTTAAACATATCAACATATAGCGTTGGAAAGGTATTTGAGATGACCTTTTTATTATACCCTCCACCATAGGATGGGGGTATATTAACTTTGTCATTCCGTTTGTAACACATCGAAATATTGCTCTAAGACCCCATAAAGTATATATATTTTGGGTCGTGGTGAAATTCGGAGTCGATCTGAGCATGTCCGTCCGTCCGTCCGTCCGTCCGTCCGTCTGTTGAAATCACGCTAACTTCCGAACGAAACAAGCTATCGACTTGGAACTTGGCACAAGTACACACAAAAAATTATGACCAAAATTTTTTCAATTAAACACTTAATTGAATTTGGAAACGGATTCAATTAATATGTTAATTGATTCAATTAATTATTTAATCAAATCCGAATAAAAACCAATTAAAAAAATGATTGATATTTGTTACGTTTCCAATTAAAATATTAATTGATTCAATCAATTTGTTAATCAATTCGGAAATAATTTTCAATTACAAACGTGATTGACATTTTTTCCGTTTCCAATTACACATGTGATTGATCCAATCACCTTTGTGATTGAAATTGAATAATTTTGAGCAATGGAAAGAGCGAAAAGAGAACAAGAGAATGGGTATTTATTCAACAAGGTATGATGGAGAGATCAGTCTGTTGAAGTAACTCATAACGAACGGTTGGGTTTTTGTTTTTCGCGTAAATTGAAAAACATGATTGGCGACATTCTGTCTGCGGCATTCAAAATGTGTGTATAAATATTTTGAACGCAACAACAAATCATAGCAAAGGGTTGAAATAAATAAAGTGTGCAACAACAAATGGCCACGTGGTAACGGTTTGCAAAAAAATATATGAGAGAACGGATTTGAAATTACCTGTGTTTGTGTTTTGTGGTATTGTAAAAATGGAAAACAATCTACGTTTATTGAAGGTAAGAAATTATGAAATGTGAATACCGTTTTCCATTGAAGCCTGTTTACATTAAACGGACTAAAATAATATATTTTTTTTTTCATTTCTTTTAGTGACCAATTTTATTTCGTGAAATTGACCAATCAATCCCATCAACTCCATCATTTTATCAAATATATAAGAATATGTTTGCAATAAAAAAGTGGGTACCGTATTGATCTTTTAAAATTATAAATTTTTTTCACTCCTAGTTTTCTTAAAACCAAGAGCGGTATGTGCTTGTTGGAAGATTCACCTTGAAGTTGCGAAGTGGCGTTGGCATTAAATTCCATTTTTGTTTTACCTGCCTTTTTCAGTTTGAACCCAAGTAGAGAGCAGTATATCTGGTATATAAACTAATGAGCTGAATTATGTAATGGTAAAAAAGTTCTTTCTTTTGGATTTAAAAATATGAAAAATATCCGAAAATAATAAAAATATTTATTTTCCATTTATATTTTTTTCTATTTCCAGAATTTGCAAAGTATCATCAATATAATACCAAATATTACATTGCTTTCCCATTATTTTTGTCTTTGATTGGTTCAAATTTTAATAGACGATTTTAATGTGTGGAAATTTTGGAAAGGAATTGTTACTAAAATTAAATTACCGAGCTCCTTAATACACCTTTTTATGCTAAAAGACTACAACTGCAAAAGAAGATCTGCAACCTGGAACTAAGAATTGAACTTGATATTCTATGCAGGTAATATTTAACAAAATTAACTTTTAATTGAACAAAATTAAATTCGAATTATTCTGTTTACTTTCAGAAAAACTAATTTAGCTTACAGTCTGCTGATTTATTGGAAATCTAGGCGCATCTACATATTAGAAGGAACGTGCTAACATGGTTATTATTATAAGGAAGTTAATGATTTATATAATTTTTTCACCCTATAGTTGTTATTGATAGTAATTGTATTTGTAAGTTATGTTAGAACAAAACACAAATGAAAAGAACCAAATTTATTTGTCTATTGCATAATTAAAAAAATAATAAAATATTAAATATTATAAGAAACACATATTTTCTTTTATTTCAAATAAAACTAAATACGGTTTTGGGGTCGCAATATATAACATTTTTGATCGAAATTTATAACCAATTTCAATTAATTATTTAATTGAATGAATCAAATAGTTGGTTGATTTTTGTCGCGAAATGAATTAAAATTTTAATTGATTCAATTAAAACTGTGATTGAATTTTATGTTAAAAATCAATCACGTTTTTAATTGATTCAATCACGCAATTAATTGATTCCGTTACAAAAGTCAATTAAATTTTTAATTGAAAATCGTGTTGGTTTTCAATCAAAATGGGTGATTGATACTATCATTTTCGTGATTGAAGACATTTCAATTAAAAAAATGATTGAATCCGCGATTTTCGTGATTGAAATCAAAAATTTTTTTTTGTGTGTAGTTGTTATTGATGTAGGTCGGATGGTATTGCAAATGGGCCATATCGGTCCACTTTTATGTATAGCCCCCATATAAACGGACCCCCAGATTTGGTTTGCGAATCCTCTAAGAGAAGCAAATTTCATCTGATCCGGCTGAAATTTGGAACATGGTGTTAGTATATGGCCTCTAACAACCATGCAAAAATTGGTCGACATCGGTCCATAATTATATATAGCCCACATATAAACAGATTCCCAGATTTGGCTTGCGGAGCCTCTAAGAGAATCAAATTTCATCCGATCCGGCTGAAATTTGGTACATGGTGTAAGTATATGGCCTCTAACAACCATGCACAAATTGGTCCACATCGGTCCATAATTATATATAGTCCCCATATAAACCGATCCCCGGATTTGGCTTGCGGAGCCTTTAAGAGAAGCAAATGCCATTCGATCAGGCTTAAATTTGGTACATGGTGTTAGTATATGGTCTCTAATAACCATGCAAAAATTGGTCTACATCGGTCCATAATTATATATAGCCCCCATATGAACCGATCCCCATATTTAACCTCCGGAGCCCCTCACAGAAAAAAATATCACCAAAATATTTCCAATTAAAAAGTTAATTGAAGTTGAAAATTTTTTCAATTAATAAATTAATTGATACAATTAACTTTTTAATCATGATAGAAACATTAAGTTAATTAAGTTAATGATTGAAAATTTTAAAATTTGTAATTAAAAAATTAATTGATACAATTAACTTTTTAATCTAATTCGGAAGACTAATTAAAAATGTATTTCAAACAATCATTTGTTAATCCAAATAAAAACCCTAAGCCAATTCAGAAAGTAATTAAAAATAGTTACCTTTTTTAATTAATAAATTAATTGAGTTTTGCAATCAACACCAATTAAATTTTTAATTGAATCAATTAAAAAATTAATTGAAATTTGCTGAAAAAATCAATTAATTTTTTAATCAAGATTTTTTTCTATGCCCAATTAAAACTGTGATTGATACTATCATTTTCGTGATTGAAGACATTTCAATTAAAAAATTAATTGGATCAATTAATTTGGTGATTGAATCAGAAAAAATTTTTTTTGTGTGCTTGGAAGAGCAAAATTCATCCGATTCGGTTGAAATTTGGTGCGTGATGTTAGTATATGGTATCCAACAATCATGCAGTAATTGGTTCATATCAGTCCATAATTATATATAGCCCCCATATAAACCCATCCCAAGATTTGGTTTTGGAGCCTCTTGGATAAGCAAAATTCATCCGATCTGGTTGAAATTTGGTACGTGATATTTAACAGCCATGCCAAAAATGGTCCATATCAGTCCATAATCGTATATAGTCCCCATATAAAACGATCCCGAGATTTGGTTTTGGAGCCTCGATCTGGAAGAATATGATAGACTTCTACAAAATCTTTAGACTCAAAATTTAAGTTGGCTAATGCACTAGGGTGGAACACAATTTTAGTAAAAAAATATGGGAAACATTTAAATCTGAAGCAATTCTAATGAAACTTCGCAAAAGTTTATTTATGATTTATCGCTCGATATATATGTATTAGAAGTTTAGGAAAATAAGAGTCATTTTTACAACTTTTCGACTAAGCAGTGGCGATTTTACAAGGAAAATGTTGGTATTTTGACCATTTTTGTCGAAATCAGAAAAACATATATATGGGAGCTATATCTAAATCTGAACCGATTTCAACCAAATTTGGCACGCATAGCTACAATGCTAATTCTACTCCCTGTGCAAAATTTCAACTAAATCGGAGCAAAACATTGGCCTCTGTGGTCATATGAGTGTAAATCGGCCGAAAGCTATATATTGGAGCTATATATAAATCTGAACCGATTTCAACCAAATTTGGCACGCATAGCTACAATGCTAATTCTACTCCCTGTGCAAAATTTCAACTAAATCGGAGCAAAAAATTGGCCACTGTGGTCATATGAGTGTAAATCGGCCGAAGGCTATATATGGGAGCTATATCTAAATCTGATCCGATTTCAACCAAATTTGGCATGCATAGCAACAATGCTAATTCTACTCCCTGTGCAAAATTTCAACCAAATTGGGGTAAAACTCTGGCTTCTGGGACCGTATTAGTCCATATCGGGCGAAAGATATATATGGGAGCTATATCTAAATCTGAACCGATTTCTTCCAAAATCAAAAGGGATCTATTCTGGGTCAAAACACATACTTATGCCAAATTTGAAGTCGATTGGACTAAAACTGCGACCTAGACTTTGATTACAAAAATGTGTTCACGGACAGACGGACATGGCTATATCGACTCAGGAGCCCACCCTGAGCATTTTTTGCCAAAGACTCCATGTGTCTATCTCGTCTCCTTCTGGGTGTTGCAAACATATGCACTAACTTATAATACCCTGTTCCACAGTGTGGCGCAGGGTATAAAAAAGGATTAGCAAACGGTGTTTTGCCAAATGAACATTTTTAAAACAAAATTTTTTCTTGTTTTAAAATCGCCTATTTTTGGATGAGAAGAACTCATAGTATATGAGTATATTAATCAAAATGGGCCGATAAAAGCTTAAAACGTATCCTTAAAACGTACAACCTGAGCATTTGTATGACGCAGGGTATAATAAACTTTTAAAACAAAGATTCTGAATTTCTTTTAATTTATTTGTTGATATACTTTTTTTATAATTTTTAATCTTTATTTTAAGGAAATTTGTTTTTGGGCACGTTGCTTGTCCTAAAATTTATAGAAGCATAATCATGTTAGGAACAATTTTTTTTTGGCAATGTGGACAATCTCAATCCTATGATCCAAAGGTGTTTACTTTCCCTTAATGATTTTGTTATTGATTGCGAGGCAAAGGTACAGTTTCTTTAAAATTAAAACATTTATTCTAAAGAAGCCACAATCGGTGGCGAAGGATACAATGAATTCAGCCGAATTTTCGACCATATATACTAGTTTTTATTGTAGCTTTAGCAAATACTTGGCAAGCAAGTGTATATGTTTTACTTCACCACCATCATCGCCACATGCTTTTCTCATAATCGTCCTTAACCAAAAGATTTAAAGAATCTTGCTCGTTTTTTTTTTTGTGGCAGCCTAAGGTTAGGAAGGATATAAAATAAAATCTCTATAAAAATCCGCTACCCTAAAACTTTTGCTAACTAGTAGAGAAATAGAAACCACAGCAAACAAAAAAAATATAAAGTTCATATTTAACGAGCCACATTACATGTGTAAACTCTGCTAGTTTAAAATCACTACACTAAAAAAAAGCATGCTCGTTTCCAAAGATTTTGTCTTTACTTTAAAAATTTTGGTATTGATTCCGAGCCAAAAAAGCGGAGAATACAAGTAAGGATACTTTTAAGACACAACTCACTTTTAAATTTGGGATTTGTGTACTTGCTTCTAGGAAGGAAATTTTAATTTTACACTTTTTCAGCTTTTTTTCTTCATATGCTATCAAAGTCCTTTAAAAACGAGTTAGCAACAACTTTATTTTCCAAATTAAAACTCGACTTCCACTAACAATTATGCTATGTTTCAAGTAAAAAATCTAAAATAAAGTGTTGAAAAAAATGTCCTATATTTGAAAGATTTTTTGCTTTGTAGTCAAGATGCAAAAAGACAACAAATTTAAAGACAATTTCAAGTTTAAAGACCCTGCTGATCTTAGAATCAGGGAACTAAATCTAGAGATTAGTAAGATAGTCGACGAGCACAAGTGGAACACTTGGTTAGAGCACCTGAAGCAATGTAACTTAGGCACAGGGACTTGTAAATTGTGGTCAACAGTGAGAGCCCTCTCGAACCCCGCTACAAGGGATGATGGGATTTCAGTCACCTTTGGCAACGTGACTGTGACTTGTCCGAAGAGATGCGCCAAATACTTCAACCGACAGTTTGTCGAGCATCCCGAGAGTGATAGAGCGAAAAGGAGAGCCACTCGTCGCATACGTGGTCTCCGAGCCGACGACACACCACAATTTACCGCAGCCGAAGTTACCAATGTCATCAACAGCGCGAACCCATCTAAGGCGCTGGGCCCCGACGGAATTTCAATGCTAATGCTGAAGCATTTGGGAATACTGGGAGTTGAGTGCCTGACCAGACTCCTCAATTTGTCCTTGCACACAAAAAAATAACTGCAAATAAATATTAACAACTTTATTTGTATGTAAAATCTGCTGATGCTCAACAAATTTGTCTATTGAATATGAGGCATTTGTTGTTGAAATGTGTTTGTAGATGCTTGACAGAGGAAATAATAGAAATATTCTGAATTTTCAACAAATTGTTTTGTTGTGAAAATAGTTGACTGCTATCGATATGAAAACAAAAACAAAAATACAAGACTGGTTACGCGCACATCGCTGAGAACATGTACGAAAGCTAAAAGAAGTATGCGAAGAATACCGTTAGAACAAAATGAGTATGAGCACATGCACGTGTATGATAGCAAGCAAAGAGCTCACTCATCAGAGATTACAGAAAAGCATTTATAAATGTCTGTGAAAATTTTATATTTTTCAGTTTGATAGTTTCTTAAATGTGTTAGTTGTACGAGATAATTGATAAACCCTTATTAATATCGGGATTAGAGTTATTACAATTATAATTAACTAGAATATTTAGCACTGGGCAAGAAGTTGTCAAAATGCTTGCTAGACCCTGGACTACTCAAATTTAAAATCGTCATACATTTACATTTTCCCCGTCCAAAAATATCATTTTGGTCATATTTTTTCTCTCTGTGCACTTAACAGAATATATCCAAAATTGTTCCGGCAATTTTGCAATTTTGGTATAATTCATAGCATAATTCCGTCAATTTTAATTTCAATTTAATTTTTTGTCAATACACCAATAAATTTGTTACAGGTCATTGATAGCCTCCAACAAACCACATACAAATTTGTTCGTAATAATGGTTATTAAAAGTACAAATTAGTTTGTTGCAGGAAAATTAACAAATTTTGTTATTGGTTTTCCAACAAAAGTTATTGGTTCTCATACTTATTTTTATCTGTGTGGAATCACTCATTATACCCGATGTCTGGAATATGGGAAAAGTGATTCCACTACAGAAACCAGGCAAAGATTCGAGTAAAGGTGAATCGTACAGACCGATATCCCTTCTCTCTCCAGTAGCCAAGACACTTGAGGCATTACTCTTCCCCAGCCTTGTGGAGAATTTTCCAGCTGCCCATCATCAACATGGATTCCGTAAGATACACAGTACGACGACACCCTTACATGCCATTTCAATACATATCAATAGGGGACTTAATCAGCCCAAGCCGTGTCATAGGACGGTCCTCGTGGCGCTTGACCTATCGAAAGCGTTCGATACGGTCAACCATGCCACATTATTCGAGGACATCGAGAACACGTCCCTACCGGCAGGAACTAAGCGTTGGGTTCTGAATTATATGTGTGGACGCCAGTCGTACGTGGAATTTAGGGACAAAAAGTCAAAATCCCGTAGAGTTTAACAGGGAGTTCCCCAGGGTGGGGTGATATCTCCGGCACTGTTTAACCTCTACCTGTCGTCGATTCCACCCCCTCCTGACGGCGTCGAGATTGTGTCTTATGCGGACGATTGCACAATCATGGCATCCGGGCCCATTGTTGATTACATTTGCGATCGATTAAATGTCTACCTCGCTGATCTTACCAGTTACTTCACTGCAAGAAATTTGAGGATATCTCCCACCAAATCCTCAGCCACACTATTCACTATATGGACGGCGGAAGTACGCAGGCAGTTGAATGACAGAGTCGATGGCGAAACAATTCCGACAACAAATTACGCCAAGATTTTCGGGGTCACATTCGACAGCCTTTATAAGTCGTCCGCCCATGCCACTGCAATTTGTGATAAGCTCCGCGGTAGAAACAGGGTCCTCAAGTCGCTTGCCGGCAGCACTTGGGGTGCTGACAAAGAAACCTTGTTAACTACATATAAGGCAATTGGCCGGTCAGTGGTAAACTATGCAGCTCCAGTGTGGACACCTCAAACGAGCGATACGCAGTGGAATAACATACAGACTTGTCAGAACGCTGCCCTTAGAACCGCAACAGGATGTCTCCGCAGTACACCCCTGGATCACCTTTATGCGGAGACCAAGATCATCCCAGTGCATCGACACAACTACATATTGTCAAAGCAGTACCTCTTGGGTTGCCATCGAAGTTGTCATCCGAATAACCATCTTGTGGATAGACTACCTCCACCCAGGAATGTAAGGGTTGATCTTCACCTTCTAGAGCCCGAGATCCAGCGTTACAAAAGAGAGCCTCTAGATCAGGCAGCATACCAGACAGGTCTGAACAGAATTCATGAGGATACTGTAGCTGAAGCGGTGAGAAGCTACAAGGTTAATCCTGTTCTTGGAGTCCGACCGCCACCCATAGCACCGGAGGAGAGAGACCTCCCACGGCAGACAAGGGTAGTTTTGGCCCAATTAAGATCAGGCAAGTGCAGCCGCCTCAATTCATACTTATCAGTGATTGATAGCAGCGTAGCTGACGTGTGTCCCATCTGTAATCAAAGGCCACATGACACTCGTCACCTTTTTGCTTGCCCAGCTAAGTCTACCCGTTTCACTACCAGATCACTCTGGACACACCCCATCCTTGTCGCAGAGTTCCTTGATCTGGCTACCAGCTGAACTACACAAGCATAGTACAAAATGGATGAAACTACATTAAAAACTGTTACAACAACAACAATTTCATTAAATTTAAAGAATTTTTCTGAATTGTTAAAGTTAAGTTGACCTAAGGTCCAAACATTTTTTCTTTCATGTTATGATATCCATTTTTAAGTGGAATCACTTAATTATAAGGACAATACGACTTCATTGAAAAGTTTATCGACTTTTGTTGGACAAGGAAAAATCTTTATACTAGAGAAATGCGTCTTCTTTGCTAAGCAAAATTTGCATTCGTATTTGAAAAACATGAAATCTTTGACCTCACGACAATATTTTTTTCAGTGTACATATGACTGTATATGCGAATTTGTGTTAGCAAGCTGCATACCCATACCAATCCTCGCCACACAAAACGAAAAAGAGAAAGCCGAAAAAATTAAATAACTTAACTTAGAGGGAATACAACTAACTGGCATGACTAATGTCTAAGGAGGCATAGGTCTTTTCCGCCCATAAGACCAAAGGGAATAAAGGCCAGGATATGTCATCATCCCCCTGTTGTGTTCACTTAGGCAAGGATAAATCGAAAAAAAAAATAAACGCCTTGTATTAAGACTTTTCCTCATTGTTGTATATTTAATCGTGATTATTTAATAAACTTAAGCTTCACATTTACAAAATTATATCCTCTTCTCCCCCTTAACCTTGCAATTCCGTCCAATCCCTCTTCACATCTTGTCACGGACCCACGTGTTCACATTAAAAGTCATTGTTAATACAATCAGCTGCCTTATTTTCTCCCCCCTTCGGCTTCCTCGTACTCCTCGCTCACATAGTGAATATATTTCATTTTCCTTACAAACACACCCCTCTCTCTCCCTCTCACTACCCATACTCGCGTTCTCTATCCCATATCATTACATTAGCATTTTTTATGGTTTTTTTGTTTCTTTGACTTTTGGTTTTGTTGTTAAATAACCAACGAACAGGAAACATATTCCTACTGTCCTTCATCCTTGACGATGTCGTCGACGTGCGTTGTATGCTTATGTTGTGCCCGTGGTTTGTTGAACTTCATAATTTTTTCGTTACTTGGCGGGGTAAAGGCGTGACAACGACTAATAACCGCTTAAATCACATTATAAGCTACACTATTTTCTCGTTTATGGTTGATACCTGATGACGATTTAAACACAGAGTATGCCACTCACACAGAGCCGTACAACACAACGCAACTCTATGAAAGTCAAATAGATGACATGGCTTTAATGGCAAATGAAAAATTTCTCATACTCTCTGTTCTGTTCTGAGAGCACAGTGGGAGATGTTTACATTATGTTAATAACACTTAACCAAGAGAGCTCTGTTTAGAGTTGCCACAACGACATTTTTCCATAATTGGACCTAAATTTCTATAATTGGACCTAAATTTGAAGCAAATTACAAAAAAAAAAATAACATATAAAAGTTAAAATTTTACTTCAATAGAAAATTTTGTTACATTTTATTTCTATAGAAAATTTTGTCAAAATTTTATTTCTATAGAAAATTTTGACAAAATTTTATTTCTTTACAAAAATTTCTCAAAATTTTTTTTTATAGAAAATTTTGTCAAAATTTTATTTCTATAGTAAATTTTGTCAAAATTTTATTTCTATATTAAATTTTATCAAAATTTTATTTCTATAGAACATATTGACAAAATTTTATTTCTATAGACAATTTTGTCAAAATTTGATTTCTATAGAAAATTTTGTCAAAATGTTAGTTCTATAGAAAATTTTGTCCAAATGTTATTTCAATAGAAAATTTTGTCAAAATTTTATTTCTATAGAAAATTTTGTCAAAATTTTATTTCTATAGAAAATTTTCATAAAATTTTATTTCTATAGAAAATTGCATCAAAATTTAATTTTGTCAAATATTTATTTCTATAAAAATTTTGTCAAAATTTAATTCTTTAGGAAATTTTGCCAACATGTTATTTCAATTGAAAATTTTGTCAAAATTTTATTTCTATGTAAAATTTTGTCAAAATTTTATTTCTTTAGAAAAATTTGTCAACATTTTATTTCTATAGAAAATTTTGTCAAAATTTTATTTCTATAGAAAATTTTGTCAAAATTTTATTTCTATAGAAAATTTTGTCAAAATTTTATTTCTATAGAAAATTTTGTCAAAATTTTATTTCTTTATAAAATTTTGCCAAAATTGTATTTCTATAGAAAATTTTGTTAAAATTTTATTTCTATAGAAAATTTTGTCAAAATTTTATTTCTATAGAAAATTTTGTCAATATTATTTCTATAGAACATTTTGTAAGAATGTTATTTCTATAGAAAATTTTGTCAAAATTTTAATTTCTATAGAAAATTTTCATAAAATTTTATTTCTATAGAAAATTTTGTCTAAATGTTATTTCTATAGAATATTGTATCAAAATTTCATTTTGTCAAATCTTTATTTCTATACAAAATTTTGTCAAAATTTAATTTATTAGGAATTTATGACAACATGTTATTTCAATAGAAAATTTTGTCTAAATTTCATTTTTATATAAAATTTTGCCAAAATTTTATTTCTTTAGAAAATTTTATCAAAATTTTATTTCTATAGAAAAATTTGTCAAAATTTTATTTCCATAGAATTTTTTTTTTTTTAAATTTTATTTCTATAGAAAATTTTGTCAAAATTTTATTTCTATAGAAAATTTTGCCAAAATTTTATTTCTATACAAAATTTTGCCAAAATTTTATTTCTATATAAAATTTTACCAAAATTTTATTTCTTAAGAACATTTTGTCAAAATTTTATTTCTCTGGAAATTTTTGTTAAAATTTTATTTCTATAGAAAATTTTGTCAAAATGTTATTTCTATAGAACATTTTGTCAAAATGTTATTTCTATAGAAAATTTTGTCATAATTTTATTTCTATAGAAAATTATGCCAATTTTTTTTCAATAGAAAATTATCGCAAAATTTTATTTCTGTATTAAATTTTTACAAAATTTTGCATGCATACAATTTTTTTTTAAGTTTATTTCTGTACAAAATTTTGGCAAAATTTTATTTCTATAGAATATTTTGTTAAATTTTTTTTAAGAAAATTTTGGTGAACATTTTAGTTCTTTAGAAAATTTTGAAAAAAATACCGATTTGACGAAAATGGACCAATATCCACCAAATTCCGTTCCGTCCGACCATCGGACCAAATTTAAAAATTAATAATTTTGGTCAAATCGGACCAAAATGGCAACCCTTGCTGTGTTTCTTATTTAAGGGAACTATTTATACAGACAAAAGTACCAAAATAAAAGAAAAATACTAGATAAACTAGGAAAAAAAATCTTTAAAAAAATAATAAGATTTATGTTAGCCTTAAAACAGTAGAGATTGGTTCTACGTTCAAACGAATAATTCTAAATATTATTATAAGTTTTCATTTATTGTTAGAATTATTAGGAAGTCTTCATAATGTTTACACAAAAAGAGTTCTGATATTACCTTGGCTGTAATATAATCTGTATCTTTCTGGCCCAAAAAAAAAAATATTAAAATTTGAAGAAACCCCGATAAGAGAAACTTCTACACGCAAAGAAAAAAAGTTTGGAAAACGTGTACCGAAAATATTTTTCTTAGATTTTAGTTAGATTTTTTGCATTTCTAGAAATCACAAAAAAAAATCTTTTTCCAAAATATTTATTTTTGCAATAAAAAAATAATTTTTGATCCACAAGTACAGTCCATTTCAAACAATGTTCTTTTCTGAAGTTTTTAATAAGACACATTTTCAAGTTTCATAGTAAAAATTTAATATAGTAGTATGTAATGTCGAACATATTTTTTGGGAATCGTCCGATCATTTTTGGAATATACAATCACAGAAACGACAGTATCAATTAAAAAGTTAATTGAAAGTCAATTAAAAATTAATTAATCCAATTAAAAACTAATTGATACCATTAATTTTTGTGATTGATTTTTGTTTCAATTAAGAAATTTGTTTAATCAATTAAATTTTTAATTTAATATTTTTTAAAACTCAATTAAAATTTTAATTGGAAACATTTTCGCGTAAATTTTTTCTGTGCATGTAAAAAAAAATATTTGGTGTTCGGTCGAAGCAGGGATCGAACCCACGACCTTTCTATGCTAACCATTGACCCACGGTGATTCAACTAATTGAATGTTTCTGTCAAATAA
Source organism: Haematobia irritans (assembly GCF_050003625.1). NCBI lineage: Eukaryota > Metazoa > Arthropoda > Insecta > Diptera > Muscidae > Haematobia > Haematobia irritans. The sequence goes on along the minus strand of NC_134401.1, from coordinate 101,433,820 downwards.
AGTTTTTTTTACTTCGGCTCGTGGGCGCCGAAAACTATGCCTTATAAAGCCACCGTGATACAATAGTTAGCATGCCCGCCTTGGGTTCTATTCCTGCTTCGACCGAACACCAAAAAGTTTAATAGCGGTGATTATCCCACCTCAGTAATGCTGGTGACATTTCTGAGTGTTTCAAAGCTTCTCTAAGTGGTTTCACTGCAATGTGGAGTGCCGTTCGAACTCGGCTATAAAAAGGAGGTCCCTTAACATGGAATCGGGCAGCACTCAGTGATAAGAGAGAAGTTCACCACAGTGGTATCACAATGGACTGAATAGTCTAAGTGAGTCTGATATATCGGGCTGCCACCTAACCTAACCTACTGCTGTACAGCCTTAAAATTGTACCGTTATCAAGAGTATATATAGGGTCAGTTGTGACCCTATATTTGTTAAACAGAGCTTCGACTGTATACAAAAGAACTGCTTGACAGTTTATCCGCAGTTTGCGGTTCGATTCTCCGTCCAGGCGAAATGTAAAATTACAACAAAAATTTATAAAATCGAATAATTTCTTCTAAATTGATGGTATTGCAAAAAAAGGTGCTAAGAACTAAAAACCTCATGGAAGTGAGAAAGATGTGACGGAAGATGCACTTATCTAGAAAAATATTTTTTTGTTTAGTCTGTGTGAAATTGTTTTTATACCCTGCTCCACACTGTGGAACTGGGTATTATAAGTTAGTGCATATTTTTGCAACACCCAGAAGGAGACGAGATAGACACATGGTGTCTTTGGCAAAAATGCTAAAGGTGGGCTCCTGAGTCGATATAGCGATGTCCGTCTGTCCGTGAACACATTTTTGTAATCAAAGTCTAGGTCGCAGTTTTAGTCCAATCGACTTCAAATTTGGCACAAGTATGTGTTTTGGCTCAGAATAGATCCCTATTGATTTTGAAATCGGTTCAGATTTAGATATATCTCCCATATATATATATTTCGCCCGATATGGACTTATATGGCCCCAGAAGCCAGAGTTTTAAGCTAATTTTTGCACAAGAAGAACAATTAGTACTATAGTCAAGTGTGCCAAATTTCATTGAAATCGGTTCAGTTTTAGATATAGCTCCCATATATATCTTTCGCCCGATATGAACTAATACGGTCCCAGAAGCCAGAGTGTTACCCCAATTCGGTTGAAATTTTGCAGAGGGAGTAGAATTATCATTGTTGCTATGCGTGTCAAATTTGGTTGAAATCGGTTCAGATTTAGATATAGCTCCCATATAGAGCTTTCGCCCGATTTACACTCATATGACCACAGAGGCCAATTTTTAACTCCGATTTAGTTGAAATTTTGCACAGGGAGTAGAATTAGCATTGTTGCTATGCGTGCCAAATTTGGTTGAAATCGGTTCAGATTTAGATATAGCTCCCATATATAGCTTTCGCCCGATTTACACTCATATGACCACAGAGGCCAATTTTTAACTCCGATTTAGTTGAAATTTTGCACAGGGAGTAGAATTAGCATTGTTGCTATGCGTGCCAAATTTGGTTGAAATCGGTTCAGATTTAGATATAGCTCCCATATATAGCTTTCGCCCGATTTACACTCATATGACCACAGAGGCCAATTTTTAACTCCGATTTAGTTAAAATTTTGCACAGGAAGTACAATTAGCATTGTTGCTATGCGTGCCAAATTTGGTTGAAATCGGTTCAGATTTAGATATAGCTCCCATATATATGTTTCTGATTTCGACAAAAATGGTCAAAATACCAAAAATACCTTGTAAAATCGCCATTGCTTAGTCGAAAAGTTGTAAAAATGACTCTAATTTCCCTAAACTTCTAATACATATATATCGAGCGATAAATCATAAATAAACTTTTGCGAAGTTTCCTTAAAATTGCTTCAGATTTAAACGTTTCCCATATTTTTTTACTAACATTGTGTTCCAACGATATTTATTTGTCTAAAATTTCGATTGGGAGGAAATATTATTATTTTTTTTTTTGCGAGTAGAGCAACCTTCCACCCTTTTTGAATTGATATTTTGGGTCATTCCCATAATAATATCCTTAATTAAGTTGACCTTTTGTTTAAATGTATTTATCTATTTCTTATTTCGGCCTGGAGTCGGAGTATAGCAAAAATGCTCCAATAGACAGCCCTAATTGTAATCATGAAGGTTTTAGTTCCACCACTGTCATACCTCGTCCCCGAAAACTGACACACCATACTGGCAAGAACCTCATAATTCATCATTACATAAGGGTTGGAGAAAAACTCTAATCAATTATTCCAAAGCCAGAAAAAAATAGTAATTACGACACCACTGGCCAAAGCTTGCTAAGTAAGGCATGTAATGGTATTAAAAGTTAAAAGCATTGCATTTGGCTTACTTTGAGAGAGATCTGGTTGAGTGTTTAATAAACCAAAAATAACTTTTCCTTGTATTTTCTTTTTCACAGTTGAAAAACTTTTCGCTTAAGCGTTTTAAAGTTAAAAACTCACCTGAGCAGAGGTTACATTTTTTAAATGGTATTTAAAAATTCAAGAAGAGGAAAATCATTTGGTTGATTTAAGGATTTCATTTCATTAATGGACGTTATTTAATTACATAACTAATAGAGAAATATATAAGCACCGAATGTATATTCACTAGAGCCTAGTCAACTGGCATTAGTATTGGGCCAAAAAATAATAATCAGCCTTTGGTGTTATTATATTAGTGTCTTAACTTTGGTATCAAGAGAAATTCAGCTGGTTGTATTTTTTTAATTTAATTAATATTAATTTAAAAATTTCTACAGAAATAAAATTTTGACAAAAATTTCTAAAGAACAACTATTTTACAAAATTTTCTATAGAAATAAAATTTTGACAAAATTTTCTATAGAAATAAAATTTTGACAAAATTTTCTATAGAAATAAAATTTTGACAAAATTTTCTATAGAAATAAAATTTTGACAAAATTTTCTATAGAAATAAAATTTTGACAAAATTTTCTATAGAAATAAAATTTTGACAAAATTTTCTATGGAAATAAAATTTTGACAAAATTTTCTATAGAAATAAAATTTTGACAAAAATTTCTATTGACACAAAATTTTAACAAATTTTTCTATAGAAAAAAAAGGACAATTTTTACAAAATTTTCTATAGAAATAAAATTTTTACAAAATTTTCTCTAGAAATAAAATTTTGTCAAAATTTTCTATTGAAATAAAATTTTGTCAACATTTTCTATTGAAATAAAATTTTTAAAAAATTTTCTATAGAAATAAAATGTTGACAAAATTTTCTATAGAAATAAAATTTTGACAAAATTTTCTATAGAAATAAAATTTTTACAAAAAATTTCTATTGACATAAAATTTTAACAAATTTTTCTATAGAAAAAAAGGACAATTTTTACAAAATTTTCTATAGAAATAAAATTTTTACAAAATTTTCTCTAGAAATAAAATTTTGTCAAAATTTTCTATTGAAATAAAATTTTTAAAAAATTTTCTATAGAAATAAAATGTTCTATAGAAAATTTTGACACAATTTTCTATAGAAATAAAATTTTGACAAAATTTTCTATAGAAATAAAACTTTGCCAAAATTTCCTATAGAAATAAAATTTCTATAGAAATAAAATTTTGACAAAATTTTCTATAGAAATAAAATGTTGACAACATTTTCTACAAAAATAAAATTTTGACAAATAAAATGTTGACAAAATTTTCTATAGAAATACAATTTTGACAAAAGTTTCTATAGAAATAAAATTTTGACAAAATTTTTTATAGAAAAAATTTTTAGACAAAATTTTCTATAGAAATAAAAAAATAAAATTTTGTAAAAATTTTCTCTAGAAATAAAATTTTGACAAAATTTTCTATAGATATAAAATTTTTACAAAATTTTATTTCTAGAGAAAATTATAATAAAAATAAATAAATTTTTGGCAAAATTTCTATTGATTTAAAATTTTCACAAAAGTTGCTATAGAAATAAAATTTAGACAAAATTTTCTATAGAAATAAAATGTTGACAAAATTTTCTGTAGAAATAAGATTTTGACAAAAAATTTTCTATAGAAATAAAATTTTGACAAAATTTTCTGTAGAACTAAAATTTTGACAAAAAATTTTCTATAGAAATAAAATTTTGACGAAATTTTCTATAGAAATAAAATTTTGCCAAAATTCTCTACAGAAATAAAATTTCGATAAAATTTTCTATAGAAATAAAATTTTGACAAAATTTTCTATAGAAACAAAATTTTGACAAAAATTTCTGTATAAATAAAATTTTAACAAAATTTTCTATAGAAATAAAATTTTGACAAAATTTTCTATTGACATAAAATTTTGATAAAATTTTCTATTGACATAAAATTTTGACAAAATTTTCGAGAAAAAACTTTTTGACAAAATTTTCTGATATAATTGATATAAAATTTTGACAAAATTTTCTGATATAATTGATATAAAATTTTGACAAAATTTTCTATTAACATAAAATTTTGACAAAATTTCTATAGAAATAAATTTTGTTTGTAGAGTTTGTAAGGCTTGAGGTCATATTGTAATAAAACAAAATAAAATCTTAGTTTTTTATAGTGTTTTATTTTTAATTTTTTCCAATATTTCGAGCACCATCGTTGTCCGTCCTCAGGGAAATTAACTTTAACAAAAGAAAATAAACACAAATTAACCAAACAGAAAGACAAATATTTAAAAAATTATGTTACAAAAATTTTTACTAGGACATTTACATTTTTAATATTTTTAACAAGACAGAGTGACTTGCTCGCCACTGCGTTTGAGTTTACTTTAAACACTATTACTTTTTGCTGCTCCAGAGAAGAAGACGGCACTTACAGCACATTGTACAACGACGGGGCATCAACCCAATCTGTAACATGTAGATATTTTAGCCCAGGAGAACAATCACAAAAGGAGATATATGTTAGAAATGCTACATATTATAAATGTACCGACGGAAAAAAAGAATAAATTATAAGACTGACACGGACCACTGTGCGCATATATATAGAAACATAGTTAAAAAATATAGCAAAAAGTAATAGTGTTTAGTGTAAACTCAAACGCAGTGGCGAGCAAGTAACTCTGTCTTGTTAAAAATGGACCCGGGATTGAGATCCGTATATTTGTCTGGTCATAGTGTTGTAGAAATACAACGACGCACCTTCTTCGTTAGCCATTCTTGGTTGACGTGTGCTGAGTTCAGTTGGAATGTCCATAGTCTGCGGCCGAAGTGCTCGACTATCCAATAATATTCGACATATATTTTAACCCGATGAAATTTTAGTTGACCTTTTTGCAAGTAAATCCATTTTTTGTTGGTCACAAAGTGAACAACTTAGATTTATTTATCATCTATTGTCTTTCAGTTCACGGAAATAATGATATTTGCGTTAAAATATCTCAAAAAATGAGAAAGTTTCTTTGACTTTTCCTTGAGAGTTACTTAATTCATAATTCCCAAAAAAAAAACATAGTTTATTAAGATTTTAAATTTTACCCCAAATGCGCCCATCTTGAACTTCGTATGGAGTTAAAAACATTTTGTGCAATTTTAAACTCAAAAAATATGATTTTTGTGATATCGGCATTTTTAATATAAAATTTTCTAAATTTAACCTACACGCAAAACAAAGTTTATTTCGATTCAAAGAGTTTGACCTTCCCATAAGGATTTTGTTATGGACTTTAAAAGATACAAAATCCTCAAAATAAGTCTTAGCATATTATTCTTTTCCTCTGTTGATTAAGCTACTCTTGTAGTTTAGTCAACACAATGGTTTTAAAAGTTGAGATCAAAACAACAAATATGATTACAGTACAAACCAGCAATAAAAAACAAAATACGAATTAAGCGTTTTTATCTTAAATCTTAAGATTAAATATTTTTAACCTTTAACCTTTGACATACGATGCATATTTCAACATTTTGTGTCCTAAATTTAATAAAAAAAGAATATATTTTTGTTACACTGAAATTTAATGCACATATTTTTTTATGAAAGCATACCCTGAACCAAAATTTCGGTCCATGAGATCTCAAGCCTTAGATGATTTAAAAGATAATATAATAGGATCGTACGAATTTGTCTGCATTTCCATGGTGTATTTAAGCTTTGGTCGGGCCCGGCAAACCTAACTCTGCTCTTACTTGTTTTAATTAAGATTTAATTATTTTTACGAAATTTTTCTAATAAGTTGTAAATTTCTCATCTTAGAATTTAGGTTGTATAATCTCTAATATCACATAAATATTGTTTACTGTGTACAATTTCCTTTCTGATAGCTTCGCTCTTTGTTTTTTTTTTTTGTTTTTTTGAGTGTATCCTCAACGCTAAATGCTTAGTCATGATTTCCATGCCTCACTCTTTTTTCAATAGCTCTTCCGTTTTTTATTTCTTACTTAAAACTTTTACTTTTTACTATTTAAAACAAAAGGAAAATTTCATTGGGCTACAAACAAATAATTTTATTTTTGTATTAAAAATATGTCAAATTTGGCGTTAATTTAACTACGGAATGTTTTTTCAACACTTAAAGAGAAATAAAATATGTTTAGTTTGTCTAAAGAATTTATTTGTGATTATATCTAATAAATAAAATATATAATAATAATAATAATACTTAAATGACATATTTAGAAATTAAATATGTATGGTACATTAAATGTCTCTCTTCCTATAATCTAACTATTCAATAATATAACGATTTTATAAAACTTCTCCCATTTATTATTCCTAAGGGTGTATCCTACAAAATAATTATTGGTATTCTTTTGCATTGCCTTCCTTTAATCAAATTTAAAAGATTGTAATAAACACCAAAGGGTTTATAGGAAATGCTCTCAATCCTTTCAAATGTCATTTATTATTTCCTATATCATGTTCGCACATGTCTGCCCATGAGTTTTTTTCTTCAAATGAGAAATCAATGTAAACAACAAAGGCCACAAATTATATGAACTCTTGTTCATGGGTGTAATAATACAATACCACATGTTGTTTCTTATCTCTACGAGTGTATGACATGAAAGAGAGCATGAATATGTGAGTACGTGCTTCTGTACTCACCACAAGTCATGTTGATAAACACACACACGCATTCACAAGCATAACCATTGACCCACCACCATTAACCCAGACTCAAACCCACTCTCACACATAATCGAGTATCCAAACGTGTATACATTCATTCAATGAATTGCATTCATAAATATCACTGATGTGACATACTACTACACTGTACTGTATAGTAGTATGGGTGAGTAGCACATTGAAGTGAGATAAATACTAGCCTTAAGGTTATAGGAAATAATTTCACAACGTTTATTTAGATTAAAGAGATATTTTTAATCTTATTATAGTATTATTTTTATAGGTTAGTTATTATTCGTTCTCACAATACAATATGCTAATGCTATTTCTATGTACAACAACAATTTAATGAAAAATAGATAAAACTTACGGAATATAGTGTACGATGAGCAGGTAGACCACTCACGAGGTGATTTTGATTTTATACAGGTTGGTTGATATGTTATGTATCATAGTAAAGTGTTATATTATTTTTTCTTTATTTTAAAGAAGCATTATCTTCGACTGGAAATTAACACTCTGACACCTCAGACCGCCTGTTTTCGTTAAAGCGGAAAGCTTTTAGTAAAACACATCAAAAAGGCAATAAAAATTGCCAAAATAAAAACAAAATTTAGTTAAAACTCTACAAGAGTCTATGCAGCATATACTGAGTTTTCACGTTGGGATTTTTTTTTGTTTCGTTTTCTTACTTTTGTGTCATAAACCTAGATTATTGTATCTGTTAGTAAAAATGTGGCAAAATGCAAAAATCCTTATGTGTCAAAATTTTTGAATTAGTGTAATTTGTTTATTGTTGATGGCAAGTTTTCTTCCAAGAATAACCAACTATATTAAATAACATGCTCGCTTTCTCCCCACCCTTTGGGTGAGCGAATGAAATCTCTCGTTAGAGACTTAGGTGATGTGTTTACAATCCTCATGTGGATATCATTTCCTGTTATTTAAAATGATTTTCTATTCTACTATCTCACACACATACACAAGTATTCTCACATACATGTGAGTATACCTTTATGGCTTTGTCTAACACAGAATACATGTAATGCTATTGTAAATTATCCTTGCATCCTGGCATTCATTATACAAAGAACCTTATGATATACACTCTACTTTGTATGCATCTAAAATTCTCGCAGACACTGAAAAAATGTATTGACCTTATAGGAAATACTATCCACCTTAAAATTTTCGGTATATAATTTACTAGATATTAAGGACAAATTTCAAAATTAAATTTTATCTCTATAGAAAATTTTGTCAAAATTTTATTTTTATAGAAAAATTTTTGAAAATTTTATTTCTATTGAAAATTTTGTCAAAATTTTATTTTTATAGAAAATTTTGTAAAAATTTTATTTTTACTCGTATAGAACAAAATTAAAAAATTTAATTTCTATAGAGAATTTTGCAAAAATTTTATTTCTATAGAAAATTTTGACAAATTTTTATTTCTATAGGAAATTTTGTCAAAATTTTATTTCTATAGGAAATTTTCTCAAAATTTTATTTTTATAGAAAATTTTCTCAAAATGTTATTTCTATAGAAAAGTTTGTCAAAATTTTATTTCTTTAAAATATTTTGACAAAAAAATTATTTCTTTAGAAAATTTTGCCAAAATTTTATTTTTATTGAAAATTTTGTCAAAATCTTATTTCTATAGAAAATCTTGTCAAAATGTCAAAATTTTATTTCTTTAAAATATTTTGACAAAAAAATTATTTCTTTAGAAAATTTTGCCAAAATTTTATTTTTATTGAAAATTTTGTCAAAATCTTATTTCTATAGAAAATCTTGTCAAAATGTCAAAATTTTATTTCTTTAAAATATTTTGACAAAAAATTTATTTCTTTAGAGAATTTTGCAAAAATTTTATTTCTATAGAAAATTTTGTCAATTTTTTATTTCTATAGAAAATTTTGTCAACATTTTATTTTTATAGAAAAAATTAAAAAATTAAATTTCTATAGAGAATTTTGCAAAACTTTTATTTCTATAGAAAATTTTGTCAAATTTTTATTTTTATAGTAAATTTTCTCAACATTTTATTTTTATAGAATATTTTCTCAAAATTTTATTTTTAAAGAAAATTTTCTCAAAATTTTATATCTATAGAAAATTTTGTCAAAAAAATTTTTTTTTTTTTTTAATATTTCGACAAAAAACTTATTTCTTTAGAAAAAAAAATTTATTTTTATAGAAAATTTTGTCAAAATTTTATTTCTACAGATTTTGTCAAAATTTTAATTCTATAGAAAATTTTTGTCAAAATATAAAATTTTGACAGAATTGGCTATAAAGAATTGCGTCAAAATTGTATTTATATACAGAATTGTGTCAAAATTTTATTTCTATAGAAAATTTCGTCAATATTTTATTTCTATAGAAAATTATCTCAAAATTTTATTTCTATAGAAAATTTTCTCAAAATTGTATTTCTATATATTATTTATTTTGTCAAAATTTTATTTCAATAAAATATTTTGACAAAAATGTATTTCTTTAGAAAATTTTGCCACAATTTTATTTTTAAAGAACATTTTGTCAAAATTTTATTTCTATATAAAAATTAGTCAAAAGGTGAAGAAAATTTTGTCAAATTTTTTTATTTCTATAGATTTTGTCACAATTTCTATAGAAAATTACTTCTATAAAAATTTGTGAAGTACCTCTTAGTTGGAGTGGAATATTTTGCAAAATCTATCAAAACATCAAGAATTCTACCAATCTACAAACAGTAAAAATTATACTATTTTTGGTAGATTTCTACTAACTGTGGCAACCGTGACCCAGAGTCGATCAGAGTCGGTCTGTCTGTGAACACCTTTTTGTGATCAAAGTATAGATCGCAGTTCTAATCCAATCGACTTAAAATCTGTAGTTTTAGTCAGAATAGAAGCCCATGGAAGAAATCGGTTCAGATTTAGATATAGATTTAGATATCTGCCCGTCCGTCCATCTGCCCGTCTTTCTGTGAACATATTTTTCTGATCAAAGTGTAGGTCCCAGTTTGTCGTCTTAAAATTTGCCATAAAATTTCCCATTTGGGTCAGAATATAACCCAATTGAAGAAATCGGTTCAAATTTAGATACACTTCCATATATATCATACACCCGATATGCAATTGTTTTGCCCCATAAGTCACAATTTTACCCTGATTTGCTTTAAATTTTGCACAAGGAGTAAAATTGATAGTGTCGTAAAGTGCACTAACTTTGGTTGAATCGATTCAGATTTCGATATAGACATGACATGACCACAGAAGCTAAAGTTTCATTCTAATTAAGGTGAAATTTTACACAGGAGATGTGGTGCAGAATGCAATATTGTCGGCCCGCCCGTCTTTAGGTTACGTTAGGTTATGTAGGTTTACACGAATCCATGCAAAACGGATTTGTGTCCACTTAGACCATAGTTCGTTAATTGCGGTTTCTGGGACCCTATTTTCTCTTCCTCTTCGTGACTTTTCATTCCGGCCGGGTTAATCCCATCATAATGGCATAATGTCCTTCAAAATTGTCTATTTCATCCACCCAGGGGTCTTGATGAAAGCTATAATAATCCTAATACTGAAGTTTCGCAAATCGGTGAAAGTCTGAAAAAAAAAAAATAAATAAGTATCCTGTTTTTTCTAAAAGATTATGCTGAACACTGCCACAGAAAATTATATGTATCCTCCATAGCCTCGGAGTCCAGACCAACGTTTCCATAGTTGATATTCCTCTCCACCTAAGAGTTACTTCAATTTTATATAGAAAAAAAAATTTGACAAAATTTAATATACAAATAAAAATTGTGACAACATTTTCTATACAAATAAAATTTTCACATAAATTTTCTATATAAATAAAATTTTGACAAAATTTTCTATAAAAATAAAATTTTGACAAGATTTTTTATTGAAATAAAATTTTGACAAAATTTTCTAAAGAAGTAAAATTTTGACAAAATTTTCTATAGAAATAACATTTTGACAAAATTTTGTATAAAAATAAAATTTTGACACAATTTTCCATAGAAATAAAAATTTTGACAATATTTCCTATACAAATAAAATTTTGACAATTTTTTCTATAAAATAAAATTGTGACAAAATTATGCATAGAAATAAAACTTGGACCAAATTTTCTATAGAACTAAACATTTTTGACAAAAGTTTTCTATAAAATTAAAATGTTTTCTATAAAAATAAAAATTTTCTATAGAACTAAATTTTTGAAAAATTTTTCTATAGAAATAAAATTTTCTCAAAATTTTCTATAGAAATAAAATATTGACAACATTTTCCATAGAAATAAAATGTTGACAAAATTTTCTATAGAAATAAAATTTTTATAAAATTTTCTATAGAAATAACATTTTGACAAAATTTTCCATAGAAATAACATTTTGACAAAATTTTCTATAGAAATAAAAATTTTGACAAATTTTTCTATAAAATAAAATAGTGACAGAATTATGTATAGGAATAAAATTTTGACAAAATTTTCTATAGAAATACAATTTTGACATAGAAATTCGAAATAAAATTTTGACAAAATTTTCTATAGAAATAAAGTTTTGAGAAAATTTTCTATAGAAATACAATTTTGACAAAATTTTCTACAGAAATAAAATTTTGATAAAATTTTCTATAGAAATAAAATTTTGACAAAATTTTCTATAGAAATAATTTTTTTTTTCAAAATTTTCTGAAGAAATGAAATTTTGACAAAATCTTCCATAGAAATAAAATTTTGAGAAAATTTTCTATAGAAAAAAAGTTTTGAGAAAATTTTCTATAGAAATAAAGTTTTGATAAAATTCTCTATAGGAATAAAGTTTTGACAAAATTTTCTATAGAAATAAAATTTTGACAACATTTTCTATAGAACTAAAATTTTGACAAAATTTTCTATAGAACTAAAATTTTGACAAAATTTTCTATAGAAATAAAATTTTGACAAAATGTTCTATAGAAATAAAATTTTGATAAAATGTTCTATAGAAATAAAATTTTGATAAAATTTCTATAGAAATACAATTTTGACAAAATTTTCTATACAAATACAATTTTGACAAAATTTTCTATAGAAATAACATTTTGACAAAATTTTCTATAGAAATAAAATTTTGAAAGCTATAATAATTTTCTATACAAATACAATTTTGACAAAATTTTCTATAAAAATAAAATTTTGATAAAATTTCTATAGAAATAAAATTTTGACAAAATTTTCTATACAAATAAAATTTTGACAAAATTTTCTGTAGAAATAAAATTTTGACAAAATTTTCTATAGAAATAAAATTTTGATAAAATCTTCAATAGAAATAAAATTTTGACAAAATTTTATATAGAAATAAAATTTTGATAAAATTTTCTATAAAAATAAAATTTTGACAAAATTTTCTATAAAATAAAATTTTGTCAAAATTTTCTATAGAAATAAAATTTTGTTAAAATTTTCTATAGAAATAAAGTCTTGAGAAAATTTTCTATAGAAATGAAGTTTTGAGAAAATTTTCCATAAAAATTAAATTTTGACAAAATTTTCTATAAATTCGCTAATTTAATTTACGTGTTAGGTCATACTATCAAAGTCCATTGTGGGGAGGTTCTCCCTTTTAGTGCAATCTAAAATCATTAAGAATATCATAATTTAAAATAAAATAAAATAAAAAAAAAAAACATTTTGTACACCGGCCACAAAAATGTGACCAAAAATAAGAGTTTTTAAATTAGGTACATTTTTAGAAATATTTTCTTAAAATTTTTGTAGAATATTTTTAGCACGAGAGGCAACCATGGTGTAGATACCACCTAAAAAAGCATCTTTCGGTAAACCTATCCTGACTATTAGTTTTCCCTGAGAATTGTGTCCTGTTAAGATACCTATTGAAGGCCTCATATTCTCTCTTTGCATCGTCATTAGGATTCCAGAGTTCCAACTATTATTTTCGTCCTAAAAAAGGTTTGTTTTATCGCAGCCCGCAGAAGGGACTTTTTTTCGTCAAGAAAGCGGAGGAAAAACGTACGTAGTTACGTTATTTGTGCCTCTTGCACATTCCCTTGCCAGTACATCTGCTTCTTCATCGCCTATTATGCCTTAATGTACCTGGACACAAAGTTACATTATGCCTGACTTTAGACTTCCCTTACTTGTTTTGATTAAGTTTAGGATACTAAACATTAAAATTTGGCCCGTCCCTGTCTGTATTTAATTTTAATTTTATGGAACAAAGAATTTTGGTGCTTCCTAAAAAACTATCTATAATTTAAAGGAGCTGCATCTATGGCTCAGAATCAATAATCACAATCTTTAAGTAAAAGTCAAAATCTTTGGATCCAAATAAACTCTTGGTTTTTCTTTAAGTGTATACACACGTATGCATACATGCGAATATGCATTACAACACTCGTAAAAGATTGCATGAAATGACATTGCATTGTGCCATTTATATATGGAGGGATATTCACAAGAACAAGACCATACACAATAAAGCTGGTAATATACATACATGGAATTGTTATAATGTATTCAGCACTTGCAGGCATAATAATAATAGTAATGATAATAAAGGTCGCCAATATTAGGGTGAGTCGTTATGTGGTATTTGAATTAATTTGAAATAAGTGAATTCTGAAAATAAATTAAAACTCGCATTCAAACTCTCATCACAAGGGATGCTTGATTTTATTTCTCTTCTACGGATCGTAACAATCCATGCGATATTCATTTATTTTGTGCCAAACTGCCCTATAAGACGATGACCAAATATGTGATAACTGATGTCTTAAACCCATTAATAATTCCGAGCATAACAGCCTTCACAGTATAAGCTTGTAGGTAACACGATTTCTATCCTTGCTTACTAATCCGCTTTGCCTGTCATGTGCTATGGCCATGTATCCACATTGCGTCAGCCTATGCTAGGTTACCTTAGGTACAGTGGCAGCCCGATATATCAGGCTCACTTAGACTATTCAGTCGGGAGCCACCGTGGTGCAATGGTTAGCATGCCCGCCTTGCATACACAAGGTCGTGGGTTCGATTCCTGCTTCGACCGAACACCAAAAAGTTTTCAGCGGTGGATTATCCCACCTCAGTAATGCTGGTGACATTTCTGGGGGTTTCAAAGCTTCTCTAAATGGTTTCACTGCAATTTGGAACGCCGTTCGGACGGCCATAAAAAGGAGGTCCCTTGTCATTGAGCTTAACATGGAATCGGGCAGCACTCAGTGATAAGAGAGAATTTCACCAATGTTGTATCACAATGGACTGAATAGTCTAAATGAGCCTGATACATCGGGCTGCCACCTAACCTAACCTAGACTATTCCGTCTATTGTGAACCACATTGGTGATCACTGAGTGCTGCCCGGTTCCATGTTAAGCTCAATGAAAAGGATCCTGCTTTTTATAGTCAATAACATTGAAACACTTAGAAATACCACCAGCATTACTGAGGTGGCATAATCCACCGCTGAAAAACTGCTTGGTGTTCGATCGAAGCAGGGATAGAACCCACGACCCTTTGTATGCAAGGCAGACATGCTAACCATAACACCATGATGGCTGAACAAACCAAATGATCGGCTTTACTTGCCAAAGAGGTCAGCTGAACATTTTCAATCTTGATTGAATATTAACGGGAGAATGTCCTAATGAGAGTATTGAAGCCCCTTGGACAGACAAATATTTCGGCCACAGACATGGACATACCGACAGGCATAAGTATCATCTGCTCTCGTCAAGAATGGCTTAAAAATGAGGTACCTCGCTTAATTTCTACCGCACAACGGTTACCAAAATTTCCAGATCTCAATCCGTCGGACTTTTGTGCTTGAGGCATTCTGGAGAGTAAGGTTTGCACTGAAGAAATACCAAAGTATCGATTATCTTATGGCGGCGCTTCACCGCAAATGAACCAATATACAGCAGAGACACTTTCGTCTAGCGTATGATGGCTTTCGTGTACCTTTTGGAGGTCATAATTCATGCCAAATGTAGCCAATTCGTACAAATTTAAACTGAAAAAAAAGTTGAAATAAATATTGTGTTTTATTTTGTGGTATTACATATCAGTCACCCTGTAAAACAAAACTAGCAGATGCTAGATTCTCAGGAAAATTTAATTTTTAGTCTTGCTTAATCATCCGTTTTTTGATACCTTGATATGTGCCTATTTCCATGTATCCATATTGTGTAAATATTGAACTGCTCAGCTATGTCGTTGAGAGATTTGAGGCAGCGTATAGTGGAGGAATAGTCCAAATGCTTTAGTTCAGTTTGACTCTCTGAGTAATTATATTTATACCAAAATTGGTTCCAAAATTATAACATTACAGTGTTGAATTATACATTTCAGGACAATTTCGTGTCACACGTACCCCCCTCACTTTGTATGCATATCAGCCACATCATTAACATACGCTATCACTTTTAGCATTTCTTTATCTAAGAAAAACAAAGGACTGTTTATGGCTACATTCTAAAGTAAAGATAACAGAACTCTTTCTTGGCTTGTGCCCCATCCCAATTCTCAAATACCGTTTACTTGTCCGTGAGAGATTAAAATCGGCCTACCCCACCCTATGGCAATTGGAACACGTGCCATGTGTATGACATCTGCTGCAGTATTATAAAGGAGATTTTACAAACAATTCCTTTCGAATTGAAGAGCATTTTGTGTATACGGGCAACTCATGTTTTGCATTTTACGTAATTTTTACTTCTTCTTAAGAGAATATTCTCTCTGTGCAAAATTTCGCCTAAATCGGAGTAAAACTTCTGCCTCTGAGATCATATGAGTGTAAATCGGGTGAAAGATATATATGTTATATATGAGAGCTATATCTAAATCTGAACTGATTTAAATCAAATTTAGCCATCTTGACGATACTTTTATTTGTACTCCTTTAAACCACATCAAGGCAAAACTCTGGCTTCTGGGAACATATAAGTCCATATCGGTTGAAGGATATATATGGGTGCCATATCTAAATTTATACCGATTTCTTTCAAAATAGATAAGGATATATTTTGACCCAAACCACGTACTTGTGCCAAATTTAAATTCCATTAGACTAAAACTGCGACCTCGACTTTGATCACAAAAATATGTTGACAGACAGACGGACCGATGAACGGACAGATATATGTCCGCCCGTTCATCTGAACCGATTTCTTCCCAAATCGATGGGGTTCTAGTCTGTCAAAATCAAATACTTGTGCCAAGTTTGCAATCGATTGGACTAAACCTGTGACATATGCTTTAATTGCGTCACTGCGGATAGACAGGCATAGCTAGATCGAGAGCCACCGTGGTGCAATGGTTAGCATGCCCGCCTTGCATACACAAGGTCGTGGGTTCGATTCCTGCTACGACCGAACACCAAAAAGTTTTTCAGCGGTGGATTATCCCACCTCAGTAATGCTGGTGACATTTCTGAGGGTTTCAAAGCTTCTCTAAGTGGTTTCACTAGAATGTGGAACGCCGTTCGGACTCGGCTATAAAAAGGAGGTCCCTTGTCATTGAGTTTAACATGGAATCGGGCAGCACTCAGTGATAAGAGAGAAGTTCACCACTGTGGTATCACAATGGACTGAATAGTCTAAGTGAGCCTGATACATCGGGCTGCCACATAACCTAACCTAACCTAACCTAGATCGACTCAGGACCGTGGCTCCCACTCGTGCCAAAATTAATCTACCAAAAGTTTTAAGAAAATTTTACAAAATAAAACTGCAAAAAAAAACATTTTATTTGGAAATTTTTGATCAATTTTTTGTGGCTTGTAATGGTTTTCTTGGAAAGAAATGTTTTATTTTTTATTTTAGCACTTTATTTTAATATTTGTAATATTATATATTTTGATCCTGTTTATACACCCAATGGTTTGGGTGTATAAATATCCCTTGAATTGTAACTGTGTCGAATTTTAAATGTTTTCAATAGTTAAGCTTGGAAAGTTATTACTTCTACCGAAAATCTAAAAAAATTAAAACTTTTAAATATATTGAATTTATAGAGATTTTTGTCAAACTTTTATTTCTTTGTCAAAATTTTATTTCTGTAGAAAATTTTGTGAAAATTTTATTTCTATAGAAAATTTTGTTAAAATTTTATTTCTATAGAAAATTTTGTGAAAATTTTATTTCTATCGAAAATTGTGTAAAATTTTATTTCTATAGAAAATTTGTCAAAATTTTATTTCTACAGAAAATTTTGCCAAAATTTTATTCTATAGAAAATTTTGTGCAAATTTTATTTCTATAGAAAATTTTGTCAAAATTTTATATCTATAGAAAATTTTTCCGAATTTTATTTCTATAAAAATTTTTTTCAAAATTGTGTTTCTATAGAAAATTTTGTCAAAATTTTATTTTCATAGAAAATTTTGTCAAAATTTTATATTCATAGAAAATTTTGTCAAAATTTTATTTTCATAGAAAATTTTGTCAAAATTTTATTTCCACTGAAAATTTTATCAAAATTTTATTTCTATAGGAAATTTTCTCAAAATTTTATTGCTAAAGAAAATTTTGTCAAAATATTTTATTTCTATAGAAAATTTTATCAAATTTTATTTCTATAGAAAATTTTGTCAAAATTTTTTCCATAGAAAAAATTTATCAAAATTTTATTTCTACAGAAAATTTTGTCAAAATGTTATTTCTTTGGAAAACTTTGTCAACATTTTTTCCATAGAAACATTTGCTAAAATTTTATTTCTATAGAAAATTTTGTGAAACTTTTATTAATATAGAAAACTTTGGTCAAAATTCTATATCTATAGAAAATTTTGTCAAATTTTTATTTCTGTAGAAAATTGTAACTATACCATTTTGTCAAAATTTTATTTCTATAGAAAATTTTGTCAAAATTTTAATTCTTTAAAAAAAATTGTCAAAATTTTATTTCTAAAAGAAGTTTTCTCAAAATTTTATTTCTATAGACAATTTTGTCAAAATTTTATTTTAAAGACAATTTTGTCAAAATTCTATTTCTATCGAAAATCTTGTCAAAATTTTATTTCTATACAAATGTTTATCAAAATTTTATTTCTATAGAAAATTTTGTCAAAATTTTATTTCTGTAGAAAATTTTGTAAAAATGTTATTTTTATAGAAAATTTTGTCAAAATTCTATTTCTATAGGAAACTTTGTCAAAATTCTATTTCTATAGGAAATTTAGTCAAAATTCTATTTCTGTAAAAAAATCCTGTCAAAGTTTTATTTCTATAGGAAATTTTGTCCAAATTTTATTTCTATAGACGATTTTCTCAAAACTTTTTATCTATAGCAAATTTTGTCAAATTTTTTTATCCATAGAAAATTTTGTCTAAATTTTATTTCTATAGAAAATTTTGTCAAAATTTTATTTCTATAGAAAATTTTGTCAAAATTTTATTTCAATAGAAAATTTTGTCAAAATTGTATTTCTCTAGAAAATTTTGTCAAAATTGTATTTCTATAGAAAATTTTGTCAAAATTTTATTTCTGTAGAAAAATTTGTCAACATTTTATTTCTATAGAAAATTTTGTCAAAATTTTATTTGTATAAAAATTTTGTCAAAATTTTATTTCTATACAAAATTTTGTCACAATCTATAGAAAATTTATAGATTGTGAAAATTTTGTCAAGATTTTATTTCAATAGAAAATTTTGTCAACATTTTATTCCTATAGAAAATTTTGTCAATATTTTATTTCTATAGAAAATTTTGTCAAAATTCTATTTCTATAGGAAATTTTGTCAAAATTTTATTTCTATAGAAAATTTGGTCATTATTTTATTTCTATAGAAAATTTTGTTATAATTTTATTTCTGTAGAAAACTTTGTCAAAATTTTATTTCTATAGAATATTTTGTCAACATTTTATTTCTATAGAAAGTTTTGTCAAAATTTCATTTGTATAAAAATTTTGTCAAAATTTTATTTCTATAGGAAATGTTTTGTCAAAATTTTATTTCTATAGAAACTTTTGTTAAAATTTTATTTCTATAGAAAATTTTGTCAAAATTATATTTCTATAGAAACTTTTGTCAAAATGTTATTTCTATAGAAAATTTTGTCAAAATTTTATTTCTATAGAAAATTTTGTCAAAATTTTATTTCTATAGGAAATTTTGTCAAAATTTTATTTCAATAAAAAATCTTGTCAAAGTTTTATTTTTATAGAAAATTTTGTCAAAATTTTATTTCTATAGGAAATTTTGTCAAAATTTTATTTCAAAAAAAAATCTTGTCAAAGTTTTATTTCTATAGAAAATTTTGTCAAAATTTTATTTCTATAGAATATTTTATTTCTATAGAAAATTTTGTCAAAATTTTATTTCTTTGAAAATTTTGTCAAAATTTTATTTCTATAGAAAATTTTGTTATAATTTTATTTCTACAGATAATTTTGTCAAAATTTTATTTCTATAGAAAATTTTGTCAACATTTTATTTCTATAGAAAATTTTGTCAAAATTTTATTTCTATATCGAAATTCTATTTCTATAGAAAATTTTGTCAAAATTTTATTTCTTTAGAAAATTTTGTCAAAATTTTATTTCTTTAGAAAATTTTGTCAAAATTTTACTTCTTTAGAAAATTTTGTCAAAATCTTATTTCAATAAAAAATCTTGTAAAAGTTTTATATCTATAGACAATTTTGTCAAAATTTTATTTCTATAGAAAATTTTTGTCAAAATTTTATTTCTGTAGAAAATTTTGTCAAAATTTTATTTCTATAGAAAATTTTGTCAAAATTTTATTTCTATAGAAAATTTTGTCAAAATTTTATTTCTTAGAAAATTTTGTCAAAATTTTATTTCTATAGAAAATTTTGTTATAATTTTATTTCTACAGATAATTTTGTCAAAATTTTATTTCTATAGAAAATTTTGTCAACATTTTATTTCTATAGAAAATTTTGTCAAAATTTTACTTCTGTTGAAAAATCTAGCCGAAGTTTTATTTGTATAAAAAATTTTGTCAAAATTTTATTTCTATATCGAAATTCTATTTCTATAGAAAATTTTGTCAAAATTTTATTTCTATAGAAAATTTTGTTATAATTTTATGTCTACAGAAAATTTTGTCAAAATTCTATTTCTACAGAAAATTTTGTCAAAATTTTATTTCTGTAGAAAATTTTATCAAAATTTTATTTCTATAGAAAAAAAATTTGTCAAAATTCTATTTCTGTCGAAAATTTTGTCAAAATTCTATTTCTATAGAAAATTTTGTCTAAATTTTATTTATATTGAAAAATTTTGTCAAAATTGTATTTCTATAGAAAATTTTGTCAAAATTTTATTTCTATAGGAAATTTTTTGTCAAAATTTAATTTCTATAGAAACTTTTGTTAAAATTTTATTTCTATAGAAAATTTTGTCAAAATTATATCTCTATAGAAACTTTTGTCAAAATGTTATTTCAAAATTTTATTTATATAGAAAATTTTGTCAAAATTTTATTTCTTTAGAAAATTTTGTCAAAATTTTACTTCTTTAGAAAATTTCGTCAAAATTTTATTTCAATAAAAAATCTTGTCAAAGTTTTATATCTATAGACAATTTTGTCAAAATTTTATTTCTATAGAAAATTTTTGTCAAAATTTTATTTCTATAGAAAATTTTGTCAAAATTTTATTTCTATAGAAAATTTTGTCAAAAATTTTATTTCTATAGAAAATTTTGTCAAAATTTTATTTCTATACAAAATTTTGTCAAAATTCTATTTTTATAGAAAATTTTGTCAACATTTTATTTCTAAAGAAAATTTTGTCAAAATTTTATTTCTATAGAAAATTTTGTCAAAAATTTTATTTCTATAGAAAATTTTGTCAAAATTTTCTCTGATATAAAGGTTTGTTCTTGTCCAAATGTCGATAAACTTATCAATGAAGTAGTTGTGTTTTATTCTACTTAAAAATGGGTATCAAAGAAAAATTTCTTGAACTAAGATCAACTTGGCTTTAAAAATTCTGAAAAATTCTTCAAAATTAATTAAAACGTCTTTAAGTTTGTTGACTTTTTTCATATTGAATATAGCATTAAAAGCGTTCAAAAAGAGATGTTTTTCAATATCTTAATTCAAAGACGTTTTTACTTGAAAAATAGAATAATTTATACTTAAAGTTGAGTTTGAATTTGGAATTTTAAGTTGCCGTTAAAGGGTTTTAAAGGACTTTGGTGGCACATGAAGAAAAAATTTTGAAAAAAAACTAATTAATTACAATTTATTTTCTAGAATGAAATACGCAAATTTAAAAGAGAACAATTCTCCGAGCCTTTAGTTCGAAATCAATACCAAGATCATTAGTACAAAGACTAAATTTTTGGAACCGGCCATTCTTTTCAGTGTAACCCTTACCCTTCCTTGCTCTCTTCGTCTGGTTGTCTAAAGTCTCCGAACAATACGGCAAGCAAATTAAGAATCATCATCACTTTTCGGTTAGCTTAGGATATGACCTAATGTTCAAATACATTGTTGTATACTGTCATTCGTTTACATATTTAATGGCCGTATATATATATATATATATGTGTGTGTGTCTACCAATATCGATTTAATTAGATGGTAATTTTTAATGTATACAAATTTCTTCTTAGGTCATTTTAATTTTAGAAATTCCAGATTTTGATAAAATCTCACATTTTCACTACAAATTAAATACCAAAACTAATAAAAGATTTTAATTACAAATTTTAAATCACAATCCATTCTCACACACATATACATACCACATACAATATGTGCTATTGAATGAATTTTGAGATTGAATGTGGTTAACATTTGAAATTAATCTCAAAGCTATAAATTAGCTTACATTTAAGGTTTGATTGTAAAACGAATTTAATTAACATACGAGTATGTTAATTAAAGTAGTATTGTATTAGATTTAATAAAAATAAACTATTTTCAATAGTACTAAATTTAATTTAATTGAACGTTCTGTTTTTACTTGTCTCGTAATATATGAATATATAGAAACAAATAACAAACAAAATAAGGCATATATAGAAACAAAAGATTGTTCAATAAAAATTTCAATTGACGTTCCACTTCTCTTCGTCATTCGCCAACCGCTTCAGAAGTGAGACCATTTTCTTATGATTTGCAGATGGAACTGCGGCCCATGAGTTCCTTGCCCTTACACCGATCTTCATTCCGGACGCAGTCTTAATCAAATTGTTCCAATCGATAAGTTTGTTTTTAATCTTTAGCTCAGTGTTTACACGACGGTCGAACTCGACTACGTCACTGATTTTATCGACATTTTAAGACATCTATAATTTCCGTAATCTTTACTGAATATGGGATTGAAATGTACCAAAAATGATGTTGTGTAAATACAAGTAAATAAAAAGTGTCACAGTATGACAAAAAGGAGGCACAAAAATCTAAAAAGTATGACATTTAGTGGCACAACAAAAGTATCACCGCTTGACAAAAAGTGGCAAATTTGCCACTAAAATTGTACAACTATGTCACTGGCTGGCAGTATACCTAACCTAGAATTAAAATGGGGTTAATTCTAGAGAATGAAGCCGCCGAGTCGCCGCCGCCCTTGTTTTGCCAGCCGTCGACTAATTTCGACTCAGCCAATTAATCAGAAATATTGATGAGAAAAATGTATTAATAATTGTTGTAGTTTTTGCCAACATTTTTAATTTTCCACCCACCATCAATCAGTATCAAAATGTAAATTTGATTTTAAGATTGGTTGTACAACTAATCTCATTATCATTCGAATAACTTGAAATTGATTTTATAATATATAATTGCCCGCCGCTGAATCGACAAATGTATATCGGCTTAGGCGATAAGCCGCCGCCGCAGGAGGCAAAGATTTAGTGTAAGCCGTGGCCGAGAAAAATGGTCTTACAATTCGATCGCGAAACGTATTAGAATGCAAAAGCATGTTGAAGGAATACTCTGAATATGGTAGAAACTGCATCATTTGGGCCCAGGAACATGTCGGAATAAGAGCAAAAGTAAAGGCAAATAAACTAGCGATAAGAGCTACGACACATAAGGAAGTGAACTTAAAGAATGTAAAGCCAATAGAGGCAACACAAGGCGAGTTGGATGAATTGGCACTGGAGACACATAAAGCGATGTGGGCCAATGTAACGGCCGAAATGACGATGAAAATAATATAGGGTGACCTACATAAGACAGTCAGGAGGACCATGTAGGTTAGGTTAGGTTAAAGTGGCATCCCGATTAAATTTCAGGCTCACTTAGACTATTCAGTCCATTGTGATATACCATGACCATGTAAATAATTCCGATTTATATATAGCTACCATATATATGTATCGCCCGATTTTCCATAAAAACAAAATCTTGTCAAAATTTCTATAGAAATAAAATTTTGACCAAATTTTCTACAGAAACAAAGTTTTGACCAAATTTTCTATAGAAATAAATTTTTATTAAATTTTCTATAGAAATAAAATTTTCTGTACACCCTCATAAAAAATCGCTTCTGTAACATATACTCCCAAACATATTTTGATTCAAGCATATACATTTTTGGGTATTGCCCAAACATTTATATGTTTGATCTCTTCCAATATATAATATGTTTGAAAGCATATTGGTCTAAACAATATATGTTTGGGTAGTCTAAGTTCCAAACATTTTGTATTTTTGCATCCAAATTCAATAATGTTGTCTTCCAAAAAACAATATGTTATTATGTGAACATATAATATGTTTGGAAGCATTTTGCACCCAAAAATATTATATGTTAAAAAAATTCTCCCAAACAATATTGTGCTCAAAATTTTATTTATTTATTTATATATTTACAATCATAATGAATTATGAAAATAAACAGGTAATATAGGTGCTAACAACATAGGTTTTCGACCTGAATGCTCAAAATTTTGTTTCTGCCTAATTGTATATTCCCCCACATCTTTCTCACTTCCACGACATATTTTAGTTCTTAGCACCTTTTTCTGTAATACAAACATTGTAGAAGAAATTATTCAATTTTTTTATTTTAATTTTACCTTTGCCGGACGGGGATTCGAACAGCGGACCACACAGTTTGTAAGGATCAAAGAAGTAGCTGATCAATTGCCCAAGGAAAAATAAAATGTTAATTTTGTAATAACAAGCAACAACCACCAACTTAATTCAATATCGTTCCCTGTTAAATAGCGCTCCAAGCTACTAAACACATATATGTTTATAGGCTATTTCTAAATTAATATATGTTTGCATCCAAGCATATTATATTTACAAACATTTTATGTCCCAAACATAATATGTTCTAACATATTAACATATATGTCCCAAACATGTTATGCTAGTTTATGAACATTATTTGCTTGCACTCACAAATATTGTGTTTAAAAATTTGTGTTCCAAACATATAATGTTTATAGCCAAACATATGAAAAACAGTCTTTTTCATCCGTGTAGAAATAAAACATCGACCAATTTTTTTATAGAAATAAAATTTTGACCAAATTTTCTATAGAAATAAAATGTTGACAAAATTTTCTATAAAAATAGAATATTGAAAAAAATTTTCTATAGAAATAAAAGATTGACCAAATATCCAACAAAGTTTTGGCAAAATTTTCTGTAGAAATAAAATTTATGTGAAATTTTCTATAGAAATAAAATTTGGCAAAATTTTCTATAGAAATAAAACTTTGGCAAAATTTCTATAAAAATAAAATTTGGCAAAATATGTTATAACATAGAAATAAAATTTTGGAAAAATTTCTATAGAAATAAAATTTTGCAAACTTTTCTATAGAACTAAAATTTTCTATAGAAACAAAACATTGAAAAAATTTTCGATAGAAATAAAACGTTGGCTAAATTTCTATAGAAATAAAATGTTGGCAAAATTTTGTATAGAAATAAAATTTTGACAAACTTTTCCGTAGAAATAAAATATCGATCAAATTTTTTTTTATAGAAATAAACTTTTGACCACATTTTTTATAGAAATAAAATATTGAAAAAATATTCTATAGAAATAAAACATTAACCAAATTTTCTATAAGTTTTGGCAAAATTTTCTATAAAAATAAAATGTTGGCCAAATTTTCTATAGAAATACAATTTTGGCAAAATTTCTATAGAAATAAAATTTGACAAAATATTCTATAGAAATAAATTTTTGGCAAAATTTTTAATAGAAATAAAATTTTGGCAAAATTTTCTTCGAAAATAAAATGTTGACTAAATTTCTATAGAAATAAAATTGTAGCAAAATTTTGTATAGAAATAAAATTATGACAAATTTTTTATAGAAATAAAATATTGAAAAAATATTCTATAGAAATAAAACATTAACCAAATTTTCTATAAGTTTTGGCAAAATTTTCTATAAAAATAAACTGTTGGCCAAATTTTCTATAGAAATACAACTTTGGCAAAATTTTCTATAGAAAAAAAATTTGGCAAAATTTTCTATAGAAATAAAATTTTGGCAAAATTTTCTGTAGAAATAAAATTTTTGAAAAAAATATTCTATAGAAAAAAATTTGAATTAAATCTACAAAAGAAATAAAACTTTAACCAAATTTTCTATAGAAAAAAAAAACAAGTAAGGAAAGTCTAAAGTCGGGCGGGGCCGACTATATTATACCCTGCACCACTTTGTAGATCTAAATTTTCGATACCATATCACATCCGTCAAATGTGTTGGGGGCTATATATAAAGGTTTGTCCCAAATACAAACATTTAAATATCACTCGATCTGGACAGAATTTGGTAGCCTTTAAATCTGAAGCAATTTTTAGGAAACTTCGCAAATGTTTATTTATGATTTATCGCTCGATATATATGTATTAGAAGTTTAGGAAAATTAGAGTAATTTTTACAACTTTTCGACTAAGCAGTGGCGATTTTACAAGGCAAATGTTGGTATTTTGACCATTTTTGTCGAAATCAGAAAAACATATATATATATATATATATATATATATATATATATATATATATATATATATATATATATATATATATATATATATATATATATATATATATATATATATATATATATATATATATATATATATATATATATATATATATATATATATATATATATATATATATATATATATATAAGTAAAATATAACTATAATTGACTTTTATAATAAGAGGTTTTTTATTTTATTTAATTGCTTACAAATAGCTTCTTACAAAAAATGATCTTAACTTTACGATGTCAAAAAGCGAGAGAGTGATGAATGGACGTTTAGGAGAAATCATGTTTTTGCCGTGTTGTCACGTTTCACCATATTTCATTCATTAATATTCATTCATGTCATTCATTCATGACGTTCATTGATAATCTAAAATACTCATTCAATCTTACACACTATTCTAAACAAAATCATATGTTCTTACTATAACTCTCAATTAATCTTTCATATGGCAATACCTACAATGTAATGTACGTTACTCCTCCCCTCTTAGATACATCAATGTCCCCATTGATAACTACATTACTATTTACAAAGCTTACAATTTAAACATTCATAAGGGATAGTTGCTTAGTTTTCAATGTTTACATGGTATTTTTACATTAACAGAAATAAAAATATATGTTCAAACATTTATATTTTAATTTTTCGAAATCAAAACTTTTAGTTTAAAATAAATTCTGTGTTTGTTGTTTGTTGTTTTTTTTTATTTGTTTCAGACCAAATAAATAATTTTAGTTCAACTGCAAACCTCAGTTTTCAAATCCATCCTCGCATAAACTTTAATTAATTATCGGGGGATGATTGTGATGAATTGCTTTCGTTACTAAGAGCATCACTTGCACTATTGCTTAGCTCGTCTTCTTCTGTTACTCTCCGTCTCTTAAATTGATTTGTGTGCTTTCTTACTTTCCTATTCTTAAATTTAACAACAAAGTGTTCACCATCATCTTCGCGCTCTACGTAGGGTTGCCAGATGATGGTTGCCGAAATCCGGGACATTGCGCCGTACATTCCGGGATTTGTCGGGACAAGCAAAAACAGTCATATTTTTCGATATTAGTTCCCCATATTTTATCACTTGGTAAATTTGCATAAACGCCATGGCGTAGTCGTAATTGTCAGCAAGCTTTGAAATTCCTAAATATATTGGAGCCTCTGAAACTTTCTCCCAAGATGGCTGCGACGATTTTATATAAATCGTAAATAATTTTGGGAATATTTTTTTTAAACGGAAACCGAAACTCATATTTACTGGCATATTACTTTCGGGTTTGGCAAACAAACTTAAGCTCTGAGGTGACAATCGCTGCTTCTTTTGTAGTGGCTTTCGACTGGACTGGGAATTTGGATATCGCCATGGACATGGTTGTAGGTATATTTCGTATCCGAATTGGGGATTGTTATAGTGTCACTAAAGGGTCTATGGTAATCATAGGATAAAATCGAACTTTGAAATGATGGCAGGGAGCACAAACTTGACTTATAATTTGTTAAAATGCATTTTGCAGAAAAACGTGAATTGGATATTTGCGTATATTTTTTTTACATTTACTACTCAAGTGACAGCTGATGATTCGCAAGACAGTGATTTGATTTTTTTCTCAAAGTGGTGAGATTAAATGAAATGGTACAAAATCGGACAAACAAATGTACATTTAAAATGTATGAAAATCCAAAACCAAAAATAGTTTTGAAAGCGATTTAATTTTAAATCGTTTTCATTTTTAAGAAATGTAAAAAAAATAAAACATATGCCTTGAGTAATTGAAATTCCGGGATATTTGGTAAATTTTATGAAAGATCCGGGACACTTCATAGAGACGAAATTCCGGGACAATCCAGGCGAATCCCGGCCATCTGGCAAGCCTAGCTCTACGACTTGTGCCTTCCTAAATGGGTTTTCTATTTTCTTTAGTCTTTTTCTTTCATTATCTCCAATTACGTAGCTAGTATTTACCTGATTATCACTTCTTGTTTTGTTTATATTATTAATTCGTTGTTCTTTCACACGTTGTGTGTCCACCTTCGGATTTTCTCTATTGAAAAATACGTTGTAGGGTGTTTCGCCCGTACTCGAATGCCTTATATTGTGGTTATAAATAAAGAGCGTTTGCTCTATATTCATATAATTCAATTCCCTATCTCCTGAGGTATTTAATATTCTTAGTCGTTCGTTCAATGTCTTATGCAACCTTTCTATGTCTCCTATACCCGGTTTACCAGTTGTTACTTCCACGTTGATGCCCAATTGTTCAAGCCACTGTTTAATATTTACGTTATTCATTCTGTTGCGATATATAAAACGGCATATAACCATGTACAATGATAATGGAAAAAATTCTTGCTAAATTGTGTATTTTATAAATTATTAATGAAATTTTTGAGATTCAATTGAAAGGTAAATGTTGTCATATATTATAGCATGAAATCGTTTATGTGCAGCTTTTTCTTTCTAGATATTATTAATGAAATTATTAGAACTAAATTAACATTAGCTACAGGATTTCATAATAAGTATTTGAATAGTTGTAGAATTTAAATATAGAAATAAGCAAATCTGAACATAGCTTTTATAACAGTAATGAACCCGTAATGACGATTAATAAATACACCATCTGCCTCAGCTGATTTTTGAAACATATGAGTTG
The DNA here is from genome assembly GCF_050003625.1 of Haematobia irritans. Classification (NCBI taxonomy): domain Eukaryota; kingdom Metazoa; phylum Arthropoda; class Insecta; order Diptera; family Muscidae; genus Haematobia; species Haematobia irritans. Next base: position 101,405,098 of record NC_134401.1, on the reverse strand, counting down.
TCTGACAGAAGATGAAAACGTCAAATGGTTAGACGATCGACAAGTTCCTTTTTCCTGCAAAGCTCGAGGCTGAAGGCTGCAAACAAAAAGAAAAAAAAAGTTTAAGAAAGGTCTCAACAAAACACGTGTGAGTTCGACCAGTTTGCGTTAGCAGCAATTTTTCTAAGCTCCGCGAAATAGAATAAAAACGCAATAGAAAACCAAACTAACAGCAAAAGCAGCACTGCACTAAAATACGGGCTAACTGCACTGCTCCCAGAATTATTTTGTGTGTGGAGTTGCGTAGCAGAGTGCACAAAGTGGGTGTTCTCGGCTGGGTTGTGCTGCACGTGGAAGACGTGGCCTACGTGGTCGAGCATTCATCAGCAGCAAGCATCGTTTTAATCGAGCATCGGTCTTATTGAATCAGAATCTCATCATTAAAATAAAAGACAAGTGAGCAGTCAGTGGCGAGACTTGCTCCAATGATAACTGTGGCGCATGGATGAGGATTTTATTGTTGCAGCGAAATCTCGTAGAGAAGTAAAAACAAAAACGAGAAAAAAATAGCTTGTTGATCAACAAATGCTGTAAGTTTCTTCTATCACTAACCCTCATTTTTTTTGGAAATTCGAAATAAAAACAAGAAAGGCAGAAAACAAATTATACATCGGTTTCAAGTTCAGGTGAATGAAAGTATGTAAGAAAGCTGGATAAATAAGATAGGATTAGTAGTAACTAGGATAGCTGTAGAAATAAGTTATGAATGAAAGTATAAATGGATATAGTGAAGGAAAAATGATAATGTTGAATTGAATAGTGATATTTTAAGAATATCTTACTAACATTAGAATTAAAATTGGAATAAGACGAATATGTAAAATTAATAGGCAATTAAAAAAAAAAAGATGGAATATATGGAATAAGTAACTAAAGTGTACATATGATGAAATCAGGCAAGTGAACATAGCGGACAGACGTAAGTATATGGGACTCGACATCGTTAATTAAATGGAATGACGTTTTAAGATAGGGACTACAGGCAAAATAAAAAAAAAAACAGAAATTAAGTTCATACTGGCGGCTGTAGTAAGGTTGGGAAGGGAATGTCAGGGCCCTGCTATTATCATCTAGGCAGAGCTAGCGAATTAGGGACTAAAGGGATTTTAATCCTAGGGAATCGAAATTGATCGGGTACGATGTTGTGATACGGCGGCCTGTGAATCACTTGTCACAAGAATCCACCCCATTATACCCGGCGAGCTAGATCGTGCTAGGACAAGCGTACCCGAGTGGCTGAGTGAGCACAAAATTATATCTAGGTCCGCGCGTAACACTGGCGCCCAACGGGTTCTGGTCCATTTTGGACTTCCCATAAAAATATATGTATTTCGAAATAAAAGAAGAATTATCATTACTAACGAATTTTCAAATGTATGGATAATTTTGATTCCCCAGAGATTAATGCACGGACTGAGAAGGTGGACAATGATATTGGAGACTGATTCTTGGTATCTCTACTTAATGAACTCTCGGTTCAAGTAGAATGTGTCAGGAATAGACTAGAAAAGGACAAAGTTAAAAAAGAGCATTTCTTTCCCTGAGAGTGAATTATTGCTGCATATTATAAGGTTTACCTTAAATATTGAGGTTTAATTACTTTCGGTGAAAGGGACGTTCCTACAAGACGGTCATCTCGTTTTGTTGGTGATATAGGCAATTCGATTGTGACGGTTGGAAACCGACATATTGACGGACAAAAAAAAAAAATCAAAATAAATATACAAATGTTCATATTGCCTGATGAAGTCATATGTACACAAAAATACATGATTTGGTAAAGAAATCTAGAAATTATATATTGCAAAATATTTGGTGGATATACAGGTTATGATTAATTGAAATTCCACTTGATATAGTAGGGTGACGTAATAATTTGTTGGTTGGTGATTGGTTCAATTATTTATATTTAACATTCACAGTTCAGTTGAAATTTTGTTTGTTTTACGATTAAAATTGCATTTAAAAAATTGTCAGATTTAGGTATTTGGTCACCTTTTCGGTTATTGTCTAGGAACAGAATAATCGAAACATCGGTTTATTTATATATATAAATATTTCGAAGGTAATCAAATTGCGGAAATTTGATCGGCAAATTTAATTTGGTGAAAGGAAATATCGTAACGAGACTTACAATGGCCGATGACGATGCAAACGTTTTGACCCTCAAGAGTGGCAAAACCATACCAAAAGCGTGTGCACCTGTTCCAGACGTATCGAACGATAATGTCGAAAATAACGGTACAGAAACGAGTTCTTTAGTTCCTCCTGTCAATAATACTCAAGATCTAGGGGCCTTTATGCGTGAGATTCAAAGAATGTTTGTGGAACAGCAAATGGAGGTAACTAGGGCTACAACCGATGCGGTTAGGAGTGCGGTGAGAGGTTTAAGAAAAGATATAGATGTTGTATCCAGTAGGCTTTCTACTTTAGAAAATGAGAATAATGATACAGGGCGATTAATGGATAATGAAAACGGAACTGGTAGATTTAGTGAAAGTGAATATCGGGCACGACCATTTGATAATGCTTCAGAATTTTCGCCTCATCGGCAACATGACGATTCGAATCATAATAATGATGACAGACGAAGCAGGCGTATAAGGGACTGGGGATTGAAATATGATGGTGGCCCCAAATCAATTCCAGTAGAAAGATTTCTCTTTAGGGTGGAAGCCTTACAGAAACGTAGTGGAGTAAGTTGTGATGAGTTGTATGATAATTTTCATTTCTTGTTAGATTTACAAGCAAAGGAATGGTACTGGCTATATAGAGAAGAACATTTCGAAGATAGTACTCAAACATTTTCTGATTTTCGAAAGGCCTTCTTAGATCAATTTCGCCAGGCTGAATGTGATGAAGAAATTAGAATAGCCATGAATGAGAGAAAACAGGGTTATGGTGAATCATTCGATGAGTTTTATGCTTCGATTCGAGGTATGGCTTTTACAATGAGAAACAGGATTTCAGATCAGGGTCTCACGAATATAATTCGTAGGAATTTGAAGCCTCGCATTAAAAATTTGATATTCGGGTGCAAAATTCAAAGTTTAGAAGAGTTGAGGCATGAGTGTAGAAGGGCCGAGAAACATTTATCTGAATTTGAAAATAAAAGTGGTGTAAAGAAGAGGGTAGAAGAATTAGAATGGGAAAGTGAGGGTTTTACAGATAGAGAATTTTATGCATGTGTTGAAGCTTTTGATAGACGCCATAAAGATAATTCGGCACCGACTAGTCGTGCAAACCCTCAAATTCATAACAGGTCGTCTTCTAAGGAGGATAACGTTAGCAAATGCTCTTGCGATTCTCCTTTTCACAAATTAGTTTGTTTTAAGTGCAACCAAACTAATCTAAAATGTTTTGTTTGTGAAAAGTGTGAGTCGGGAAACAGAGGAGTAGACGATCAATCCGGGATGAATCGTCCGAACAATGCAGCCCCGGACCATATCACGAAACAATAATTCAATCGAAACTCGATTCAAAACGGGCTCAAGATGAAGCTCGTACATTGATACCCTCATTGACATTGGAGGAGAGAGTGGCTCGTTATAATAGAGCGAGAGATAGAATATTTTCTGATTTTAATGAATATAGGCCTAATCAAAGGAATTTTAAAAAGATTGAGAAAATTAGACAGAAGACTAAATTCAAGAGGGTGGAGAAAAGGGCCATAGAGTCATCTATCATAAGGGACACGTCAGATAGAAGGCCTTACGCCAAAGTTTGCATAGGAGGTATGGAGATGTTAGGAATGCTTGATAGTGGGGCAAACGTTAGTTGTTTTGGCAATGGTGCTTTGGGGCTGGTGAGTAAGCTGACCCTTAGTGTTATACCAATTGATGAGTGTTTAAAGACGGCAGATGGCAAATTTCAGGCTATTGTGGGAAAGGTTATTGTTGACATTTCATGGAGAGATAAAGTTTTTCCTATGACCCTTTATTTAGTGCCCTCCTTACAGCAGTCTCTTTATTTGGGTATGGATTTTTGGGACAAATTCGGAATTCTGCCCCAAGTTGAGGAAATCGACTTGAGACAGAATATCGAATTTCTCCTGAAGCCTTGTCAACAGGAAAGGTTAGAACAGGTCAAATCATTATTTCCTTCTTACCTAAAATTAGGATTGGGGCGTACTCATCTGATGGAACATGTCATCGAAGTTTTTGACGAGACTGTCCCTGTCAAACAAAAATATTACCCTATGTCTCCGGTCAAATTGAAAAAGGCATACCAAGAGGTTGATCGCATGCTTGCTCTCGACGTCATCGAGGAGAGCAATAGCGCTTGGAGTTCTCCCATTGTCATTGTTGAGAAACCAGGTAAAGATCGTCTCTGTATTGACCTTCGAAAAGTCAACGAGAGGACGAAGAAAGATGCGTACCCGGCACCACATGTCGAGGGCATATTAAGCTGCCTCCAAAATACATATTTTATTTCTAGCTTGGATTTAAAAGATGCCTTCTGGCAGATTCCTCTCCAGAAGGCATCCCGGGAGAAAACGGCGTTCACAGTCCCTGGCCGGCCCTTATATCAGTTCAAGGTCATGCCTTTCGGCCTTTGTAACGCCAGCCAGAGACTGTGTCGTCTTATGGACCGGGTAATACCGTCAAAGCTAAGGGAATACGTTTTTATCTACATAGATGACTTGCTGATATGTTCTCCAGATTTCGACAGCCATATGTTACATCTTGAGGAAGTTGCCAATTGCCTATCGGGGGCAGGGTTGACGATAAATTTGGAGAAATCCAAATTTTGTCAAAGGGAAGTGCGGTATTTGGGATTCGTGATTGGGCAGGGCGAGTTGCGCACTGATCCCGCAAAAGTCCAATCCATGTTGGATTTTCCATTACCCACTACGGCGAAACAACTTCGAAGATTTCTCGGCATGTGCGGGTGGTATAGGAGGTTTCTCCCCAATTTTGCCACCATCACATCCCCCATGACTGATTGTCTCAAGAAGACAAAACAATTTAAGATGACACCGGAAGCTTGTGAGTCATTCGATTTGCTGAAAACGGAGCTCACTTCTCCGAGAGTTTTAATTAACCCTGATTTCGCAAAGCACTTTTATTTACAATGTGATGCGTCCACTGTGGGCATCGGTAGCGTTTTGTTCCAACTCGATGACCAGGGTAATGAGCGGCCTGTCGCATATATGTCGCAAAAGTTAAATGCGGCACAGCGGAATTACACGGTCACCGAGTTGGAATGTCTCGCTGCCGTTGTAAGTGTCAAGAAATTTCGCCCTTACCTTGATGGCGTCCCCTTTACAATTATTACTGACCACATGAGCCTCAAATGGCTCATGGGTCAAAAAGATCTCTCCGGGCGCTTGGCTAGGTGGAGCCTGAAGTTGCAGGGCTTCGATTTCGTGATAGCTCACCGGAAAGGGAGCAAAAATATTGTGCCTGATGCACTTAGCCGTATGTTTGTGGAAGAAATTCTTAATACTGATCAGGGCACTGAAATCGATTTGACCTCCCCAGATTTTAATGAGTCAGAATATTTGTCTTTGGTTGAGACAGTTAAGGATAATCAAAATGTTTTACCTGATTTGAGATTGGTAGATGGCGTTGTGTTCAAGAGAACAAATTTCTGGTATACGGAGCAAACGGATCCAATATGGAAGATTTGGGTACCGCGAGGACTTCGTCAAAACTTGATAGCGAAATGTCACAACGAACCTTCGGCTGGTCATGGGGGCATAAATAAAACTTTACACCGTTTACGATCGAAATACTACTGGCCGGACATGGTTGGGGACACTAGGCGCTTTGTAAACAGTTGTGACATATGCAAGTGTTCGAAATCACCAAATACTGTATCAAGACCACCGATGGGCCAACAGATAGAGTCTGACAGGGTATTTCAAAGAATTTTCATTGATTTTTGCGGACCATATCCACGCAGCCGACAGGGCAACAGTTTTGTTTTTGTTGTTTTAGACCATTATTCTAAATTCGTATTTTTAGAGCCAATGAAGAGTGCGACAGGGAAAGAAGTAGTGAAATATTTGGAGTCGGCTATTTTTCACATATTCGGTGTGCCAGAAGTCATCGTGTCGGATAATGGCCGTCAGTTTGCGTCGGAAGTTTTCCAAGATTTTCTTGCAAAATATGGTGTCAAGCATATGAAAACGGGTTTATATTCACCTCATTCCAACTCTTCGGAACGGGTCAACCGTTCTATGTTGTCTATAATCCGGTCTTATATCGGCGATGGGGATCAGCGAAATTGGGATACCCATGTATCAATGGCGGCTTTTGCTCTCCGAAGCGCTTTTCATGAGGCTATAGGAGCGGAGCCATATAGCGTATTATTTGGGCAGTCTATGGTACAACATGGGGGTTCATATGAGCTACTTCGGAAACTTGGTGGGGTCAGTGATGCAGATGTAGAAATTCTGTCTCGAGATGTTAGACTCCAACTTTTGAAACAAAGAATTAAATCTAGCCTAAAGGTAGCTTATGAAAAAGGTAAAAAAGTTTATGATCTCAGATCACGAGAAATCAGTTATAAAGTTGGTCAGTTGGTATTCCGTAAAAATTATAAATTAAGTGATGCCACTAAATACTATAATTCGAAATTGGGGCCAAAATATCTTAAATCTGTAATATTGAAAGTTATCGGCAACTCATTATATGAATTAGGGGACATGCAGGGAAAATCGGTGGGTATTTACCACGCAGAAAACATACGTGCATGATTTGATATAGCAAAAAAAAAAAAATCTCTGCGAAAATACGTTGAGCATGAGAACATCGTGAGCTCTAGCCCCACGTCAGCGCGGACCTCGAATTAATGAAATCAAAATTAGAAGAAAAAAAAATCTCGCTTTTCGAGCCAATCACCATCCAAGGTCGGTCGGTTGACTCGCCCTGTTGCGATATATAAAACGGCATATAACCATGTACAATGATAATGGAAAAAATTCTTGCTAAATTGTGTATTTTATAAATTATTAATGAAATTTTTGAGATTCAATTGAAAGGTAAATGTTGTCATATATTATAGCATGAAATCGTTTATGTGCAGCTTTTTCTTTCTAGATATTATTAATGAAATTATTAGAACTAAATTAACATTAGCTACAGGATTTCATAATAAGTATTTGAATAGTTGTAGAATTTAAATATAGAAATAAGCAAATCTGAACATAGCTTTTATAACAGTAATGAACCCGTAATGACGATTAATAAATACACCATCTGCCTCAGCTGATTTTTGAAACATATGAGTTGTCTGACAGAAGATGAAAACGTCAAATGGTTAGACGATCGACAAGTTCCTTTTTCCTGCAAAGCTCGAGGCTGAAGGCTGCAAACAAAAAGAAAAAAAGTTTAAGAAAGGTCTCAACAAAACACGTGTGAGTTCGACCAGTTTGCGTTAGCAGCAATTTTTCTAAGCTCCGCGAAATAGAATAAAAACGCAATAGAAAACCAAACTAACAGCAAAAGCAGCACTGCACTAAAATACGGGCTAACTGCACTGCTCCCAGAATTATTTTGTGTGTGGAGTTGCGTAGCAGAGTGCACAAAGTGGGTGTTCTCGGCTGGGTTGTGCTGCACGTGGAAGACGTGGCCTACGTGGTCGAGCATTCATCAGCAGCAAGCATCGTTTTAATCGAGCATCGGTCTTATTGAATCAGAATCTCATCATTAAAATAAAAGACAAGTGAGCAGTCAGTGGCGAGACTTGCTCCAATGATAACTGTGGCGCATGGATGAGGATTTTATTGTTGCAGCGAAATCTCGTAGAGAAGTAAAAACAAAAACGAGAAAAAAATAGCTTGTTGATCAACAAATGCTGTAAGTTTCTTCTATCACTAACCCTCATTTTTTTTGGAAATTCGAAATAAAAACAAGAAAGGCAGAAAACAAATTATACATCGGTTTCAAGTTCAGGTGAATGAAAGTATGTAAGAAAGCTGGATAAATAAGATAGGATTAGTAGTAACTAGGATAGCTGTAGAAATAAGTTATGAATGAAAGTATAAATGGATATAGTGAAGGAAAAATGATAATGTTGAATTGAATAGTGATATTTTAAGAATATCTTACTAACATTAGAATTAAAATTGGAATAAGACGAATATGTAAAATTAATAGGCAATTAAAAAAAAAAAGATGGAATATATGGAATAAGTAACTAAAGTGTACATATGATGAAATCAGGCAAGTGAACATAGCGGACAGACGTAAGTATATGGGACTCGACATCGTTAATTAAATGGAATGACGTTTTAAGATAGGGACTACAGGCAAAATAAAAAAAAAACAGAAATTAAGTTCATACTGGCGGCTGTAGTAAGGTTGGGAAGGGAATGTCAGGGCCCTGCTATTATCATCTAGGCAGAGCTAGCGAATTAGGGACTAAAGGGATTTTAATCCTAGGGAATCGAAATTGATCGGGTACGATGTTGTGATACGGCGGCCTGTGAATCACTTGTCACAAGAATCCACCCCATTATACCCGGCGAGCTAGATCGTGCTAGGACAAGCGTACCCGAGTGGCTGAGTGAGCACAAAATTATATCTAGGTCCGCGCGTAACAATTCCTTGGTCCTGATCTATTTTTAAAGTTTTCGGTGGTCCCATAACATTGAAGATTCTTAGTAGAGCTCGTTTGGTCTCTAACCAATTCAAATTAGAAACTTTCTCCGCCATTGAAAACTTCGAAAATAAATCAATACATGTCAAAAAATATTGCTTATCCCATTGATAAAAATCTATTACGAATTTTTCCCTGGTCGCGTAGACCGGTGGGGTTATCTTCAAAGGTAATAAGTTAGATATGTGGTCTGACTTACATAAATTGCATAACTCACAGCTATTAACAATTTTTGAGATTTCCTTTACATAGTGAGGGTAGTAATATTTCGATTTAAATTCACGGACGATTTTCTCTATACCCTGGTGGAGCCCTTCTAAATGAATTTCGGTGACGAGTGTCTTAAAGTCATGATAGTCTGTTACATTTTCAAGTTCTTTCATACACCTAACAACTTTATGGTTACTGCCTTTAGTTATGGTCTTATAAACATCCTGTATTCTAATAAAATTTCTATCGTCAGGGACAAAAATAGCCGAACTCACGCCAATGAAGTATGTCGTTATTATATCTTTGATAGTTTCCTCCGTCAAATCGGTATACGATATCGTTGTCCTTATATTTGAGAAAATTTTCTCTTTCGAAATTCGAGCGATGTCTCCCCTTATAATTCTAATCTGTCTCTTAAATGTGTTTAGAACTCTTTCAGAAATGGTATATAATTCAAGTTATCCTCATCCGCAGAGTGAATAGTTGCCAAATCGGACCTAGCGTCTTCTAGCATTCCGCACTGTTCTAACCGTATCCGGGACAACGCATCAGCAACATGATTCTCCCTTCCAGGAATATATTTGACGTCAAAATCATACTCGTTGAGTCTTATTTTCCATCTTTGTAATTTGATGTTCGGCTCCTTCAAATTGTGGAGCCACTGAAGAGGTTTATGGTCGCTATTAACAATAAATTTCCTCCCATAAATATAGGGACGAAAATACTTTGTCGCCCAAACGAGAGCTAACAGTTCCCGTTCTATAGTAGAATATTTGAGCTCATGTTCATTTAACGTTCGACTTGCAAAACAAATCGGTTTCCCCTGCTGACTAAGTACAGCACCTAATGAAACATTTGAAGCATCGGTTGTTAGCGTAAATATTTTTTCATAGTCCGGATAAATTAATATTGGTTCCCTAGTAATCAATATCTTTATCGTTTCCACCGCGTTCACAAAATTCTTATCGGTATGTTCGATTCTGTTACCTTTTTTTAAACACCTCGTAAGAGGCTTTGTAATCTCCGCAAAATTATGTATAAATTTTCTATAAAAGCCGGCTAGACCAATAAATCTTCTTATTTCCTTTTCTGTCTTCGGTATTGGGTATTTTAAAATAGCACTAACGTTTTTCTCGTTTGGCCTAACGCCCTCGGGTGTTACGATATGCCCTAAGAATTCGGCTTCCCTTTTCATAAATTCGCATTTCGTCAATTGAACTTTTAAATTCGCTTCTAAAAGTCTCTTAAATACCTTTTCAATGGAATCCAAATGTTCCTGCAGTGTCCATCAATCTCTGAAAAGTAGAGGGGGCATTCTTGAGCCCAAATGGCATGCGAATAAATTCGTAATGCCCATTTCTTGTTGAAAATGCGGTCTTTTTCCTATCAGCAAGGTCCACTTTTTAATACCCTCAAGCACGTTTTTTCGATTTCATCATTATAAATTTTCTTCAACAAATCTAGTTCATCACTCAATTTAATGCAGTCCTTTATCCTACAAATTTCATAGTTTAGTTCATCACAAAATGATTTTACATTATTTTTAAATTTAATATTGTTCATTTCTAAAATCAATGAGCTTATTGGTTTGCTCTCACCAAATTCCTCTATTAGCAACTGCTTTAATGATTTCCAGTCTGCTGGACACTCTCTCCTTATTAGGTCGAATGCTGATCCAGTCAATGTGCTTTGGATTGCATTAAAAAATAGTTTTTTGTCTTCCAAAGTAAGATCATTGATTGTGCTTGCCAGAGCATCGACGTTATGAATAAAGAACGCCAACTTATTTGGATCTCCATCAAAGTGTTCAATAAATTTGAGGTTTCTAAGGACAAACTCTCGTTTTTCAGCTTTCTCCATTGTGGTACAGTTTAGTTTTACGTTTTTTAATAGAGTACTTAATTCGTCTTCAAAATTGTTGCTCATTAAAACTTTTGGGTCCAAAATAATTTAGATTTTAGCGTTAGGTTTGTTTATGGATCCTTTTCGCGGATCCTACCGACTGCGCCAGTAAAATATAACTATAATTGACTTTTATAATAAGAGGTTTTTTATTTTATTTAATTGCTTACAAATAGCTTCTTACAAAAAATGATCTTAACTCTATGATGTCAAAAAGCGAGAGAGTGATGAATGGACGTTTAGGAGAAATCATGTTTTTGCCGTGTTGTCACGTTTCACCATATTTCATTCATTAATATTCATTCATGTCATTCATTCATGACGTTCATTGATAATCTAAAATACTCATTCAATCTTACACACTATTCTAAACAAAATCATATGTTCTTACTATAACTCTCAATAAATCTTTCATATGGCAATACCTACAATGTAATGTACGTTACTTATATATATATATATATATATATATATATAATTATATATATATATATATATATTATATATATATATATATATATATATATATATATATATATATATATATATAATATATATATATATATATATATATATATATATATATTATATATATATATATATATATATATAATATATATATATATATATATATATATATAATATATATATATATATATATATATATATATATATATATATATATATATATATATATATATATATATATATATATATATATATATATATATATATATATATATATATATATATATATATATATATATATATATATATATATATATATATATATATATATATATATATATATATATATATATATATATATATATATATATATATATATATATATATATATATATGGGAGCTATATCTAAATCTGAACCGATTTCAACCAAATTGGGCACGCATAGCTACAATGCCAATTCTACTCCCTGTGCAAAATTTCAACCAAATCGGAGCAAAAAAATTGGCCTCTGTGGTCATATGAGTGTAAATCGGGCGATAGCTATATATGGGAGCTATATCTAAAACTGAGCCGATTTGAACCAAATTTGGCACGCATAGCTACAATGCTAATTTTACTCCCTGTGCAAAATTTCAACTAAATCGGAGCAAAAAATTGGCCTCTGTGGTCATATGAGTGCAAATCGGGTGAAAGCTATATATGGGAGCTATATCTAAATCTGAACCGATTTCTTCCAAAATCAATAGGGTTCTATTCTGAGCCAAAAGACATACTTGTGCAAAATTTGAAGGCGATTGGACTAAAACTGCGACCTTGACTTTGATTACAAAAATGTGTTCACGGACCGACGGACATAGCTATATCGACTCAGGAACCCACCCTGAGCATTTTTGCCAAAGACACTATGTGTCTATCTCGTCTCCTTCTGGGTGTTGCAAACATATGCACTAACTTATGATACCCTGTTCCTCAGTGTGGCGCAGGGTATAAACATTGACCAAATTTCTACAGAAAAAAAATTTTGACAAAATTTTTGATAGAAATACAATTTTGAAAAAAACGTTCTATAAATTCAGTATCTTAGAGTATGTCGTACTTTCAAAGTCCATTGTTAGTAAGTTCTCTTTTTACCTCGTTGGTGCATGTTAAAATTGTTAAAACATTTAAAGTTCAACACATTTCACGGCATATTTATAACCCAAAAACTTATCGCTAGTAGGAGATATTATAATATGTAATATTTCAACTACTGAAATAGACTTTTAAAATATAAAAATATAAAACATTTCTTTCGAAGAGAAAAACTAAAATTTTATCAAAAACGTCAAATTTTTTTTATTTTGATAATTTTTGGCCATATATTTATATATACTTTTTTTTTGATGATGTTGCTTTAACTAATAGGGCCTAGCGCAATGATTTTTAATTACATGTTTCTCAACGTTTCGTCGATGTAGGTCGACATTATGACAATAATAACAATAAAAAATCCCTTGATAATTTCGACATACATCGACGAAACGTTGGGAAATATGTAATTAAAAATTGTTATATTTACATCAATGCGCTAGGCCCTATTAGCTAAAGGAACGTCATTCAAAAAAAAGTATTTTTTTAATTGGTAGATTTCTGGTAAAGTCTTCTGCAAATTGTGATAGATTTGATAGGGGTGGTAACTTATCACCCAAACCTATTTCAATGATACCCCAGAAATGCTTATTGTTTTGGCTATGATTATAGTCGGCCCCGGCCGACTTTCTACTTAACTCACTTGTTTTTACTGTTTTTTTTTCATATCCACAGGTAAAGAAAAAATATTCCTGCGGAAAAAGAAACTTTTCCTTTATTGCATTGTCTTAGCGAATTGAATCCAAAAATCTGTGATTCCTCTTGCAATCCCTCCATGTAAGCTCAAGGATTAAAATGAAATATTATACGGATTGATTTTCTTATCTTTCTAATCTTAATGAAATTTGATAAATAAATGAAATTAAATGTCAATTCATCCGTGATATTGACTTTGAATTGAAAATCTCCTTGTCATAAAGAAAAAGGGCTTACCTGTAGTTTATTATTCACAATAAATTCACTAAAGCGTCAATAAACGGAATTATACAGTAAAGACAGACAGACATACACTCATTTGAGGTATTCGAAGTGAATACAGAACTACCTAACAATTATACATGTCTTCTTGGTATCTTTGACATTTAAATACCCAGTCAAAATTGTTCTCTTTATCCCCCTAAAAAAGTTGTCTTTCACCTCACAATATTTAGTGGCATTCTTCAAAGCGTAGAGGGTGGCTGGTGAATGAGATTCCTACTACAAGGAATTTTTCCATTTTTAAACAGAAGTTACATTGAAAGGTGACATGTCACATTTTGATAAATGACAATGCCACAATAAGGATAACGACTGTATAGCATTCACTACACTGGCGTGTGTTTGTTTGTGTATGTGTTTGTATGTATATCCTTTGAGATTAATGATGGAAAATTGTAAGGACCAAGTTTTACTATAAGAATTTTTGGGTGACTTACGGAGTTTGTATCTGTCTAAGAAACTCATTGTCTTAAAGCATGAGCATCAGTATTCCTAGGAATCTTTGGAGAAAATTAATTTTTTTGGGGTTTTGTAATATCGCAAACTCGAAGGTTTTTCAATATTAGGCAATGTTAATTGAAAATGGCAAACGAAAATTAATTTACAGGGTCTGTTGATGCAGATCCCTACACAGAAAAAAAAAGCCCACATATATTTTTCAATTAAAATCTAATAGCAATATGGCAAAAAAAAATCTATTTGGATTAATATTTTTTTTTAATTAAATGCCATATTACTAGTCTTAAGGTTTAGGTTATAACAAACCAGAGATTCTTTGGAGAAAATTATTTTTTTGATTTTTTTTGATTGGAAACAAAAATGCTTCCAATATTGGATAAAGGTCAGACACCTACGGAGAAAAATTAAAAACTATATAAGTATGAACTAAATATTCAAAAAAAAAAAAGAATCAATGAATTTTTTAAACACAAGCAATATCCGTTGTCTTAGTGCAAAATTTTGTCAAAATTTTATTTCTATAAAAAATTTTTTCAAAATTTTATTTCTATAGAAAATTTTGTCAAAATTTTATTTCTATAAGAAACTTTTGTCAAAATTGTATTTCTATAGAAAATTTAGTCAAATTTTTAATTTCTATAGAAAATTTTTGAAAAATTTTATTTCTATAGAAAATTTTGTCAAAATTTTATTTCTATAGAAAATTTTGTCAAATTTTTATTTCTATAGAAAATTTTGACAAAATTTTATTTCTTTAGAAAATTTTGACAAAATTTTATTTCTATAGAAAATTTTGACAAAATTTTATTTCTATAGAAAATTTTGACAAAAATTCATTTTAGTAGAAAATTTTGACAAAATTTTATTTCTATAGAAAATTTTGTCAAAAGTTTATTTCTATAGAAAATTTTGTCAAAATTTTATTTCTATAGAAAATTTTGTCAAAATTTTATTTCTATAGAAAATTTTGACAAAAATTCATTTTAGTAGAAAATTTTGACAAAAATTTATTTCTATAGAAAATTTTGACAAAATTTCATTTCTGTAGAAAATTTTGACAAAATTTTATTTCTATAAGAAACTTTTGTCAAAATTTTATTTCTATAGAAAATTTTGTCAAATTTTTATTTCTATAGAAAATTTTGTCAAAAGTTTATTTCTATAGAAAATTTTGACAAAAATTCATTTTAGTAGAAAATTTTGCCAAAAATTTATTTCTATAGAAAATTTTGAGAAAAATTTATTTTAATAGAAAATTTTGTCAAAATTTTATTTGTATAGAAAATTTTGTCAAATTTTTATTTCTATAGAAATTTTTGTCAAAAGTTTATTTCTATAGAAAATTTTTGCAAAATTTTATTTCTATAGAAAATTTTGACAAAATTTTATTTCTATAGAAAATTTTGACAAAATTGTATTTCTAAAGAAAATTTAGACAAAAATTCATTTTAGTAGAAAATTTTGACAAAAATTTATTTTAATACAAAATTTTGACAAAATTTTATTTCTATAGAAAATTTTGACAATTTTTTTCAAATTTTATTTCTGTAGAAAATTTTGAAAAAAAATTATTTCTATAGAAAATTTTGTCAAAAGTTTATTTCTATAGAAAATTTTGTACAAATGTTATTTCTATAGAAAATTTTCTCAACATTTTATTTTTATAGAAAATTTTCTCAAAATTTTATTTCTATAGAAAATTTTCTCAAAATTTTGTTTCTATAGAAAATTTTGTCAAAATTTTGTAATTTTTTAGAAAATGTTGTCAACATTTGATTTCTATAGAAAATTTTGTCAAAATGTTATTTCTATAGAAAATTTTCTCAAAATTTTTTTCTATAGAAAATTTTCTCAAAATTTTTTTCTATAGAAAATTTTGTCAAAATTTTATTTCTATAGAAAATTTTGTCAAAATTTTATTTTTATAGAAAATTTGTCATAATTTTATTTCTATAGAAAATTTTGACAAAAATTCATTTTAGTAGAAAATTTTGACAAAAATTTATTTCTATAGAAAATTTTGACAAAATTTCATTTCTGTAGAAAATTTTGACAAAATTTTATTTCTATAAGAAACTTTTGTCAAAATTTTATTTCTATAGAAAATTTTGTCAAATTTTTATTTCTATAGAAAATTTTGTCAAAAGTTTATTTCTATAGAAAATTTTGACAAAAATTTTATTTCTATAGAAAATTTTGACAAAAATTTTATTTCTATAGAAAATTTTGACAAAAATTCATTATAGTAGAAAATTTTGACAAAATTTTATTTCTATAGAAAATTTTGACAAAATTTTATTTCTACATAAAATTTTCTCAAAATTTTATTTCTATAGAAAATTTTGTCAAAATTTTATTTGTATAGAAAATTTTGTCAAATTTTTATTTCTATAAAAAATTGTGTCAAAATTTTATTTCTATAGAAAATTTTGTCAAAATTTTATTTCTATAGAAAATTTTGTTTAAATGTTATTTCTATAGAAAATTTTGTCAAAATTTTATTTCTATAGAAAATTTTGTCAAAATTTTATTTCTATAGAAAATTTTGTCAAAATTTTATTTCTATAGAAAATTTTGTCAAAATTTTATTTCTATAGAAAATTTTCTCAAAATTTTATTTCTATAGAAAATTTTCTCAAAATTTTATTTCTACAGAAAATTTTGACAAAAATTCATTTTAGCAGAAAATTTTGACAAAATTTTATTTCTATAGAAAATTTTGACAAAATTTTATTTCTGTAGAAAATTTTGCCAAAATTTTATTTCTATAGAAAATTTTGTCAAAATTTTATTTCTATAGAAAATTTTGTCAAAATTTTATTTCTATAGAAAATTTTGTCAAAATTTTATTTCTATAGTAAGTTTTATCAAAATCTTATTTTTATAGAAAATTTTGACAAAATTTCATTTCTGTAGAAAGTTTTGACAAAATTTCATTTCTGTAGAAAATTTTGACAAAATTTTATTTCTATAAGCAACTTTTGTCAAAATTTTATTTCTATAGAAAATTTTGTCAAAATTGTATTTCTGTAGAAAATTTTGTCAAAATTTTATTTCTATAGAAAATTTTGTCAAAATTTTACTTCTATAGAAAATTTTGTGAAAATTTTATTTCTATAGAAAATTTTGTGAAAATTTTATTTCTATAGAAAATTTTGTCAAAATGTTATTTCTATAGAAATTTTTCTCAACATTTTATTTCTATAGAAAAATTTCTCAAAATTGTATTTCTATAGTAAATTTTATCAAAATTTTATTTCTATAGAAAATTTTGTCAACATTTTAATTCTATAGCAAATTTTGTCAATATTTTATTTCTATAGAAAATTTTGTCAATTTTTTCTATAGAAAAATTTTACCAATTTTTTTTCTATAGAAAATTTTGACAAAATTTCATTTCTGTAGAAATTTTTGACAAAATTTAATTTCTGTAGAAAATTTGGCAAAATTTTATTTCTTTAGAAAATTTTGTCAAAATTTTATTTCTATAAGCAACTTTTGTCAAAATTTTATTTCTATAGAAAATTTTGTCAAAATTTTATTTCTATAGAAAATGTTGTCAAAATTTTATTTCTATAGAAAATGTTGTAAAAATTTTATTTATATAGAAAATTTTGCCAAATTTTATTTCTATAGAAAATTTTGTCAAAAATTTATTTCTATAGCTGATTTTGTCAAAATTTTATTTCTATGGAAAAATGTCGAAAATAACTTCAAATTTTAAAATCGCTTTAGAGATGTTCGAATTGACTCCCTATTGCGCGAATTATGGTTCTGCTGTAACGGTGAAGCACATGAGACTTTGCTGGTTTTTAGTGCCAACCTTACTTTCCATGTGTAAAAGTCCAACGAATTCGAGATCTGGAGATGTTGGTGGCCATAATGCAGTAGAAATGAATTGAGGAATTTCCTTTTTAAGTCATTCTTGGTTATCGTATGCTGAGTCCTGTTGGAATGTCCATGGTCTGAAGCTGACATTTTTGTCTGCCTAAGACTAATATAATATTTGTCACTTATTTTAACACCACGGTAGACGAATATGAGCGGGAAGCGACCATCGGCCGTTATGGTGGCCCACACCTATACCATCGGCGGCGCTTTAATTCTGATATCTTAGCGAAGTTGTGACCTCTTTGACAAGTAATTCGATCATTTTGTTTTTTTTTTTTTTTCACAAACTACTGAATTTGGAATGAATTCTCATCGAAGATAACCAAATTCGGTAACTGGCCGCTTTCGTTCAAAGGAAGCAACTTCTTGAGCTTTGCACTTTTTGGATCTTCAGTCGCTTTAGCCCACGCTCACTCTTCAATATGTGCATCTTCCATACGAAATTTGATTTTTTTATGAAGTTTTCAAAGCGGGTTATTTTTTTGCGTGTACGTAACATCCATATTATAACCATGTGTCAGATAAATCTGCACCATTGTCCTACTTGTAATCAATTGTTTTTATTTATATGTGATTGTATTAGGAATCTTTTTTTGTTTATTTGATGAACGATGATGTTGATGACGATTTTTCAAATGTCTTTCTGACGTTTTGTTCTATTTTTTTATTTTCAGGACATTGTGGCCACACCAGCCCTTGTGAGCAATTGTGCTATGAAATTCATGATGGCATGTACGAATGTGATTGTATCGAAGGTTATGAACTCAATAAAAATGGTTATAGCTGTCAAGGTATGTATCACGCACACACACACAACATCGGTTGTGGTCATAAAGGGGGAAACCACAATGTATCCTCCTGGAAGGACATTAGAGTGGGACGGTGTTTTCATTCTGGCATATTATGGCCAGATTTTAACTTGCTCTCTGAATTGGACAGCCAATATATAAACTAAATGACCCGTAGATATCGTGGTCCAATGGCTAGAACGCCTGTTTACAAACACGCAGAGAAGAAACATGATTGTCACAATCATATTCGAAGAGCAAAATAATATGATAGCAGCTATTTTTGCGGCGACCATGTAACATTTTTACCCTGCAACCATGTTGGCTCAGTGAACATGGTTCTAAGAAAAATACAATTGTCTTCATCTAAAATGTTATTATATTGATAAAAAGAATTTTGTTTCCATTAAAAGACAATGGTCACGATTTAAAATGTTTTGGTATTCATTCAAAATGTTTTTCTTCCAGTTAAAAGAACATGGTCACAACCTAAAATGTTTTGATCTTTATGAAAAAACTTTTTTCGTCGTCGAAAAAAGGACGCCACTTGAGAAAAGAAAACACAAAATTAACTTTATTTATTTGTTTTTATTTATTTATAAACTAATTCATTGTTTATTTGTATTTATAATGCCGTTCAAGCAAACATCATATATTTTTACACACTCTATTTTATTTCAATTTCAACAATAAGTAATTATTCCATATTTACATCGTGCCCATCAAATGTACAAACGCAGGCATCATGTAACTGCAAATAAAAATAAATGATCCATATAGCAAAATGTAGAACAAAAAACAGGTACATTTTTCAATTACACTTTCCTTTTTTGTGTTCACATAAAACCACGTGCCACTTCTGAATAAATAAATTAACACAAAACACAGTAAATCGGTATTCTCCGTCCATTCCAAGAAACAATCAACACACGACTGACGCGCAAAATGAAAATCGTGTGTACCTGCTCAATGTTTTTATAAAATTCTTGTCGCTGCAAAAAAATTAAAAAATTAAATGGTTACGAAAACAATGTACATGGTCTTTATGGCCATGTAATGGTTGTAGACATGTCTATACGTAAACTATAAAAATACTTTTTTCTCTGCAAAAAAGTAAAAAAAATTGAATGGTCAGGTACATGATTTTCCTGACCATATAATGGTCTCAAATTCTATCATTTAAATAATAGAACATGTTTGCGGCATTTGAGAACCATTTAAATGCTTATTGCCAACATATATTTTTCTCCTCTCGAAAATTATTTTTACAAAGACAAAATACATCGTTTTCGCGACCATTACATACTCTAAATAAGCATTAAATGGATGCGGCAACCATGTCCAAACATGTTTTTTCTGTGCGTGAAGGGTGTTAGATTCGACCAAACAACTAAAAGTTTTTAGCGGTGGTTTATCTCCTATTGGAAATGAACATTTCTGAACATTTCATTTCAAACTTTCTCTAAGTGATTTCGCCACAATGTGAAACGCCATTCGGACTCGGCTATACAAATTTCATCCCTTGTCGATGAACTGAACATAGAATCGGGCGGGTGACATTCTGTCGCCATAACGACGGTTCTGCAAGAATTGAACCGCAATGAGGGAAATGACTATGTGAGAGGACTAGACTGGGTGCAATTAGTAAACCCAGATACCAAATCCCTATTATAATCGCCGGACCCTAGCATATGGACCCGTTTATGCATGGAAATTAAAAGACATATGTTATGCTGACATCGTACACCAAATGTCAACCGGATCGAATGAAATTTGTTTCTCCATGAATATCTATAGAAAATTTTTTCCAACATTTAATTATATAGAAAATCTTCTGAAAATATTTATTTCTCTAGTATTTTTTTTTTTTAATTTCATTTCTATCGAAAATGTTTTTATTTTCATAAAAAACTTTTCAGAAAATTTTACTTCCGAAAATTTTATTTCTATAGAATATTTTCTGAAAATTTTATTCCTATAGAAAATTTTCTGAAAATTATATTTCCATAGCTAATTTTCTGAAAATTTTATTTCTATAAAAAATTGTCAAAGTTTTTAAAATTTTACTTCTATAGAAAATTTTCTGAAAATTCTATTCCTATAGAAAATTGTCTCAATTTTTGAAGATTTTTCTTCTATAGAAAATTTTATGAAAATTTTATTCCTAAAGAAAATTTTCTGAAAATTATAGTTCCATAGAAAATTTTCTGGAAATTTTACTTCTATAGCAAATTTTCTGAAAATTTTATTTCTAGATAAAATTTTCTGAAATTTTTATTTCTATAAAAAAATTTGTGACAATTTATGTTAATTTCTAAAGAAATTGTTTTAATTATATTTGTTTAGTTTGGCTTGAGGTCATGTAAATAAAAACAGATGTTGTTGTTTTATTGAGTTGTAATTTTTATTTGAAAATATCCAATAAAAATTACAACTCAATAAAACAACAACATCTGTTTTTATTTACATGACCTCAAGCCAAACTAAACAAATATAATTAACAGTTTAAAGGTCAACTATCAAACAACAACGAAATTGTTTTAATTTTTTTTTCTAAGAAAAATTTCTTAAATTTTTTTCAATAGAAAATTTTAGAATCTTTTGTTTTCTAATAAAGGGTGATTTGTTAAGAGCTTGATAACTTTTTTTAAAAAAAAAACGCATAAAATTTGCAAAATCTCATCGGTTCTTTATTTGAAACGTTAGATTGGTCCATGACATTTACTTTTTGAAGATAATTTCATTTAAATGTTGACCGCGGCTGCGTCTTAGGTGGTCCATTCGGAAAGTCCAATTTTGGGCAACTTTTTCGAGCATTTCGGCCGGAATAGCCCGAATTTCTTCGGAAATGTTGTCTTCCAAAGCTGGAATAGTTGCTGGCTTATTTCTGTAGACTTTAGACTTGACGTAGCCCCACAAAAAATAGTCTAAAGGCGTCAAATCGCATGATCTTGGTGGCCAACTTACCGGTCCATTTCTTGAGATGAATTGTTCTCCGAAGTTTTCCCTCAAAATGGCCATAGAATCGCGAGCTGTGTGGCATGTAGCGCCATCTTGTTGAAACCACATGTCAACCAAGTTGAGTTCTTCCATTTTTGGCAACAAAAAGTTTGTTAGCATCGAACGATAGCGATCGCCATTCACCGTAACGTTGCGTCCAACAGCATCTTTGAAAAAATACGGTCCAATGATTCCACCAGCGTACAAACCACACCAAACAGTGCATTTTTCGGGATGCATGGGCAGTTCTTGAACGGCTTCTGGTTGCTCTTCACTCCAAATGCGGCAATTTTGCTTATTTACGTAGCCATTCAACCAGAAATGAGCCTCATCGCTGAACAAAATTTGTCGATAAAAAAGCGGATTTTCTGCCAACTTTTCTAGGGCCCATTCACTGAAAATTCGACGTTGTGGCAGATCGTTCGGCTTCAGTTCTTGCACGAGCTGTATTTTATACGGTTTTACACCAAGATCTTTGCGTAAAATCTTCCATGTGGTCGAATAACACAAACCCAATTGCTGCGAACGGCGACGAATCGACATTTCACGGTCTTCAGCAACACTCTCAGAAACAGACGCAATATTCTCTTCTGTACGCACTGTACACACAAAAAAATTTTTTCTGATTCAATCACGAAATTAATTGATCCAATTAATTTTTTAATTGAAATGTCTTCAATCACGAAAATGATAGTATCAATCACAGTTTTAATTGGGCATAGAAAAAATTCTTGATTAAAAAATTAATTGATTTCATTACCAAATTTCAATTAATTTTTTAATTGATTCAATTAAAAATTTAATTGATGTTGATTGCAAAACTCAATTAATTTTGTAATTAAAAAAGGTAACTATTTTCAATTACATTCTGAATTGGCTCAGAATTTTTATTTGGATTAACAATTGATTGTTTGAAAAAAACAAATTTAATTAAAAATTAAAAAAAATGTTCATCACTTTTTTAACTGACTTAGTCTTCCGAATTTGAATAAAAGTTAATTGTATCAATTAAATTTTTAATTAAAAATTTTTAAATTTTCAATCATTGACTAAATTAACTTAATGTTTCTATCTTGATTAAAAAGTTAATTGTACCAATTAATTTATTAATTGAAAAAAATTTCAACTTCAATTAACTTTTTAATTGGAAATATTTTGGTGATATTTTTTTCTGTGTACGCATTCGTGTGGTTGGTTTAATGTCCAATAAAGTAAACTGAGTGCGAAACTTGGTCACAATCGCATTAATTGTTTGCTCACTTGGTCGATTATGTAGACCATAAATCGGACGTAAAGCGCGAAACACATTTCGAACCGAACACTGATTTTGGTAATAAAATTCAATGATTTGCAAGCGTTGCTCGTTAGTAAGTCTATTCATGATGAAATGTCAAAGCATACTGAGCATCTTTCTCTTTGACACCATGTCTGAAATCCCACGTGATCTGTCAAATACTAATGCATGAAAATCCTAACCTCAAAAGAATCACCCTTTACAAATTTCTTAAAATTTTGTTTTTGTAGAGATTTTCTTCAACTTCAATTTCTCCAATTCTCTCTGAATTGTATTTCGATAGAAAATTGTCTCAAATTTTTACGTTTTTAGGAAATTTTTCCAAATTTTATTTCTATAGAAAAATTTCTCAAAATTTTATTTCCATCGAATTGTGTTTTATAAAAATTGCATTTTTATAGAAAAATTTCCCAATTTTTTTTCTATTAAAATTTTTATAGAAAATTTCCTAAACATTTTATTTTGGTGGAGAATTTTCTCAAAATTATATTTTTATAGAAAATTTTCTCAACAATTTTCTCAAAATTGTATTGTTATAGAAACCCTACGGGAAATTGATCAACCACAGAACCGCTACAGGACTAGTCCCTGGTGTGTATGGACCAGTCCCAGATCTAGTCAAAACGTATGGAAGTGACCGGTCACTTTAACATGGGTTTGTTATTGACGGGGTAAATTTAGATTCTAGGACGCGTCTTGGACTCATCCCAAAGGACACGTCCTGCGACAATTTAGCAGGAGCACCCCATAGACAGGTCCTCAGAAACCAGTCTCGGACAAACTCTTAGAAATCTTTTTCAATTTGGGCATCCCAATCGAACCAGAAATGAAAAAAAAAAATTTTTTTAATATGTCGAACAATAGGTTGTTCTGATAATTTTATTTCACTAAATGTGAAAATGGTTAATATTAAAATCTTAATAGATCTAAGATTTCAATATCAAGCGAGTACGGAAATAAATAAAAATTGCAACTAACCGGAGCACAGGTACCAGTTCTATGATAGGTCCGTCAGTGGCAATATGCACCAATTTCCCATAAGGAAGTTTGCAAAATTTTATTTCTATATAAAATTTTCTCAAAATCTAATTTCTATAAAAAATTTTATATCTAAAGAAATTTTTAAATTTTTTTATTAAAATTTTTATAGAAAATTTCCTAAACATTTTATTTTGGTGGAGAATTTTCTCAAAACTATATTTTTATAGAATATCTTCTTAACAACTTTCTCAAAATTTTATTGTTACAGAAAGTTTTTGCTAAATTTTATTTCTATGGAAAATTTTCTCAAAATTTAATTTCTATAGAAAATTTTGTAAAAATTGTATATCTAAAGAATTTTTTCTTAAAAAATGTAATTCTATAGAAAATTTTCTGAAAATATTCTATAGAATCTATTATTTCCAAAAAAAAAAAAACTGAAAATTTTATTTCTAAAGAAAAATTCCTCAAAATTTTATATCTATAGAAAATTTTCTCAATTTTTATACCCACCACCATAGAATGGTGATGGGGGTATAATAAGTTTATCATTCCGTGTGTAACACATCGAAATATCGACTTCCGACTATATAAAGTATATATATTCTTTATCAGGGAGAAGTTCTAAGACGATATAAGCATGTCTGTCTGTCTGTATGTCTGTTGTAATCACGCTACAGCCTTCAATAATTGCGCTATCGTCCTGAAAATTGGCATAGATTCGTTTTTTGGTTGCAGGCAGTTCAAGTTCCAAGATGGGCTATATCGGTCCAAGTTTTGATATAGTCCCCATATAAACCGATTTCTCGATTTGGGGTCTTGGGCTTATAAAAAACGTAGTTTTTGTCCAATTAGATTGAAATTGAAAATATTGCTGTACTTGAGGACCACAAGGAGGTGTGCCGAAAATGGTGCCCATCGGACCATGTTTTGATATAGCCCCCATATAGACCGATCTCCCGATTTTGCTTCTTGGGCGTCTAGAAACTGTATTTTCTATCCGATTTGCCTGAAATTGAAAATCTAGAGGTATTTTAGGACCGTAAAGAGGTGTGTCGAAAATGGTCGGTATCGGTCCATGTTTTGGTATAGCCCCCATATAGACCGATCTCCCGATTTTGCTTTTTGGGCTTCCAGAAACTGTATTTACTATCCGAATTGCCTGAAATTGGAAATTTAGAGGTATTTAGGGACCTTAAAGAGGTGTGTCGAAAATGGTCCGTGTCGGTCCATGTTTTGGTATAGCCCCCATATAGACCGATCTCCCGATTTTGGTTCTTGGGCGTCTAGAAACTTTATTTTCTATCCGATTTTCCGATTTTTCAAATTGAAATTCTAGAGGTATTTGGGGACCATAAAGAGGTGTGTCGAAAATGGTCCGTATCGGTCCATGTTTTGGTATAGTCGCTATATAGACCGATCTCCCGATTTTTATTCTTTGGCTTCTATAAACTGTATTTATTACCCGATTTGCCTGAAATTGGAAATCTAGAGGTATTTTGGGACCCCACATATGTGTGCCGAAATTGAGGTGTATCGGTTCATTTTTTGGTATAGCCCCCATATAGACCGATCTCTCGGTTTTACTTCTTAGGCGTCCAGAGACTATATTTTCTAGCCGATTTGCTTGAAATTGAAAATCTACAGGTATTTTAAGATCACAAATAGGTGTGTCGCAAATGGTGCCTATTGGGCCATATTTTGGTATAGCCCCCATATAGACCGATCTCCCGACTTTATTTCTTGGGCTTCTAGAATCCGTAGTTTTTATCCAAATTGCCGGAAATTAGAAATATAGACATATCTTAGGACCATAAAGAGGTATGTCGAAAATGGTCCGTATCGGTCCATGTTTTGGTATAGCCCCTATATAGACTGATCTTTCGATTTTACTTCTTGGGCTTCTAGAATTCGTAGTTTTCACCAATTCGTCTGAAAGTGGAATTCTAGAGGTATTTGCGGAACATTAAGAGGTGGTGAGTATTGGTCCATGTTTTGGTATAGGCCCCATATAGACCTAACTCCCGAATTCATTTCTAGGACTTCAAATCAAGGCGTTATTTCATCATATACACGATATGTTTATGATTTCTCTAAAACTCAAACAAAATTGGTTCTCATAAATCCAGAATCTGAGCTGGTCTTCATAGGTAGAATCTTTAATTTTTTTCTTCGGGAAGGGTACTGGTTGAACTGATTTGCTTGGGAGAAGATTTGTCATCAAATCCCCTAAAAATCTATATATTATCAAGTAACCCGCTACGACGAAGAGTTTTCAAAGTAAACTATAATATTTGATTCATGGTGGTGGGTATTTAAGATTCGGCCCGGCCGAACTTACTGCTGTATATTTGTTTTCTATAGCAACTTTTCTCGATTTTTTTCTATAACAAAATTTCTCAATGTTTGTTTATCTATAATAAATTATCTCAAAATTTTTTTCTGTGGAGATTTTTTTTCATTTTTTTTATAATAAATTATCTCAATTTTTTTCTGTGGAGATTTTTCTCCAAATTCTATTTTTGTGGAGAATTTTTTTTGATATAGCCCCCATATAGACCGATCTCCCGATTTTGCTTCTTGGGCGTCTAGAAACTGTATTTTCTATCCGATTTGCCTGAAATTGAAAATCTAGAGGTATTTTAGGACCGTAAAGAGGTGTGTCGAAAATGGTCGGTATCGGTCCATGTTTTGGTATAGCCCCCATATAGACCGATCTCCCGATTTTGCTTTTTGGGCTTCCAGAAACTGTATTTACTATCCGAATTGCCTGAAATTGGAAATTTAGAGGTATTTAGGGACCTTAAAGAGGTGTGTCGAAAATGGTCCGTGTCGGTCCATGTTTTGGAATAGCCCCCATATAGACCGATCTCCCGATTTTGGTTCTTGGGCGTCTAGAAACTTTATTTTCTATCCGATTTTCCGATTTTTCAAATTGAAATTCTAGAGGTATTTGGGGACCATAAAGAGGTGTGTCGAAAATGGTCCGTATCGGTCCATGTTTTGGTATAGTCGCTATATAGACCGATCTCCCGATTTTTATTCTTTGGCTTCTATAAACTGTATTTATTACCCGATTTGCCTGAAATTGGAAATCTAGAGGTATTTTGGGACCCCACATATGTGTGCCGAAATTGAGGTGTATCGGTTCATTTTTTGGTATAGCCCCCATATAGACCGATCTCTCGGTTTTACTTCTTAGGCGTCCAGAGACTATATTTTCTAGCCGATTTGCTTGAAATTGAAAATCTACAGGTATTTTAAGATCACAAATAGGTGTGTCGCAAATGGTGCCTATTGGGCCATATTTTGGTATAGCCCCCATATAGACCGATCTCCCGACTTTATTTCTTGGGCTTCTAGAATCCGTAGTTTTTATCCAAATTGCCGGAAATTAGAAATATAGACATATCTTAGGACCATAAAGAGGTATGTCGAAAATGGTCCGTATCGGTCCATGTTTTGGTATAGCCCCTATATAGACTGATCTTTCGATTTTACTTCTTGGGCTTCTAGAATTCGTAGTTTTCACCAATTCGTCTGAAAGTGGAATTCTAGAGGTATTTGCGGAACATTAAGAGGTGGTGAGTATTGGTCCATGTTTTGGTATAGGCCCCATATAGACCTAACTCCCGAATTCATTTCTAGGACTTCAAATCAAGGCGTTATTTCATCATATACACGATATGTTTATGATTTCTCTAAAACTCAAACAAAATTGGTTCTCATAAATCCAGAATCTGAGCTGGTCTTCATAGGTAGAATCTTTAATTTTTTTCTTCGGGAAGGGTACTGGTTGAACTGATTTGCTTGGGAGAAGATTTGTCATCAAATCCCCTAAAAATCTATATATTATCAAGTAACCCGCTACGACGAAGAGTTTTCAAAGTAAACTATAATATTTGATTCATGGTGGTGGGTATTTAAGATTCGGCCCGGCCGAACTTACTGCTGTATATTTGTTTTCTATAGCAACTTTTCTCGATTTTTTTCTATAACAAAATTTCTCAATGTTTGTTTATCTATAATAAATTATCTCAAATTTTTTCTGTGGAGATTTTTTTCATTTTTTTTATAATAAATTATCTCAATTTTTTTCTGTGGAGATTTTTCTCCAAATTCTATTTTTGTGGAGAATTTTTTCAAAATTTTATTTCTATAGAAAATTTTATCAAAAGTTTCCAAATTTTATTTCTATAGAAAATTTTTACAAATTTTATTTCTATAGAAAATTTTCTCAAAATTTTATTTCTATAGAAAATTTGTACAAATTTTATTTCTATAGAAAATTTTTACAAATATTATTTCTATATAAAATTTTATTTTTATAGATTTTTTCTTAATTTTTTTATATTTCGCAAAATTTTAGTTCTATAGAATATTTTCTCAAGATTTTCCCTTCTATAGAAAATTTTCTCAAAATTTTATTTCTGTGAAGAATTTTTTCAAAACTTTATTTTAGACATTTTTTGCAAATTTTATTACTGTGGAAAATGTTGTCATATTTTAATGGTAAATTGGTAAAGATTTATTTCTTGAATTGGCATTTGAAAAAATAACGGTTACATATTTAATTGATTAACTAATTTGTGTAATTGAAACAAAAAACAATCACATAGAAGAAAAATATGTTTTCGGTTCAATCTCGAAAATAATTGCGTAATGATAACATAAATTATCACCATGTAAATCGAGTCATCTCTACTCCAAAGGTGCATTTATACACACGCACACAAAATTTTTTCTGATTCAATCACGAAATTAATTTATCCAATTAATTTTTTAATTGAAATGTCTTCAATCACAGAAATGATAATATCAATTAAACAAGTATAAACGGCCGTAAGTTCGGCCAGGCCGAAGCTTATGTACCCTCCACCATGGATTGCGTAGAAACTTCTACTGAAGCCGATGGCAAGGTATCTTAAAACTTCCTAACACCGTAATATATACCACATAGTCCATACGTGGTATATATTAACCCTCCGTCATACACATGTTTCGATAGTCACATTCGTAACACAAGGAAAATATGCTATTTTGTTGATATTATTACATTATTACTGTCGTATTTTCCGTCCTGATTTTTTCACACATCGATAGGTAATAACATTTTTGGATGGTACCAGAAGTTTTAAGTCTCTAGCTATATTATAAATGTATTTTAATTACAATTAGAACCGAAAAAGGTGTGGCCAGACTCATGTGTCTGTCCGAGGGTTAAACTAAAAAAGGCCGATTAAATACGTATATAATTAAGTTTAAAGATTCTATAGAAATACAATTTTGGCAACATTTTCTATAGAAGTAAAATTTTGACAAAATTTTCTACAGAAATAAAATTTGGAAAAAATTTTCTATAGAAATAAAATTTTGACAAAATTTTCTATAGAAATAAAATTTTGTCAAAATTTCTATAGAATTAAAATTTTGACAAAATTTTCTATAGAAATAAAATTTTGACAAAATTTTCTATAGAATAACATTTTGACAATGTTTTCTATAAAAATAACATTTTGGTAGATTATTTTTGGCTCGAGTGGCAACCATGATTATGAACCGATATGGACCAATTTTTGTGTGATTGGGGATCGGCTATATATAACTATAGACCGATATGGACCAATTTTGACATGGTTATTAGCGGCCTTATACTAACACCACGTTGCAAATTTCAACCGGATCGGATGAATTTTGCTCCTCCAAGAGGCTCCGGGGATCAAATCTGGGGAACGGTTTATATGGGGGCTATATATAATTAAGGACCGATGTAGACCAATTTTTGCATGGTTGTTAGAGACCATATACTAACACCATGTACCAAATTTCAGGCGGATCGGATGAAATTTACTTCTCTTAGAGCAATCGCAAGACAAATTTGGGGGTCCGTCTATATAGGGGCTATACGTAAAAGTGGACCGATATGGACCAACTTTAGTATGGTTGTTAAATACCATATACTAACACCATGTACCAAATTTCATCCGGATCGGATGAAATTTGCTTCTCTTAGAGCAATCGCAAGCCAAATTTGGGGGTCCGTTTATATGGGGGCTATACGTAAAAGTGGACCGATATGGACCAATTTTTGCATGGTTGTTAGAGACCATATACTAACACCATGTACCAAATTTCAGCCTGATCGAATGAAATTTGCTTCTTTTAGAGCAATCGCAATCCAAATTTGGGGGTCCGTTTATATGGGGGCTATACGTAAAAGTGAACCGATATGGATCAATTTTTGCGTGGTTGTTAGAGACCATATACTAACACCATGTACCAAATTTCAGCCGGATCGGATGAAATTTGCTTCTTTTAGAGCAATCGCAAGCCAAATTTGGGGGTCCGTTTATATGGGGGCTATACGTAAAAGTGGACCGATATGGCCCATTTTCAATACCATCCGACCTACATCAATTACAACTACTTGTGCCAAGTTTCAAGTCGATAGCTTGTTTCGTTCGGAAGTTAGCGTGATTTCAACAGACGGACGGACATGCTCAGATCGACTCAGAATTTCACCACGACCCAGAATATATATACTTTATGGGGTCTTAGAGCAATATTTCGATGTGTTACAAACGGAATGACAAAGTTAATATACCCGCATCCTATGGTGGAGGGTATAAAAATAATTGGCAGTCAGTTAAAAAATTAATTGATACTATTATTTTGTGTGATTAATTTTTATTTCAATTAAAAATTTTGTTGAATCAATTAAATTTTTAATTGAATATTTTTTTAAAGTCAATTAAGATTTTAATTGGAAAATTTTTCGTCAAATTTTTTTTCTGTGCACCAATTAATTGAACCAATCAATATTTTTATTGCATCAATTATTTTTTTTTTTTTACTTTGGATATTACATTTCATTCATTTTCTTTATTGTACGAAATTAAAGCATTTTCGGAGAGTAATAGTAATTTATACGTATTAATGTAATGATTGACTTTTCATTATTTTAAAAATGTAAAGAAGTCAATTTCCGATTATTTGGCTTTAAAAAAAGGGATTTTACGACTTTTTCCACAACTGGAAAAGTTAATTTGCAACTTTCTCGAAACTGTAAAAATTCGATTTTCCACTTTTGGGGTTAAAGACTTTTGACTACACGAATTTTGACTTGTTGTTGGATTTTTAGCATAAAAAACAATCGACATCGACTCAACGACTTGTTTTAAAAAAAGAGTCGAATACTGTATGGCTACTTACTATCGCTATGTCATTTGTTTTTGAATCATCGACCCATCTCATTGTATGCCCCACAATCACATATGCTACATTAAACTCTTGCCATGTCCAAAACCATTATAAATAATTCCATAGCTATCATTTGGTTAGAATTCAATAAGGACATCTAAAAACATCCAACCAAAACTTTTCTATATGTCAACTTACCCTCAAACATTGACCCTTATATTGTTCTTCTTCATTTTTATGACAGTGATAAACTCTACAAACAGCAGTGATGGCCATAGCAAATCAGATGAAGATGTCCTCTATCAAAAGGGAGCATCGTTCAGTGCCAAATTGGCCAATGATAATGCCGATGATAATCGTCTAAATTCCAATTATGCATCCTCATCGGCGGCGCTGGCGTCATCGTTGAATCGAGATTCCGATGAGGATCTAATCGATGATGGTGAGGATGAGTCCACATATATCGGTGATGATTTGGGCCTGCTGGCCCATCAACAAAAAGTCAATTCCAATGATTATTACATATCAAATGATGGTGATGAAGGCGACAGCCTTAACAGTAGTCCAGATCGGGACATTAGTATTGACGAGGACTATGAG
The DNA here is from genome assembly GCF_050003625.1 of Haematobia irritans. Taxonomy (NCBI): domain Eukaryota; kingdom Metazoa; phylum Arthropoda; class Insecta; order Diptera; family Muscidae; genus Haematobia; species Haematobia irritans. The sequence continues at coordinate 101,373,552 of NC_134401.1, read as the reverse complement.
GATGCAATGACTTTTGAAAGGCGTCAGTTGGCAATGATGGCCACAGCTAAGCCATTGAATGTGGTGTTGCATCGTAATCGCAATAAGGACCAATCGTCGAATCGTTCAGCAAAGCCTACAAAAGCATTGGGATCAACATCTACGAAAACCAGAGCACAACAACCACAGCAACAACAACAAAACCAAAAACAACCACACCAACAACAACTACAATGGAATCGATGATATTCAATGAGAATATGGATGATCTGGATGATTACTATACGAAACAGGATATGTCCATCTATGATGATGTCAATAATAATCAATTAAATTTAAGGCCCATCAATCATTTAGCATATCAGCGTCAGCAGCAGCAACAACAACAACAACAAGAAAAACGTCAACTGCAACAACAGCAGCAAAAACAACAACAACAACACCATCAAATGAATACACAAACTAGCAACAACAACAACAACAACAATCATCAGCCGCAAGCCGCACAGTATCACAACAACAAAAATTTACTAAAAACTGCCACAGCAGCAGCAGCACAAACCTCATCCATAGCCACCACTGGCAATGGAGATATT